>NC_081827.1:162148596-162453417 GCF_030867095.1 Alligator mississippiensis
CCCTAGTGACTCACTATGTTGGGCAGCTAGTCAATGGGCACATCTACATGAGACATGACTAATTAGCTCTGCAGTAAATGTCATGCATCTACACGTGTGCCCTTATTAGAAGGGAGTAAACAAATTAACTCCATAGCAGAATACTACTTGTATTTACGAGTACCATCCCACTGCAGAGTTTTTTGCTGTGCAGCAACACGTGTGTAGATGCTGCCCTGACTGGGCGGGACATGCAGATGCTTCAGCACAAGGGCTGCCTACCAGCTAGCCCCGCAGTGGAGCTCTGTCATGCCTTAGCCAGCCCCTCCTCAGCATGTTGAGCTGGGGGTCTGACCCCCAAAACCCCTTTGCCAGCTGGGGCTGCTCCAGCCCAGCTCAGTGTGCCACGGTCCTGGGTGCATGTTCAAATGGCATGCCTGGGAGCAGCACACTCCAGAGTAATAAGCTCCAGAGTTCATTATTTTGCATTAATTACACATGTAGATGTGCCCAGTATATTCTAGACCCCAACGAGTGTGTGAATAACTTGGATAATTTAATTTTCTCTCCTACAATAAATATATAATTAATCTTTACCACTCCATGAGGAGATGCATGTATATCAATTCCCAACTTTGCAACTGGGGAAACTGAGGCACAAAGAAAAGAAGAAAGGCATCCAAGGCCACATGTAACTGAGCTAGCAGATCTTGGATTAGAACCTGATACCCAGTCCTATGCAGCATCAGTTTCCCTAGAATTACACCAGCAAAGAATTTGGCCCATGGCTGGCAAAAGTTACCTAATCTAATAGGCCTTGGAGACCTCCAATTAGGGTCAGGTTTATATGTTAAAGGGGTAGTGGAAGTTTGCTAAACAATTGTCCTCATTCTCAACAAGCACCTGTGTTTTATTCTCCTCACAGGTTTGTAAGTATGAGCCCCTTCTCTCCCTCCCTCGGAGTCCATCAGCATTGGTCTTAAATCAGACACATGGGCTGTAGTGAGCAGCTCTGGAGGGGGACTCCATTCCTGCACCTCAGCTCTGCAGTGTTCCCATCAGCTCTGGCAAGTGAGGATATAACCTTAGCTTCATGGGGAAATTACCTTGACTTTGCACAGGGTTGAATACAGGCTTGGGGAGTGAGTGCGATTCTTTTATCTTCAGCAGAGCTGCATCTGATTACACCGGGTTTAAAGTTGGGTCCATCGTCTTTTTTCAAATAAGGGATGAAGAACTGTATAAATGTAACTGGTGTTACAAAGCATAAGTCTCATAAGCTCTAGACAACATGCTTCATCTTCTTATTCTCACACACCACGTGGCTGTTGTCTTTTGACCATATGGAGTACATGAACACATGATGATGTCACAATGTACACGTGATGAAAATGTCACTTTGTGTGGCTTAATGGCATCATACATTACATGTGGACCAGTTTCGGGGTTTTTGGATGAAATTGCATCATTGCAAACTAAACTACATCCTGATGCATTTTAGTTTGCAACGCTGTGTTGCAGCTATTAGTCAGCTTGCCCCCGGCCTTGGGAGGGGTGGGCAGGCTCCACAGAAAAAAAGGATCAGGCTCCTTGCAGCTTCTGCCTTCAGCAGGCATCTGCTGAAGGCAGAAAAAGCAGTGAGGAGCCCGATCCTTTTTTTTTTTTTCAGAGCCTGCCCACGGCTGGGGGGTGAGCTGCTGGTGGGCTGAGCAGCCCCTGAGCTGTGGGGGGTCCTGGTCCTTTCCTTTGTGGCGATGGTGTCTCCAGTGGCCACCTGGGTGGGCTGCTAGTGAGCTGGGTGCTGCCCCAGCTCAGAGGCAGCACCCAGTCTAATCCAACTCTTCCCTGGGGGGCACTGCTGCAGGAAGGACCTGGTCTTCCCACAGCTCAGGGGCAACTTGGCCTTCTGGCAGCTCGCTCCCCAGCCGCAGGCAGGCTCCACGGAAAGAAAAAAAAAAAAAAAAAAGGATTGGGCCCTTTGCTGGAACATGATGGAAACATAAAACCCCTAAACTGAAACAGTAGGTTTAAATTAAACCCACACAATTTAGGGGGCATAAAAGACTACACCCCTGTCATGTGTACAAGCACCCATGGGTAACAAAGGCCTCGAAGTCCTGCCCCAACATCCAGCTGCATAAGACAAAGACCAGAGCTGGAGTCAGTGAAGATTTGTGTTGATCTTGAATGAAGTCAGAGGAGGAACATCAAACCAAACATTTAGAATAAAAAATCCAGGATGTTTACTCTGCACTTTTCAGCTGAGAAGACTTATGTCAGTTAATGCCTTTTACTGATCTCCCCGCATACCATCTCCAGTGTAGTCCTCATCTTTATAGGACTGCTGTTCAGAGATAGCCTTTTAGTTATTAATCACACATGGCAGGTGTATCCCGGAGGGGCAGCTCTAAGAACGAAACCAGTTACATAAACAGGCTGATAACCCAATTAAACCTTTTTTTTTTTCTGTTGGGAAAAAAGAAAGTTATTTTTCCCCCTTCCAGTCTATTTACTTGTCTTTTTCCTACAGTCCTGCTTTTCATTTGATTCATTGCTGGGCAAAGCAACCTTCAAACATGGCCTCACTGTTTATACAGACTTCCCCTCCAGCCCACCCTGTGCTATGCTTTTCTCCTAGTCTCCATCCCAGCTGGACTAGCAGCAGCACATTTCACACAATGTTACAAGAACCAGTTTTCTTTTTCACATCAAGAGCAACACAGAATCTAATGATGCTATTCCCAGGATATGGACAAGCTAGATCTGTTTGATAGAAGCCCAATGTCAGTGAGGTTTTACACTAAGTTACTTGAGGATGGAAGGAACTTTTCTCATCACTTGAAGTCCAGTAAATTTATTCTGTAGTGCTTATGTGCTCCCCATTTTGTTTTTCCCCACTAGACTCTTCAAGGTGTTTCCTTTCCATCTCAAGATGATAACCTCTTGTTACAATTTTTTGCTCTCTTCTATCTATAAAATGAGCTGCATTTTCTCTTATTTTGAATCCCCTCAGCTGACAATCCTGGAAGGGGAATCTGATGCCAAACTACTGAAAATATAATAAAGAAAACTACTTTATGTATCATCTTTGGGTGGGGTAGTTTGTAAAGCCAACTGCTCTCAGGGATTGCTAAGTAGTAGCCCCCTTCCCTCAGTGTATATTAAGCAAAAGAGAGAAGTTTTGATTTTGCATTGTTGTTCTCTGTTGAAACACTGAGAGAGGCTGTTTGTGTCCTGCTGGGTTGAGGGCTTGTCCATGTTCTCTCTTGGCATAGTTGTATGGATGCAGTTCAGCAATCGAACAGCTTTCTGGATCCATCTCACTCATGTAGTTGGATTTAGCTCTTCATAATTGTAGCTGTTGTTCTTCTAATCTCCACTCCTCCCCCAAAGCTCTTAAATAATTTAATAGTAAGGTGTTGCTTCCAATTATACTGGCACAGTTTGGGAATAACTTTGATGGAGTCACTCGAAGTTTACACCCGTGTAAATGAGAGTTGAATCTGACCCTATGGTTAAATATTGCGTAACTATGAATTACTTGCTATAGCTGGCAATCAGGACTCGTAGTAGAGATTATATCTTTTATTAGACCAACAAGATTTTTGCAACAAAAATCTTTAATTGCAAGATTTCAGGCACAAACACCCTTCATCAGGCATTGGAGAAAAGATTATAAAAGTTCTCCTGGGTAGAAATTAAAGTTCATATTTCATAGGATTTCGCAGAGGAGTCAATAGTTGGAAAAGTCCTCTGGGCAGTCAGTTCATAGCTGGTATGAAGCCTCTCATGTCCTGTGAGGATCTGTGATGTGTTCGCCTGTGCTACTGCACTGCAAATTACCTTGCTATAGCTAGGGCATTGACTCTTTTGGGACCCCCAATAAATGAAAGCAAGACTCACTTCTTGTGAATCTGTACAGGCTATATCTGCTGCCCTTTCCCCTCTGCCCATTCTCATGTTAAACTAGTTGGTTTAAAGCAGCTGGTGGGGAATAGGGAAATTCTTCCATTCTGCTTCCTTTCTGCTGGCCATTGAAATCCATTTTCCTCATCTTAGCCTGAGAAGATCCAGAGTGTGCCCCATGACCCTTCACCAGAGCGTGTGCACTTTGAAACATCGCCAGAGCGTGAGTCCTCTGACCCTTCTCCAGAGACTGTGCCCTCTGACCCCACGCCGGAGAAAGTGCCAAGGCCCCTGCCAGCAGAGGATGTGAAGGGAGACATCACTTTTAGGGCATCAGACACAGCACCATCTGAAGACAGTCATGAGCCTCTTCTGAAACTCTGAAAGCTGCTGATTCCAGTGCCTTGCATAGTTGTGGCCCACCTCTTAGTGGGTGCACTGAGCCATTAAGTTTGGGAGGCAGATAGTTTTAGTTGGCATAATGCCACAGCTGATTGAATCCTCTGTTTGCTGCATGATGATCGTGATGTAGTTGTAGCGGGTGTACAAGAAACTGTGATCTTCTGTCAGGCCTCTAGGGAGTTGCCCTGTTCTACCTCTGAGATGATTTTAATTGTGGGAGGGAAGGATGGTCACAGGCCTGAAACCAAGGGATTCCTGGGTTCTATTTCTGGCTCTGCTAGACAGTAACTGGACACCTTTAGGTAAGTCACTTCCCTCCTCCCTGCCTCAGTTTCTCCATCAAAAGGATGGAATGCCTACCTCCTGGGAGTTGTTGTGAACTTTGATTTATATCTATGAGAAATGGCTTGAACATATCAAGGGTGTCAGAAGAAGGCAGGCTCTTATCGCACACTGTATAATGTTCAAGATGAAACAGCAGTGACGTATTTAGAAATAGCAGGTCTGGAGGCACTATTCAGGTCAGTAAGTCACCCTGCTGTAATTCCCTTTAACACAAGTTACACTTCTATCCACAAGCTTCTGGTGGTGGTGAATATGGCTTCTGCATCCCAAAAGCTCATCCCAGGCCATGGAGACTGCTGGTAACAAAGTTGCCTTTCACTGGATAGGATGTAGCACTCCAGTCCTCCTGTCTGCAAAACCAGTTGAAAGTGAGAGGAGTGCCGTCTGTATGCTGAGGCAGGAGAAGAGCTGGAGACGCTTGCTTGTCACCTTAAATACCAGTCTTTGTCTAGCAGAGCCATGAAGCCTTATCAGGTAATGGTTCTAATTTGTGGCGACACCAGCATGAGACGAGAATCAGAGTCTTGCAGTATGCTCGCTGGAGTCCTCCTCTTTACATCAGCAGTCACTGGCCTCTCTTGCAGGCCCTGCTGTTCTGTATATATCTGGGAGACTAGAGCCAACAGTGGAGAGCTGTCAGTGATGGGGACAGTGTTGCCCCTCAGCTCCACCAAGGCTTGAGATGCAAAATCTGCCTGTACAGCAGGGAAGCCTTTAAAGGTGGCAGCATTCAACCCAAGGGTTCCTATGCTTCTTATTTTATTCAGAATGGTTCTTCTAAGCCTAGAGCAGAGGCTCTGCTCCTGCCAGCCACTGTACTGCACTGAGCTTTACAGAGTGCACATCTGACGTGAAGTCTGGCAAAAGGGCTCCAAAGACCCATAAATAATATTTATGCACTGGAACACTTCAGCATAGTTCACTTGAGTGGTGCTGACACAATCTCATAAATAATATTCCTACTTTATGCTTATGATATGAACATATGGCCCCTGCCATCCTAAAGCACTTTACAGATGGTCATTGTAGAACATTGCTGAAGGGTGAACAATGGTGAAGGGGAGGAAGAGAAGCTTTGGTCAAGGACATCAGTGCAAACCCCAACTCATTAAAAGTACTCCCAGATCTTGAATCTCCAAGCAGAACCTCGGTTTTTGAGGTCTCATCTGAAGAATCCACACTTCACAGTTACTGAGTCCGCATTGACTCTATGTGCAGTAGCCAGAGAGCTTCTGTGATTGGAAAGAGCCATGGGCCACCAGAGAATCAATAGGTTTTAAACTTGAGGCATACAGCACTGAGTTTATCCCCTTCATCATCTGTTTGCATTTTTTGCACTCATATTTTGAACTTGGCATTTGTTTTTAAGCTGTGGACGTAGAGGATGGGTTACAAGCATCTTGTTCCTATTCGTTCTGCTGGCCAAACAGAAGGGAACAGCCAAATAGCCCAAAAGAAGGGAACACTGCAATTTGAATTGCCAATGTCTTTGGATTCTTAGTATCATCTCTGGTTGGTTAATGACATGTTCCAGGGAGGAACTAATAAGTTCTTGAGTCTTAGGATTTTACTTGGGTCAGTGCTTTGGGGACAGTCCCCAATTTAGGATATTACAGTTGCCAAACTGTTCAAATTTACTTCTGCCCTTATGCAGGGAACTACATTACATATGCCTCCCCACCCCCCACCCCCTCCAATCTAAGTTATCAGGGCTATATTGCAAAAAAAGCAAAGCCAGGTGTTTTCAGTTAGTGAGGGGCCATTGACACCATTGATTGCATGCTGTGTGTGGTGTCTTACAATTTCTGGTTTGCTAAACCATTGTGTTTTGTCACTTTGTGTAACAGTACTTGGCAAAATGGCTCTTATAGAATGTCTGTGTAAAGAGCAACGTACTTCATTAAGATTTTATTAAAACTGCGTGGCTCCAAGAGATACTATCTTCTGTTCCTGCAAAGGGCCTGACTCATCTTAAGGAATCTTTTCTACCTGTGGCCAAAAAATGCTGCCAAGTCAGAATGGCAGTGCTATGTGCCCACACAGTGTTGGGTGGAGAGGGTTCCACAAAGAGCAGGGCAGTGCTGTTAGACCCAGAGAGTTCAGGTACTCTGGAAAGACTTACCAGTGGAAATTCTCCTTTCCAAAGGTGGCCCACAAGCTTAACAGTTTGGATTGTGCCTTTTTTGATGCATAACAGAAGGCTGAAAGGAACGTTTGTTAGTGTGCTCATTATTTCCTTTGGCCTTCTACCTCAGGAATGTCAAGTCTGGTCTTCCACTATTTAAAAAAGCTTATGCATCTTTGATTTAGTTAGTTTATAAGGTGCAGGTTTACCCAGCCTTCTGCCTTTCCTAAGACCCCAGTATTACAACAGGATCGGCGTGGAGAGGCCACCATGTCCGTGTAGAGCTCCATTAGGGCCATCTTCATATAGACCCTATCACAGGAATGAAGACTCCAAACTTGCCAGAAGACTCATTAGAGGCCTGAAATTTGGGGCATCAGTTTTCTCAAAAACATTTTTTTTAATCATAAAGACAAGAGATGTTTCTTAAAGGTTATTAATCTCTTAAGTATTCAACAGGCTTTTCAGTCCACCATATGCTGGGAGTGTAAGACCTTAATTGATGAACACAGTGATATATTTCAGTAGGAGGGGAAAGAAGGCAGAACTCCTATTGTTTGTCAGCAGATTACCTTCAAATCCTCATTCATCTGTGCCCTGGTTCCCTATTTGTTTATCAGATGTGCTCTTGTTACTGTATAAAATAATGGTATCCTTCTCACCCCAGCACTGATGCAAGGTCATCACAAGAATGTGCCCTTTCAGGCTTGGCGTTCTCAGGTGCTGGCAGAAGGAAGCAAAGTGACTGTGTTCTTACTGTGAAAGCTGGAGCTTCAAGCTGTTCTTTTCCCGGCTGGGCACAATATGAGTCAAAATATATGCTCCCTGACTCCCTTCTGCCCAGAAGCTTCTGATTGCTGCCTGAGCCTCTTCTTAAGTTGCCATTTTCTTAGCTGTACCTGGTGGGCAGCAGTGGAATGGGACAGAGAGGAGGACTACTGTGGGAAGTGCTGAACAGCAGCAGCTTTAACGCATTTGGCAGCAGTAAGAACTGGGCACCAGTCAGGTTTGGGCCCTTAATGGTGCTATAGGACTCATGGGATGGAGGAGTGAGCTCGTAGTGTTCTTCATCCTGCAATTGCATGTCAGCAGGTCTCTACTGTCTTCTCCAGACAGAGTGTAGCTGCTGTTGTAAAGTAACTGCATAAAATCAGCTGCAGATGTGATTAGCATGCATGTGTGTATATATAAAAAAGACTTAATTAAAACTTCAAACTGGAGAACAGATCAGCTGGGAGTGTGTTTTCTTCCACTAATAAACCAGAAATAAAAACAAAATCCCCTAAAGAACAACAGTCCTGTCAACTTTCCATTTTACTCCTAGACTTGTAAGAATGTTCCTCAGATTTGTCTGTGATTCTGCTGTATTTTGACAGTCCCTGGCCCTGCCAGGCAGGGAACGTAGCTCGGTTTTGTGTCTCAGTGGCCTTTTATATGATGAGGGAAATGTTTACTTGTGTTGTAGCAACCAGACAGTATGTTCATGACCATAAAGGGTGCTGACGAGTGACTCACTGGAAGGGAACTCAGGCTTGAAAGTGTTGTCAGATAAAAAAACCCCACTTAGTGGAGCAAAGTACAGAGCAGTTCTGTTCAGTGGACCAGCAGCACTGAGTTATTTGAAATAGAAAATGTGCAGTGTCTAACACCCTCTGCCAACCTCAGAGCCAGTGGCAACGCATAGGGGGTGCATGTGCACTCCCTGAGAGCAACCCCCTGACCAGCCACTTAGGCAATGGGCGGGGGGGCAGGCAGGAGCACTGGTGCCTCCCCTGCAAGCGCCGTCTGATTGCTGCGATCACTGCAACCACTTCTTGGAGCGCTTGCTCCCAGAAGTGGCTGCAGCCACTCCCGAAAGCGGCTGCAGTGATTGCAGCGATTGGCCGCTGTGGGATCACCCAGAGGGGTCCCTCCTCTGGTCAGCAGGATTGACCGGGGGGACCTCCACCCCCCCGATTGGCAGGACTGGTTGCATGCCCCCCCAACTAAGGTGGCACCAGTCGCCCATGCTCACAGCTCCATTGTTCACAGTTCCACGCAGATGCCACAGGTTTCTTGTTTCCCCATAATCTCCAGGATATAATGCTGCTTGCCTGTGTTTTCTCAGGGAACCTCACACCATGTTTCCAGGGTAAATTGCTCCTCTTAAGGTTACTGTGCAGAAGGGGAAAATGTGGCTTAATGTATCAAAGACCATGAATGTGGGTCTGAGGTGGGCTGGGTGATTTTCCCTTATGCACTGTACAGGTAGAGGCATTCTGCGTGGGGCAGGAAACCAGATTGTTTCCACTCAAATCAACTCTGAACCTTTTGAGAAGTTAATCAAAATGAATAGATTCTACCTTCTATGCCAGGGGTGGGCAAAATGCAGCCTGGGGGCCAGATGCGGCCTGCCAGGCCATTCTGTCCGGCCTGTGGGATCACTAAAAAAATTTAGAAAATTAATATTTATCTGCCCTGGGCTGCCTGTCATGCAGCCCTCGATGGCTTGCCAAAACTCAGTAATCAGCCCTCTGCCCAAAATAATTGCCCGCCCCTATTCTATGTACACTTAGACACATACCTTTTTGAGGGTGCTTATGTTTCCTGCCTGTACCAGGAGTTAGGAAATCCCATGAGAAAGTTTCTTTTCCCAGTAACCTGGGATCAAGCAAGCCTGAGTACCGATGGGCATACTGGGAATCAGAGTTTGAGCATTTGGAGCTGCTGATACCGAGGGTTGCAGTACAGTTGTGCATCTGGACTCTCCTAGTGCCAGGCTCAGTACGTTTCCCAGGAAAAAGTGTGTGCTTGCAATGCCTGGTGTTTGAAACTGGGGCTCATCTGAACAAGTCATGAGTGAAATAAGGCACACAGGAATAATACTCCATCAGTGGAGATTTACGTAACAGCCAGGCAGCAGGCGCCTGGATTATTCTTCATTGTTCCAGCCAGGCTCCATTATCTTTTCACTACGTTCGCACCAGGGCTGTTTTCCCAGCTACATTATTTCTGGATTGGAACCTGCAGCAGCAGACTTTCCTCCCCAGACGTGCCTGCTGTGGTGAGGCAAACCCTGCCATTTCTGCTGGGCAGCTCTTCTTGTTCTATCACAGGCTGAGCAGCTCTTGCATAATTGGGAAGAGATCCTTGATGTCCCATGAGCAGCACATGGGTGTGGAGAGCAGCCAGGGCGTTGTGAGGAATCCTTCCTGGCAGCAGGCTCAGGAACTACCCTCCTCTCCCTCTGTGAAAACAGAGCTGTTTTGTTACTCTCAGCATTGGTTGTGCAGGGTCTGATTCAAAGCTTGGAGAAATCAGTGGAAAGGCTCCTCTGGACTGTTTTGGCTTTGGATCAGGCTACAGTGTTTTCTCTAGGTGTAGGCTTTGCCAGCCACATTCCAGCTTGCTGTGCCCAGTCTCTGTGATAATGGTAGACATGTGAACTCGGTGCTATGCTGGGCTTCCAGGTTGGAGGGGACAGCACAGGAGGCAGGACACGCAAGGGTGTGATCTAAGGCAGTGTTTCTCAACCTGTGGGTCCCAACCCATGAGTCACAAGACTATATGAAAGGGTTGCAAATAACCTTTAAAAAAATGGATCAACAAACTTTAAAAATGGATTCTTCTTTGAGGAAGAAAAACATGGGTTTCCCCTTGTAGGCTGGCAGTTCCAGGCTGCAAAGGGCTGCTTGGAGCAGGCGGGAGTGGAAGGAAGGCGATAAGGCAGGGGTTGCCATGTGCATGTACATGCACATACATGCATGTGGCAGCCAGGCAGCACGGAGAGCAGTTCCTGCAGCTCCCCACAGGTAAGTCTATGGGGCAGGGAGGCGGCATAGATGACATGCCAGGGGGTGGGAGGGCACATAGACAACACTTCCTGCCACCACACCTCCTCTCTAGGGTAGAGCTGTGGTCTGAGGGGAGTGGCAGCAGTGGTTGGGCCATGGCAACACGGTAGAACTGCAGCCCGATGCATGAATGGCTGGCAGCAGGAGAAGGTGAGGGCAGTGCAGCCCCTATCCCTGTCCATTACTCCTTGTGCTGCTGGTGGTATGGGGGTTCGGGTGGCAGTGGCAGCAATGAGTCTTGCTGCCCCACTGTGCCCTCCTGCACTGAGTCCTGCCTGCTGGGCTGTAGAGGCAGCTCTTGCCTGTGCCGATCCAGCCAAGCTGCAGCTCCATGCCTGCTGTGGGTGCACAAATCTGGGGGGGCATGTGCCCCCCTATGTCCCACATCCCCCCCCTGCCCCACACACTGGAGTGCTGGGGGCAGGGGGCAGTGAGTTGGAAATGAGGGGCACCAACGAGCTGGGGTGGTTGGGGGGCTGTGGGTCAGGAGTGAGGGGCATTGGCAGAGCCAGGGGGCTGTTTGCTACTTAAACTATTTACTGGGTCAGGGCTGCCCATCAATATTTTCAACTGGGTCCAAGTACAAAAAAGTTGAGAACCACTGATCTAAGGAAAAGTGCCCCAGGCAGAAAGGGCAGGTTTGCCCCTTCAAGGGTTTTGGGGCCTGGGGCCAGCCAGCCTTTTTGGATTTTCAGACCCAGCTGGAAAAGCCTGAAGAGGGGGGAGCACAGCTGAAGGGGAGCTAAGGAACAAGCTGGCTCCTGTGGTTGGCTGGGGAACTGGACAGTGGAAAAGGCCTCTCTGTCCCTGCCGCCTGTATTGGTCAGGGGACTAGCTTCGTTACTGTACACCCAGTCTGCAGCTGCAAGAGCTAAGCATGTGTCCCCCAGATCCCTGCATCAGAGGGGCTATGTCCCAGGATGCAAAACTCTGTCTCTTCTCATCCAAGTGGATGTGTGTGTGACCAGAGAGAGAACTGCAGCTCGTAACATATATAATACAGCTCATAGATTCATAGATGTTAGGGTCGGAAGGGACCTCAATAGATCATCGAGTCCGACCCCCTGCATAAGCAGGAAAGAGTGCTGGGTCTAGATGACCCCAGCTAGGTGCTCATCTAACCCCCTACTGAAGACCCCAGGGTAGGGGAGAGCACCACCTCCCTTGGGAGCCCGTTCCAGACCCTGGCTGCTCTAACTGTGAAGAAGTTCTTCCTAATGTCCAATCTAAATCTGCTATCTGCAGATGGGCACAGGGCCATCATGGGCTCCAGATGGGCACACATGCAACCAACTCAGCTGTGTGAGCCATCAAAAGGAGCATCTCCTCAGCAAACGATGCTGCAGCAATTGGAGAAGACCAGACAGAGAGGTTCTGGAGTCAACAAGGGGTTGATAAGTATCTGAGCTCTCAGGATATGGCTCCTTTCCAGACAATAATGCCAAGGAGAGATGGGGGAATGCCTTTGTTCTTGCTAATTGTGTTGATTCAGAGGGAAGGAAGTTGCTGGAGTTCCTGATGTTCCTGGCTCAGCAGGGGCTAGGGTCTTGGGGAGTTGAGGGATTGCTCCAGCAGGTGTTGTTATGGAGAAAATGAGCACTGCCTGCCTGGGGATTTGTGCTGGGATATCCTGGCCCCCTCAGGAGCGTGGGGGTTGTTTTCTTCTAGATCTATGAATCAGATTAATACAGCAGATGTTGGCTTCTTCAGATTAATCTCCAGAAAGCAGCACAGCAAGGACCTGGTGAATAAGCATGGCCCACAGCACAACTTTCTGTTCCCAGCAGTCCCCCAGAGCCAAACTTCTTGAACTTTTGCCCCCCATTGCAAGGGGCAAGCTGTAAACCTTTCCTGTGTGACTGGGTATTGGCCAGGTTTCTGAAGTGTGCACTTGGTGAAACAAGCTTTTCTTTATTAGTCACTGTGGAGATGGGAAAGAATTTGGGGGAAATGTTATAATTTCTCTCAAGGCATGACATTTTTCTGTGCTGGAAAAATGGGAGCAATCAGACATGTCCTCTTTCACCCAGGGGTTGCTTTGCCGAACTCACTGCAGAAGGGGAGGGAGGGGGTGAGATCAGATAAATGTATATCACATTGCATATTCTAGGATAAAAGTAGGGAGGATTCAGAACTGAAGCAGCCACAGGTATTGGGCTGAGCAGCTCTGCATCTGCACAGACTCATGTCCTGTTCTTCATCTGTGTGCCATTGTGCTGGGGATATGTCTGTGCATGGGTGACAACATGCCAAATCTAAGCATTGGCTGGAATAGCAGATAGGTTCATGCTACCAGCTGTATCATGTTTCAGGTGGCTGTTGTGCAAATAGGACTCTCTTCCTCTATTGTGCTGAAGGGACAAAAATGCCATGATTCAAGGAGCATTTTCATTATATTCATACCTCTAGGCTGCTTAGGGGACCTAGGCAAGTTTGCAGCTAATGAGTGCTCCTTTTTGGTCCCAGTTTTAAATAAATCAAACAGTGTGCCTGGCTAGATGACCTTGGACTTTGCCACCTTTCTAGTTCATTAGCTTGGAGCATAGTTGGGTCTGTGGTTCCTTAGATGGAGGAACATATAGCACACAGACTTACACTGAGGTGAGGGGTATGCCTTGGTACGTGGGCTTCAGCTTCCCACAATGCTTGAATTTGTTGCTGGGGCAGCTTATGTCATTGCATCCTCATGGAGTTGAAGGGCTTGGATTCAGGACATATTTCACCAGAGAAATCAGGTCTCACACCAGAGCCCTAAACAGGTATACTCCCTTGAATCAGATGGACGATTAGCCTTTGAAAAATCAGGAGTAAAGCTACACTGTTATAAATTACACTAGTTTAGACGTCTGTCTGAAAGTTATCCTGGGATAGCCATTTGTTCAAGCCAAGAAGACTGGTATGGGCTCCTCCACCACCTTGTGGCAGTGTGCAGTAGTAGCAGCCTGTAGGACTTAGCTGCATTGGAGTAACGCCTTGACTGTGCACTCCAGCTCCTTGTATGATTGATGCCCGTGTACAAAGTTGGTGTCAGTTACACGGGTGTAAATGTGTCCTGTTTCCAGGCCCAAAGTGAGGTAGGGTGAAATGGATGCCAGGAAAAGTCAGGATTTGTTTCGGGCATTTTCAAAATGAATTTAGAGCAAATCCTGCTGTGTCGGGGCTTGTAGCTTGTGCCCTTCTGATTTGCAGCAATTCAGCCAGCCTACTTTAGGGCATTTCAGGTGTTTTGGTGGGGACAAAATGAGTAGACCCTTGGCTGGGAGCAAACAGACTACTTTCCTCATTTGCTCAGAACAAATGTGTTCATGATTTGTAATTCTCTCCTGTCCTCATTCAGGGTCTTCTTCCTAGACATGCCCAGCAGGCAGCCCTTGGCACCTCCTCACAAGGCAGCGTGGCTGGGTGACTAGGTGATGCTAGCTGGTAACATCAGAGGTGCCCAAACTGCTTCACTGATTTGATCAGCTTCTCCCACTGGCACCACGGCAGATCAGAAGGAACTCAGTGGAGCTCACAGCTTAGGCCCCTGTGCCAGCTTCCAGGAATGGTGCCCTTGACTTTTATCTTCTCTCCTTGGCAATAAGTCTTCGTAGGCTTGTGCCCTCCATGAGTTCCACAAAGGAGGTGGTGCCCTCTGCAGTGGAAGCTGGCTCAGAAGTTTTTCGTTTCCTGGGAGGTATTCCCAGGGGGTGCTTTTGTGTTAAATGAGCATGGGGGTGGTCAGTTTGCTGTGGGCAGTTTGTCCATGGCACTGCAGGAGAGGTGGATTCCAATATTCGCAGCCCTTTCTCTGCATATGCCCAGGGGCCAGGCAGAAACCCAAGGGCAGTGCCGAGTTCTACTATGGGGCCCATTCACATGCTCCCTCTCTCTCGTGCTGGCTTCCTGATAGCGTGCTCATCCCAATAATTCCACGCCTCCCCCTCCCAGCTCTATAGATTAAAATGACTCGGGTGATAAATCCTGGAGCCATGTACTGCAACCCTGCAGCTGTGACGCTTTGTACAGTGATGGGCTATTTCCAGCGTGTCCTGAGAACATAGAGGTGATTCACTGGAGCAGGGATGCACGCTATGTGCTGCTCAGATGAAAACCAATCTCATTCCAAACGAATGTGCCCCCCTTCCCTGGCCTGTGTGCCTTGCGTGCACGCACTCACCCAGCAGCAGGGGCACCAGACGTTTGGCTGTCACAGGGCAGTGGAGAAGTTGAATGAGTTTCTCTTCTGTCCCTGGCAGAAGCAGAGTAACCAGATGGACTGACTGCATGGAAATCCAGTCATCAAGGCTCTGTGCCTGGCTCTGACACTGACTTGCTGTGCAGCTTCAAGTTACTTAACTTCAGTGTCCCCATCGCTAAAATGAGGATAAAAGGGCTTGGGGACTTATTAGCCAAGAGACACCTCAGCCATCACATTTGAATCCTCACAAGTTTGGGGAAAGGTTATGGAAGGCTCTCGACATTAAGGCAAAGCCAGTTTTTTTACAAAGCACCTGCCCCAGATCTCCCCCAGCCTAGCATCCAGACCCCTAAGCTCAGAGCAAGCTCTGAATCCACAGTGCTGATGCATGGGAAGAGGAAGGCCCCTGAAACCAGCTTGCAAACAAGGCAGTCCCGATGGGTGTTCCATGCTGCAGCTTGTCTACGTGTTCCAAGCCAGCAGCTGGAGCAGACGAGACTGTGCTTGGCCTGAGTCCAGGCTGCCATAGCAGCCTCAGTAGGGTGAGAGGCACATGGAGGGCAAAGTGCAGGGGCTCAGAGCTAGTCCTGCAGAATAAGTATCTCTGTGGGATGTTCTGTGCCCCAGCCAGCTCTCTGGGGCCCAGACTCCCAAAGAGTTAGTGGGTAAAACCTGAAGCAGGGATAGATTTTATTTTTAAAAGGAATTTTTCATGTTCCCAGCCAAATCAAGTCAAAATCTTTGAGTCAGTCCAAAACCATAAGTGGCCCTACAACCGGCAAACATCCTCCACCTCCACCAGGGGCTTCAGATATTTCCAAAGTCTTTTGGCAGGCGTCCTATGTGCAAGCCCAAACCCGGAGGCTCGGGGTTTGGGTGCTCCCAAGTTTTCTCCTGCCCTCAGTCATATGGCTGCAGAAGCAAGCTAGGGAGGAGCCTCCCATTTCTATAAAGTGGGCTTTAAGCCCCAACACCTTTGGGGGGTACTAAACCACGCCAGAAGAACAGCTATCCCCCAGGAATGCTTAAGGAAAACTGCCTTTATGGACCCAGATACAGAGTGTTTCTGAGAAAAGACAGAGGTTCTCACTGTCACTGTGAAGCCAGGAAACTTCCTGCTTATGCTTGAGACACTCACCCTGGACAGCCAGGCAGATTAGAGCCTGTGAACAGAGGCGTGAGGGACCTCTTGGGGTGCAGTAGGCACACATGAAGAAAAGGGGGGGACCTGAGCTTTTTCTCCCCTTTCTTGTGATTTAATTTTTCCTCAGCTGAACATGTTCTGGTTTCCCAGTTAGTAACGTGATGTGTATCCCGGCCCCTGCCCAGCCCTGGGGGATGTGGCATAATGTGCCAGTGTACAACAAGTAGTAAGTAGAAGGCTTAGGACCAAAACAGAAACCTTTCAAAAACCTCCCTCCTCTTCTAGGGGGCAGGCCAGTACTATCTGCACCATTGCCATCTTCAGCATTCAAACAACAGACTTAGGTACTACCTTGAAAAATCTCAAGACTGGCTTAAAACTCAGGGGTTTACAAAGAAATAAACTTCTCTTTCTAAATGTGTCTTCTTGTTTCTGAATCTTTTGAGTTCCCATTCCCAGTCCCTCTCTGCAACCATGAGGACTGAAAACTTCCTTTTTCTATTACATGACAGCAGAGATTCTCCTGGAATCATATGCCTTCCAGACCTGGGACTTTCAGCACTGAGTATACAGAAGCTCATGATAAAGCCATGAAAGTTAGCAGTGCTGCAGTAGAAAAATGGAGTCACAGGGCACATCTACATGTGCAGTTAGTGCACATGAATAAATGTTGGTGCTGACTGCTCCAGAGTTTTTGCGGCTGGGCACACCATTTGAACATATGGTCTGGAGCAATTCACTCTGGAACAATCAGCTCCAGAGTTTATTCATGTGCAGCACATGGAGCCCGGTTGGAGGAGCCCCAGCTGGCAGGGGACTCTGGGAGTCAGCCTGCCAGCCTGGGGCTGCTCTGACTGCACTCAGTGTGCTGTGGAGGGGCTAGCTGGGGCATGAAGGTGCTTCAGCATGGAGCTAGTTAGCAGGCAGCCCCCGCACTGAAACACCATTATACTCCAGCCAGCCTGGGCAGCGTCTACATGTGCAGTGCTGCTCATGAAAAAACTCCACAGCAGGGTATTCTGCATTTGGGGTAATGACCTTGTATTCTGTCCTGTAATCCGTATTTACAAGTACTACCCTGCTGTTGAGTTTATTAGTTTTGATCCTGTCCAGCCCTGTGTCTCATACTACCCTTTATACCCTTGGCAAAGCAAAGCAGGCAGAGAATTCTGGATTGGGAACATTTTATACTTTCATTGCAGAGCAGTACCTGACCATGTGAGGGTCAGACAGGGTTGGCTTAGGCCCATGGGGGAAAGCACTTGCAAAGCGCCACAGAATAAAGGACGGGAGCCTATTCTCTCAGCTCAACTGTAACATCCCAGGCCTCACCCTAGCAATAACCCTGCTGGCCTGTTGTGCAGAGACCTTCCAGTTGTCCTGATAGCCTGTTGTGAGATGGAACAAGAGGGAAAACTGTGAAGTGAGGGCTCCTGCACCTAATTGTGTTTGGCTGTGAGAATAACAACAGGAAAGTTCTGATTGCCTAAAAAGATGTTGACAGAGACCTCTGGCCAGGGGTGGGAGACGGGGGAGCCATTCAGGCCCACGGGATACTCTTGCTGATTTGGCAAACAAAGGAAGGATGGAAACTTTCCAGTGTAAATGGTGAAAGTGAGGTAATGCCCTTGGCAGACTGGAGAGGAGAGGGCAAGGGAAACAGCCCTGGGCCCCCACCAGGCTCCTACAGCCCTGTGCTCCAGACAGTGCATGGGTTATGGGGACTACGAGGGAGAGAATTTGTCCTCCACATCGGGGCGCTCTGGCATCTGAAAGCAGCATAATCATTGTCATTCAAAGATCATACCACTGGTCTCAAACTCTTCAGGGCCCCATACTCAGATGCTCGCTGGAGAAAGCCATCTTGGACTCTGGTTGGGGCCTCCTGGCTGAGGACCTCCCAGGAACTCGGCTCTTCTATCTGCTGTTGGCTCCCTTGCTAGTCCTGCAGCATCCGGAGCATCCCGCCTTCCTTGGCTGAGCCATGGGGTATTTCTAGCTCCATTTTTGTGCCTTTGTTGAACTTAGTGGACAACAAAGATGTTTGAAATGATCCCTCAATTAGCTGATTTAGCGATTGAAAACGGGATGCTCCACGTTTATTTTTTACCCTGATTTGGGGATGAACCGAGGCCCCAGCCGAGCTGTTTCTGCAGTCCCAGGGTAAAAGGTCAGGGTGTGGGGACGACCAGTGCTTTTGGGTAGGATTGGACACCAGGACTCCTGGGGTCTTCTGAGTAACCTTGAGTGAATCCCTCCCAGTTCTGTGCCAAAGGGGGGAGTAGAGAAGGGGGGGAGGCAGTGAAGCTGACGGGCTTCACCACATATTTGTTTCTTCTTTCATGTTGCCAGGATACTTTTCCTCAGTCTGGGAAGCTCTGGGGGAGGCTGTGAGATTTCATGTCTTTAGGCATATTCTGAAACAAGAATATTTGTTATGAAGGCTATAAATTCCTCAGTCTTTCCCACCTCCTTGGCCTCTTGCTGCCTGTTATAAAGATTACAGAGAGATTTTTGCTCATGGCCAGGGCGACTGCGCATTTCTTGCAGGGCACGAGGTGAGGGGATGTTGGGTTTGGCCTCCCCAGAGGAAAGTCGCTGCCGCACCAGCTCAGCACAACCCCCTTTCCAAGAAAAAAACCGAGGCACCAAGAGGGGAAGGGACCTCCCGGAAGTCACATAGGGAGCTAGGGGTACACATCCGGGAATAAGGAGCTCAGGTCCTGATCAAACACTATTCCCTGCTCCCATCCTAGAGCCACGAATAGAAGGCAAGAGCATGGCCCTTACAAATCAACTATAATTTCTTGGGAATGGAGTTTTGCTCTCAGTGACAGGGCATTTACTCTTACTGAGCTTTGCTCTTGATGACAAGGCATTTGATAGGGCACAGGCAGGTAGGAAAGGGGGAGAAGTGCAATGGCTGGTGCAAAGGAGCAGCTACTTCCTCTCCACCGGCGTTGTGCTCTTGGGATGCCCCTCATTGTGCACCAGGGGGCACTCGTGATCCCTCTCTTTTTCTGCAGAACTGAGAACAAGCCCTTCCAAGACAGAGGTCTCTGCCTGGTTTTCAGTGCTGGGAGCTTTTTGAAGCTGAGGGCAGATCATTTCTGCCTGGCAGATAAAGGGAAATCCAGAGGGTGGGCATCTGGATCTGTGTTGTTAGAACAGGGCTAAACATAAGCTTTCAAGGTTCTTTGGGTAGATATGCTGTCTTTTATTAGACCAACTGAGTAGTTGGGGAAAAGTGCACTCATCCAGTGCACCAAATGCCCTGATGGAAAATATGTCGGAGAAAACAAACAACAACTGCGCACCAGAATGAACGCACACTGAAAATCTGTCAAGGACAAGAAGACCCAACTACCTGTGGGTGCACACTTCTCACAGGACAATCGCTCCCTCTCCGACCTCTCAGTTCTAATCCTCAAAGGGAACTTACAACACATCTCTCATAGAGGAGCCTACAAACTTCACTTCATAAATCTGGATACAAAAAATCATGGACTCAATACAGACACTGGATTTATGACACATTATAACCTGCCTGACATCTGAATCACCAGGAACCTGCCAGACCTGACCTTTCACACTTTTCTTTCCCCTCCCTACCTCCTTTCCTTCCCTCCTTTTCTACCCTTTGTCTTCCTAGTTTTCTGCTATTTACTTTTTCACAGACAGCCTTTTTTCTATCTTGGAAAACTACTACAGTAGAGTCTCCCTTACTTACCTTTGCTGCCCCCCCTCCCCTTTTCCCCCTCCCTTCCCTTCTCTGCCTTTTGTTTTCCTAATTTCCACCTATTTACATTCTCACTTGTAGCTTCTTTCATTCCCTGGAGTCTCAGAACAGCAGAGACTCCCTATTCCTGAAGGAGGGTGATTGTGCACAAAAGCTTGCAAAGAACTTCTTTCCAACTACTCCGTCTAATAAAAGATATCACATCTACCCAAAGAACCTTGCAACATGGCTACACCAAAAACCCAGAAACATAAGCTTTGGGATTTAAGATCCCGTCTATCCTCAGTCCACCTGGACCTGGCAAGAGGCCCCTACATGGGAATTTTCCATGCTGTAAGCAGAGACTTAGCCCCCAGGGGAAAGCCAGCAGGTGTCCTTGACAGGATCACAGATGATTTCTGAGGACCCAAATTCCTGCAATCCTGAGGGGGTTAAGGAATTGGCTGGAGACGATGAGTCACTGTGCATGAACTATGGGAACTCCAAGAGATGATACCTCACATGGATACCTCCCCTTGCAAGTGGAGTTCTGTGCCTCCTCCTATAGAGGATCTAGAGCTTGCATCTTCCAGCATCACGCTAGGGTCTGCACAGACACCAGCCTGAGCCTCATGAGACAGTGATGCTACTTCGCTGCTTGGGAGGTAATTTCCCAGTCATACAAGAGGACTGGGGGTGTCTGACCAGTGCTGGGATATCTGCGTCCCACCACAGGGAAGGGCTGAGATGGAGCAATGAGGTGCTCCCTGCGCACTCAGGGTTGTCAGTCCCATTTCACCTCCTTCCCAGCCCCTCTCACTCTGGAGGGCAGGTTGGAAGCCCAGGCAGCTGGAGCTGTAAGAACAGAGAGGTCAGCTGTGCTTCTCTGCAGACCTGATGCTGCCTGGGTTTGTTTGCAATGTGATTTATTAAGCTCTGCTTTCTGGGCCAAGCTGCCTTTGCTGCCTGCACTTCAGAGATCAGATGCTGGTTTGAGTGAAGGCAAATCTTGACCATGGGAATGCATGTTGTGTCTTTTGCAAATAAGTACCTGGACAAAGCCAGGTGCAGATAACCTTAGTATATAGAAATATGCAAAGCCCATTTGTATTCAGGCTGCTGCTCTGGGGAGATCCTGAAACATGGACTACAGCAGATGCCACCAGGCTCAGGAAGTATTTAAAGGGACGCTATGCCTTATGTGCTACTGTTGGCAGACATATGCAAACCCCTGCATTCTTCTCTGAGGCTGGTATAAATGGAGATTATCTCTCCTGGAGTCAGCGGGGCTAGATGTGGATGAGAAGGTGGGGACTGCATCTTTGGTCATGGGATAGAAACAAATCTCATAGCTGAACTGTCCTTGTAGCGCTATGAACAAACTAGGATATTCGAGTCTGATGCAGATGCCTGGCACTGCTGCTAGCAGCTCTGGGGATGGGGACAGAGGAGGGAAGGAGGGTTGGGAAGAGGGCCATGGGCAAAGCCCCAGTTCCAGTGTCTTCAGGTCTCTTCTGTGGCTAAAGCACTGATGGGTTTCTAACCTAGCCTTGTGTGGCAGAGCAGATATAACTGTGCTTAAATTTACCGAGCCCTGAGCTGTTTTGCAGGAGATCTGAGCCCTCATAGGAGTCATTTACCAGGTATTTTGAAAAGAGAGGGATGAGTCCAGGCCTGATAGCAGCTGCCAAAGGCTGAATTTGGTCCCAGGGGTCAGATTATTCATAAACCTTAACCCCCATTATTCCTCTGTTCCAGTAAGGGCAGGTAGCTGGGCAGCAGGTTCAGTAGTTGCTCAGACTGAGGGTAGGAGCAGCTGCCACATGGGTTTCTCACGGATTCCATTTTGTGTCTTGCAGGATGAAGTGAAGCTCCCATCCAAGGTGAGCATCAGCAAGTCTTTGAAGGAGACTGAGAAGCAAGAGAAGGAAGGGGAGGGTGAGGAGGAGCCCCTGGGTGAGGACCACGCTGATGAGGACCGCATCCAGCTTTCCTCAGATGAGGAGGTGGAGATTGAGGAAATCATTGAGGAATCCCGGGCAGAGCGCATCAAGAGAAGCGGCATGAAGAGGGTGGATGACTTCAAGAAAGCTTTCTCCAAGGAGAAGATGGAGAAGACAAAGATAAAGACCAAGGAAAACCTAGAGAAAACCAAGCATAACCTGGAGAAGACCCGGCACAACCTGGAGAAGAGAATGAACAAGCTAGGCACCAAGATCGTGACCAATGAAAGAAGGGAGAAGATGAAGACCTCTCGGGACAAACTGAAAAAGTCTTTCACCCCTGACCACACCATTTATGCCAGGTCCAAGACAGCTGTCTACAAGGTGCCACCTTTCACTTTCCATGTCAAGAAGATCAGAGAGGGTGCAGTGGAAGTGAAAGCCACAGAGATGGTGGAAGTGGGAGGGGAAGAGGCAGACACAGATCTGATGAGAGAGGAGAGCCCTGAGATGCACACGCTGCTGGAGATCACAGAGGAGTCAGACGCTGTGTTGGTGGACAAGAGCGACAGTGAGTAAAGAGGCAGAGGCGCGGGAGGGTTTCTGAACGGATGGCTGAACACGTAACCTTTCACACTGCAAGATCTCTCTTTGTCCTGGGAGCCCCAGGGACCGTATACACGATGCATCCTTATTACTCTGGAAAGCCAAAGCCACTCCCCCACCCTGGAGGACAAGGTGTCTTTTATATTTTAGTTTTAGCACATAGAGGAGGTAGGAACACAGGACTTTTTCTTTTTTCTTACACCATTAAACCAACCCTTGGAGACCATTCCTGCTTCAGGCTGTGTCAGAGTTTGCAAGCTGCCAGGCCCAAAGTGACAAGCATGCAGCCAAGCAGGACTGTGCTAAAACCAAGATAACTGTTGTACACCTAGGAAACACTCTTTCACAGCAAGGTGAAAGACTTGGTGTCAAGAATGCTTCCTGCTCAGCAACCTGCCCAGTGCCAGAGACCATGGAGTCCATGCAGTTATTTCCCACCAAGGCAGAAGGAGGAGAGAACCCGGGATCAGAGCTGGTGGGCAACAGCCCCATCCCTCCCCAAGAGCTATCCCCCATGGCCATTCGGTCACAGATCTTCAGTGCCTGATGGATCTCTGTGGCAAGGGAAGATTTCAGCAAATTCTGCTGGTGGGCAGAGAATGTGTGAAGCTGCACAGTGTCGCATGGTGCTGGGGTGGGGTCTTCCCCCACTGCTGTGACCCTGGAGGACTTGAGCAGTTTGTGTACCAATATGAAGGTCGCTGTTGTTACACAGCACCCAGCTACTGTGGGAACTGTGGTGCCTGTGCCCATCCCAGTCCTGGCATCCTACACACCCAGGGCCTGCTGCTGCCACCTTCTACACTGATGCCACTCCACTGAGCTTCCTGGGATGGCATCAATGGAGTAGGAGGCTCAGTATAGGCTGTTACATTCCTGTGCCTACAGTGTCTGTGGTCCTGAAGGGGTTAAAAGCCTGCCTGCTGGAGGCACAGCAAGGGGAGACCCTTGAGGAATCCTGACAAGTGCAGGGAGCTGAGTAGGGCTGAGGGTGCCCAGTCTCGGCTCCCTACGCCTCGTGGCAGCCGTGGCTTCAGCAGCCAGTGAGAGACATGCTCACTGGCCAAGGGGGAAAGTGAAGGTGCAAGCAGGGGGGCTGGAGGGTCCAGCCCTAGAAGCTACTCACTTCCAGAAGGGCTAGCAGATGTGCTGATGCCATGGGAAGAAGACAGAGTGAGAAGGACTCATGGTCAGGCAGAGAGCGCTTTTGACACCGGTCTGTGGGCCTGATCCTGAGCAGTGCTGAGCACCTGTCTCACCTTTGGAAGTCTCAGCAGAACTCAGGGTCAGGCCCTGTGCATTTCCCACCACCCGCATCCCCACTTTCTGCCAGATGTGCTTTCATTGCCACATAAGTTCTGTACCGAGGCAGCTGTAAGCTAGTGTGCAGGCTCCGGCTTGCCCCTGGGGCTTGGTGCTCTGAATTTTGTGTACACAGGTATTGCAATGGCTTGCTGGGCCCCTTTAGCCATCACACAGGAAAGGAAGGCAGGAGGGACTGTGTATATGTGGACACAGCACTTCTCCTGGAAAGCTGGGTGGCCTGTGGTTCCTGGCCGAGGGGGAGCTCGGAGCTGGTAATCCCAGGAGTCCCTCGTGGCTCCCCAGAGCAGGGCAAAGCTGCAGGAGAGGTCTGGCCTGTCCCTCCCTTTGGTCTGTACCTGCTTGGCATGGATGCCTTCCTTAGTGCCCAGTTCCCCATAGGAAAGCAGAGGGGTCTGTTATTGCGAACGCAGCTAAAATATATAATCTTGCTTCTTTATTACGAGCATTTGCTTTTTATTGCTCATTGCACGCCTGTCCTGTCTGCAGCCCGGGATTCTCCCTGCTGCCTGTGGGGCTCAGGGCTTGGGGCCTGCTCCAACCCCTCAGCTGGAGCCCATGTCAAGGGTGGCTTTGCCAGGTGGCATCTGGGCTCCATCCCAGGTTCCTTTTTTTCTCTGTTGGGTTCTCTTCAAGCACTGAGAAGATGTTCCTGGAGTGCCACGCTGACACCAGGGTGGGGCAGGAAAAGACAAAGCTGGATGGGCTTTTGCCATTTCCAGGCTTCCTGGGCCCCAGGATGGGAGCACAGACCAAGAAGGCAGCTCCAATCTACCCGCCCTGCCAGCCCCATCAGCTCCAACCGCTGTGGTGGGATATTGAACTCCAAGCAGTCCCAAAGGAGCCTGGGGTGGGCAAGGGGGAGCCCAGCCTACCCCAGGTTTCGATCAGTCCTCTGCTTGCTGCCAGAACTACATGTCTCAGTCCCATTAGACTCCCCCAGCCCTGGGCCTGCCAGCAGCAGACATGTACTGGATTGTAGCAGCCCCCCAGCCCAGAGCCTGGCCCTACTGCCCAGGGGAATCCCTCTAGCAAGGGTGGGGATCTTGAAACTGGCTGTAGCACGAACTCCTGCTTCCAGACCACTCTGCAGGGGAAGAGCCCTGCAGGCCCAGGGCTGGTGGAGGAGTATCTGGGACGAGGTGGTTGTCCATAGGCGTTCTCCATTTCTAAGGGCCCATCTATTGTTTTTTACATATCTATTTTTTCTTACACAGAAGCTGTAGCCTAGAGTACCTGACATCCAGGGCATGGGCAGGCATTAGCCTCAGGAGGTTGAAGGACATCTGGGTTTGGTACCACACTTGGCATTGCTGACCCCCCACTGGGGGATGGAGCGATGTTTGTCTATGGAGGGGGGCAGAGATCGTGTCCAAGGCCCCCTCCCATGCCAGGGTGTGACATGTAGCTGTGGGGTGATGGGAGCTTAGATAAAGCTTTATTCGTTTTCTATGACTGCATCCTGGTGAGCAGCTCAACTAATAAAGTTTCTTTTCTAAAAGGACAAGTGTACGGCGTGGTCATAAGTAACTGGGGTTGAAGGGTGCTGGGGCAGGTGTGGGGTGAGGGCCAAGGTGGGGGGATGAGTGGGGGAGGGCAAGTTACCGCCAAACACTGGGCAAAGAACAGAGCCAGGGCAGGAGTCATCCTTCAGACACTGACTCTGCCTCTTGGGCAAGGCACTGGGCAGCCCAAGGGACATTACCCAGCCTGTCTCACATGCATGCATTCAATTTGGGCAACGCAGCTTTGGGAACTAAAAAAAAGGAGAACCAGTAGTTCAAAAACAAGTTAAATTTTCCTCCTCAAAGGGGTAGTGAGTTCCTGCAAACCTGCAATGGAGTCATCTCATTCCCCATGCTCTCGGGCTACCCCACCTCAGGACAGAGCCTTTTTGCCTGGTGTTAGCTGGCTGTAGGTTGCACAGACCAGTCCTGGAGACGGAGACACGCTATCCCACAGCTTGTGGTCACCATGCTGGAAGGCCTGGCCCAGCTCCTACTTCAGCTTCAAGGGGAGCAATCTAGGCTTCTTACTCACACTGTTCCTGTGGCATGGGCAGAAGAGGTCGAATGCTCCAGGGCAGTAGACAAAGCTGATTCAGCCACTGTAGGCAGCTTGGCACAGTAAGCCCAGGGGAGTGGTAGAACACCAATTCTAGACTGTGTGATAGAGATACTTCCTCCACAGAGCTGTGCCCAAAGTGTACCCTCCTGTGAATATATGCCAGGCACTGGCACTGCCCAGCTGGCAGCAGCATTACCACATCCACACAGTTGCAGACACAAAGCAAACCCAGCTCTGCCCAGCCTCTCACAGTGGTGTCAGGAATCAGGCAGAGCTGCTGGACATTGACTCACCAGCGATGAGCAAGCAGATGTGACTTCAGCAGCAGGATTACTGGTCTGCTGGTGTTTCCACTCCAAAGACCCCTCCCTTGGCCTGCTTCCTTCTCAGCTCTTGGAGCAGCTCAGTCCCTGCCACTGAGTCACAGGTGTGGGATTGTCATTCAGCATGACTTGAAGGCTTAGCAGTTCTGCAGCTGGTTGATGCCCTGTGAAGGTGGGGAGCCACAGTGACTGCTGACACTGTGCAGTGAGTAAGACATAGCCAAGACTAGAACTCAGTGTCAGAGGGACCCTGCCTTCCAGCTGGCCCTGCCTGTTGATAGGAGGGAGGCAGTAAAATGGCTGGACTGGGTTCCCTTCCGCCAAGCACCGGTTTCACTCAGGGTTTTGGTTTGAAGACAGCATTCTGGCTTAGTCAGGGATGATCCTGCCCTGAACCAGGGTTGGATGAGGTAGGTTTCTAAGGGCCCTTCCACCCCTCTCGTTCTATGATTCCATGGTTATCAAAGCTTGCATGGGAGTTTGGATCAGGAGACCAAAATCACATCCTCGTGGTGTAGGTCCTACATACAAAATTGGGTGTGGGGCTGCTTGCTTTCTCTGGAAGACAACATGTAAGATCTCAGGCTGCTCTACATGAGAAGCCAGGCCCAGCTTCCCCAGTACAGCTCAGCTCCCCTCCCAGGTGGTCTTTATCGGCTAGAACCCTTACTTGTGAGCTCAGCTGGGAGGAAGGAGCTACAGGAGAGTGTCTGTCTGGTTTCCTATGATGGGTCCTAGGAAAAGCCTTGAGAATCAGCAAGGCTGATTCAGCAGGTTGGAGTTGGGGTGGGGGACCCTTATGCTTAGTTTCCTTTGAGACTGTTCTGTAAGTTATCTGTGTCCTGTCTGGAGGTGCATGGAGACATTTGCTTGTTGAGATGCTCTCTGGAGGGTAGAAAGCCCTGATACAAGAGTGACTAAAGATCCCCAAAGAAGCTGAGGCAGGGTGAGCAGTGCCATGACAGGTCACAGGAGCTGCTGCAGAGGCTGTCACCACCTGCCAGATGTTGGACATCCTGAGAAGGAGTGAACAGGGAAACCCATTCAGTATGGATCCAAGAGTCCTCTGGGAAGTTTACAAGAAAAGTCTGTGTAAGCATCTGTCTGGGATGACTTGGGAGCAGCGAATCCTCCATCTGTGCAGGCAGGTGGACTAAATTCCCTCTGCCTGACATCCAGCTCTGTCTGTTGGCTTCCCCATTGTGGTAACCAGGGTCCATCTGTAACCAAGCATTTACTGGCTAGACAGGCTCTTCCCTAGCTTCATCTTGCAAGCCTCACACCTTTCTATGGATTTACCCTCCTGTTCCCCGTGAGGCAGGGGAACTCCATCACCTCTGCCAGATAAATGGGGAAGAGGAAACAGAGGCCACCAGCAGCTGCTGCCTGAGCACTCACAGCTAAGTCAGGCAAGGCCACACCATGCTGAGAAAGCAGGCTGAATGCTGGGTGCATGCGTGTGTGCATGTGGGTGTGCGTGGGTGTGTGTGTGTGTGTGTGTGTGTGTGTGTGTGTGCACATGTGCGTGTGGAGGGGGAGGATTGTAGGAAGCATGGTGATCCCCAGCTCAGGGCTGTGATGCATGTGATCTGCACCTCTTATCCCATTGTAGCTGGGTCCCTCCACGCAGTACAGGCAGCGGGGATTCCCCTGGGTGAGCTCCATTGGTGGTGAGGCTTCAGTGAGCAGAGGGGGCTGCTACCCTGAGGTTTCCTTTCAGCACTGATAGTGGCTGTTGGTGGCTTTAACTCGGTGCGTGTGAACAGGGGCACAGCCCAGGAGTAGGCGATGGGAGGAGACGCTAACCGCCAGGGGTGGGCGTGAGGCTGACGTGAGCGAGGGGCTGGAAAAAGGTCACATCCTGTGAAGGACAAGGGCTGGGAGAGCCTCCTGCCTGAGGGAGCCTGAGCAGGAGCAGAGTGGAGCTCCCAGCCCAGGGCTCTTCTTTCCACATTGCTCTCTGTGGCAGTGCCCAGTGCCAGCTACAGCAGGGGAACCTTAAAACAATGATCTGGGCTTGCCTGTGCCAGTGCCTTTCAAGCAGGGAGCAGACTGCCTTCCCCAAGGCTGTGATTGCTCCAGAGCAAAATCTGGGCCCATCTGGAAGGCAGGCAGTAGTTGTGGGGCTCACCTTGGGGTCTGTAAAGTCTGAATAGGAATGCCCCAGGCTTCCCTGTGCCTCATTTCATGTAAACTGGCTGCTTCTGCCTTCTTGCCCCATCTCCCAACGCAGGAGTCTACTGATGTACAGACACACAGAGCTTGAGGAAACAGACTATGTTAACATGTTTCTGAGTGAACTCCAGTCCTAGACAGCAACAGGATCAGCAGCAGCAGAAGTGACAGCAACATCAACAGCAACAAGGACAGGGAATTAACTGAGAATGTGAACCCCAAATTGGGGGTTGGACCAAGGGACTGCGATTGGGTTAGGGAAGGGCAGCAGGTGCATGCATGGGGGCGCAGGGGAGTGGGCGCGCTTATTGTAATGGGTGCGCAGTTTCTTAATGTGGTTTAGGGTATGTGATGGAAAGTTTATGCTAGGTGACATATATATAACTATATATATATAACTATATATATGTATGTATGTATGTAGGTTTAAAAAAAAATCCCAATTTCACCAGGGCCAGCGCTGAGGAGGGTACAGACTGCTTTGGGAACCTCATGTACCTTCCAAGGTCATGTCTGGATTCTGACCACAGCCAGGTATAAGGGCAGAGGCAGGTACAGCTTAGGGTGGGAAGATGGGATACTTGGCTGGTGGCTTTCCTGTAAATCAGCCAACAGCTATGCTGCACCCACAGGGAGTCTCCTGAGACAGGTCTAGTAATGCTCAGTACACAGGAGAGTGAAAGAACCACGCCAGCTCCTTTCTGAGCTGGGGGAATACTTCTCCATGCAAGCACAGCCATTTGAAGCCAAGGCGCTGAGCTCATGATGTGTTCCCTGAGCTCCCTGCTCATGACGCGAGTTGCAAACGGGAGACCCGAGTGATGTTCAATTCTGGTCACAGCAGTGTTTCTAGAGCAGCCTCTGCCTGAGCTGAAGGCGTTTAGGATGTGAACAGTGAAAGCATTGGCTGTAAAGCCTTTGAGTTTAGTGCACAAATGTCTGAAGGGCAAGTGTCTGGAGATTTGGACTGGGGAGCAACTGCAGAGCTGGGGGGAAGCTCAGGGCTAAGATAGTAAGGAGCAGTGGAGGTTGGGAATGAGGTCTCTGGGCTGACAGGGAGGTGCTAAGATAGCAGGGGGCTGCAGGTCAGGGCTGAAAGGCACAAGCAGAGCTATGCGTATAGGGAGCCCACAGCTGAAATAGCAGGAGGCTTTTTTGTTGGGACCATAGGCATGGTCAGAGAGGAACTGCATTTAATGTGCCTGCTCCTTCCCCAGCTTTGCTGGGGCTGGCTGCACCTCCCGTTGTGTGTACATTTGCACAGTCTCCCCTCCACCCTCCCTCAGCTGGAAGCATCTGTCCCAGATCCTCTCAGGCTGTGCAAGAGTCCTGAGCAGAGCCATTGCAGGAGCAGCAGATGGCAAGTGTCTTGTCTGGCCTAGAGGGTATCACATATGCTGCTTGCTTCAGTCCTCAATGCTGACAAACAGAGATCCTGGTTGATACTGAGCACCTGGATGCTGCCCCCCAGGGAGTGTGGGATGCAGGAAGCAAAAGCAGCCCAGCTGAGTCTCTGGAGCTAGAGGGGAAGGGCATGGGGATGCTGATTTGGAGCTGGAGGACTCTGTGCCCTGCACCCACCCCCAGAGAAGCTGGGTGCCATGCAGCACACACTGCAGGAGAGGCAGGGTGGACTGCTGGGCCATTTGTGGCTGTTGGGATTGCTGGGGAGCAGCTCAGCTGAAGCTGTTGTTGCTAAATAAACCAGCCAGGGTATTTTTAGCTCCATTGAAAAACACAGGAGAAAACAAAGCAGCCCCATAGTTTAGCTGACAGTGACAGACAAGCCAGCTCAGGAGGAGAAAAGGGGAAGGCTTCCAGGCTGCAAGAGCAGGACCAGCCCTGAGAACTATTGGAAAAGCAGGTGCAGCCAGGAGAGCGACAGCATCATCTGTTCCTAGGGCATGCAGATGATGCAAGGGCTGTCTGTGGGTTCCAGTGAGGAGAGCTGAGAAACATCAGGCTCCTGCCAGGAACACAAGAGATTGGATCCAAGCGACAGTTGCTTCCTCCCAAAGACAAGCTGCCTATTTCTAGTTCCCCTGTCTCACTGCACAATAGCTGAGATGTACCAAGTGCAATCTGTTGTGTTCCTCCCATTGTTTCTTTCACAAGCAGACGAAGGCTGTGCATTTCCTTGTACGCTCAAGCTTCCAGAGCGGCTGCTGTTCTGAATGTTGCACTTGAAGTGACTTCCAAGGCTTTCAGAGCTGCCTGGGTTTAGGTACCCTGCAGCAGGCTCCCAGCAACACAGTATCATCTGTAAAATGGGGATGATGACACTGCCCAGTCAGACAGGGAGGTGGGCTGGGGGCATATTCTAAGATGCACCTTCAGCGCTCAGGGTTGTCTCACCCCAGTCGCACTTGGTTAAGCACGCCACTGATTCATTAACTAGGATTCTGAGTCTTTCTAAGAGCCACAGGCCCTTGGAGGGAGGTCTTTCCTCAAGGGAGACACAAAGAGAGCAGCAATGTAGTACCAAGGTGTAAAGTGAAGGAGCTGAAGTGAAAGAAATGGGTGAAATGTAATAGGTCAAAGTGGGGTCATGCACAAGTGAATTATAATGAGAATTTCTTCAGTAAGCTGGGAGCTCATCGCTTGGAAGTGACAGGGAAAGAAAGACTTAGGTGTGTTAGTCAGTCAGTTGCAGGATGACTGTGAGCCACCAACATGACGTGACTGAGAAACAGGCAAGGGGAAACCTGCAGAGCAACAGACAAGGTATTCCCAGCAGTGCCCAAGGCTGCTTACAAATGTTCAGTCCAAGGCATGATGGAATCCGATTTGTCGTCCCCACAAATTGTACCTCCTGTGATGCCATGCCTACTCATGGCCTATGATTATGAAATCAGGGATCAGTCCCAATGGCATCCTATTGTCAGTGTAGGGGGAGCCTGGGATCATGATCCCGGGCTCCCCATGGAACCAGCAAATAGCAAGCCAAGCTGGGTGCCCAGTGCTCCTGAGGCTGTGAACACTGATCATGTGCATGAATGTGTGACCGGCGTGCTACTTAAGATAAGATGTGATTAACTAGTTAATTACATCTTAAGTGTTATGTCTGCCAGGAGCCTGAGAAGTGTCAGTGCTAGGGCAGCAGGGCCTGGGGAGATCACACGTGGAATGCAGCACACCTGGCCACCTGGCATGAAAGAGAAATGCAGCCTGGAACAGGTGTGGAAAAGAGCTGCTAGGAATGAGCAGGGAGCCACAGGGAGAGAGATGAAGGACCAGATTCCATCCCACCTATTGGTCACACAACTGGGCGTAGACACCTAAACAGGGATCTGTCCTACCCTGCTCAAATCCTGAAAATCCATCAGTGCATCTGGCTTTGTAACACAGTATGATTTTATGCTTATGATTCTGAGTCATTGAAAACAATGAAGAGGTGATGAATACATCCCACTTGGGTGTGTTTTTTCAGGGACTCTGGCAGAGTGGAACAGAATGGCACTTAAGTGCCTAAATCTATTTACATGCTTAATAAATTGCATAGAATCTGGCCCTGAACTTCAGTTCACATGGTAATCCACAGGTGAGATGGAAACACAGGAAGTACCCAAGATAGTTTTTAAGCTACCTAACTGGTGTGGGTACTGATAATGGGGCAGGTGCAACAGCACAGGGGTCAGCAAAACCTGTCTGGGATCTGGGGTAAATCTTCAGGTGTTCAATCCCTGCTGAACCAGGATTAAACACCTGGATTAAACTGAGATTAAATTGCTACAGCTCCACTGCTATTGGGACCTGAGCTAGATAGTTTAAAGGGTATGTTTATATGAACTGCAGTCACACCTTTGGATTGCAATGTAGATGCACCCTTAAAGAGGTGGGCAATGCAAAAGCTGAAAGAGGATGTGATTGTCATTTATAAATACATCCCTCATGGGGCATAAACACCAGGGAAGGAATAAAACAAAGGGAGAGAAACTGGTGATTAATACATTGGGGCCTGAACAAGGTTCTTGTGCATTGAGCAGAGAGGCTCTGGAACCCCCTCCCCACTCCAACCTCCAGCCCAGTGAGACTCATGGGATGGGGAACCTAAGTGGTTTTAAGATGGAGTTTGCCCAGTTTGTGAATGGGATACTGTAATGGAGTTGCCTGTGACAGCAGGGGGCTAGCCTGGATGACCTGGCCAGGTCCTTCTAGTGCTGTGCTTCTACCTGAGCACAGAATGATAGACATTGATGGACACCATACTAAGTGAGACCTGGCATGCATGGGTGGCCAAAGTATACCTTCCCAGTCAGTCCTGGAGGCTCATGCTCCTTGTGATTTATCACCCTTCAGGGAACACATAGGGCTGCTATGGCTGGGGAGGGCCTCAAGTGTGTCAGCTGTGCAGCCTGCCAGGGTAGGGCAGAGAGAAGCTGGGGTTAAGGCAGCTTAGAAGGGAATGCGTTGAGCTCAGCACGCAACTGGGGCAAGGGAGTCCAGGCTAGCTTTATTCCAAATATATATTTTTGTTCTTTAACAGTAGTAGATTCTCCATGCTGTGGCACCTGCTAATGAAAACCAGGGGCTCTTTGTAAGAGGGATAGTCTGGCCCAGTTATAAGGTATATGCTGGAGGCCAGGGCAAAGGTCTCTAGCCTAGCTCATGTATGGGGTTGGATGAATTGATGACTGTTCCTCCAGGTCTTATAATCTATGGCTGCTGGAATGCAGTGGAAACTAGCAAGGCTCTTGCAAGTAGAACATACCTAGCTTTCCCAGTACTAGCCAAATTACACAGAAGTCTCTAACCTACCTGTAACAGTGGGCAGTCTCACCTTTTAAGTAGGGCAGCCAGCCCTGGGATAGGAGCCCAGCTGTAAAGGATAAACTGGGAATTAAAAGCCCAAGCAGGGAGAGGGCAAGCAGCTCAAGTTGGGGGAAGGAACAGCTGATGGGTAGATAACAGACTGAAACCCAGAATAGTGCACTTCTGGGAAGTGCTAGTTACAGGGCCCTCTCTTGCTGCCTGGAGAAAGGTTGACAGTTTGATTTACTTATTTATTTGTTTGTTGGTCTAAGGATTAATGCATCTGTGATGAGGAATGACTGAGGGGAGCAAAGCCAGGCAGCAGGGCCACAGGCACTCAAGCCTGTTTGAGGATTATTGTTTGGACTGGCTGAGACACTCCTAAGGGGGCAATGCCTCCTGCACAGCAAGAGGTGCAATGCCTTGCTTCCACTACTGCAGAGTCATACCCCGTGTGAATACCTCCTCCCTAGCCTCCATGGCACTCAATGAGTCGCCCACATCTCATGGCCTTTGCTGAGCAGCCCTGTACGTCACAGGCAGGCCAGCAATCCCTGAGACCACTAAAAGCAACAGCCAGGGCAGGAGAGTCATCTCTGCTTTGGGGGCACCAGGCTGCCAGTTACGCTGATATAGAGACATAGTTAGACCTATTAGTCTGAAGTTAAGTAGAGGGTGGGGTATGTTTATACTTTATAGACTAACCAGCATAGATATGTGTGTATGTATACATACAGGGGCAGATCCAGAAGGGTGCACTTGTACCTGCTTTGATTTCTGGTCCACCCAAAGCTTAAAACCAAGTGCCTGGCAATGGCAGCAGCATTTCTAGTCAGGTAGTGCTGAGGGAGTTACTTGACTGCATATCTTATCATCATGTACCTGATCCCCTCTAACCTCTACACCCCACAGGTATTAATGACCCTCTTTTCTTTTTAGTGGTCTTGATGTTCCACCAACCAAGGTAGCCTGTGTCTTGCAATTGTGCTGTCTGTTAGCTGTTCCTGGTCAGGAAACCCCTATTTCACAAAACCTGCAGACTGCTTGTTTTTAACTCCATTCCAATGAAGTTATATATTTTTTTTGCTTCAAACTTCAACTGAATAGTACAGCCTAGGCCCCTAGCATAGTAGTAAAGCTTCTTGGGTGTTTATACATGTGCTCTGGGAGTGGGGGGAGGTGTTTTAATTAGAGCTGCTCCAAGAGCCACTCTAATTAACATGCCCTGAACATCTCGTATATCAGCATCCCGATGCTGAAAAATGTTGGCAGGGGCACTTCAAAGCGTGTCGAACAAGCTTTAGTTACAATGCCCCCCCCACCGTTTTTCAGCATGCGGATGCTAATACACAAGATGCTGGAGTCTGCTGGAGCATAGTAATTGCCATGCTCCAGCAGACTCAATTAATCGAGTCTGCTCTGATGCACTGTAATTACAATACATAGGAGCAGCCTGCACATGTATAGGTGCCCCTAGTTTCTTTTTAACTAGAGAAAAATGTATTGTTTTTATATGAGGTGATGGACCTCACCGCACCCTCTTCTTCAAAATCCTAGGTCTGCCCCAATATGCATGTGTGTGTATGTATATGCATGTGTGGACACGTCTATGTATGTATATACAATATATATGTGTATGTAAGTATGTATGTATGTGTATATGCATCTATGTGTATGTGTGTATATGCCGTTGTGCATGTGTTTGTGTGACCTGTTTGTATATGTATGTATGTGCATGTGAACAGGTGTGTATACATATGTGTAGGTATGTGTGCATATGTGTGCGTACGTGTGTATGCATCTATATATGTTCATACATATGTATATGCATGCATTTAAGTATGTGCATGTCTATATGTGTGTGTCTATGCATGCATGTACGGCTACGTGTATGTGTGCATGTATACATGTGTGTGCATGTGTATATGAGAAGATGCAAACACTATGTCTATGGTTCTGTGTCCTTTCCTGAAACCTGTACATGACTTTCATTGACCTGACAAAAGCATTTGATACAGTCAATTGGGAAGGCCTTTGGAAGATCATGGCAAAATTTAGATGCCCGGAGAAATTCATTGCAATGGTTTGGCAGTGCCATGATGGCATGCTTGCTCTTGTTGTGGATGCCGGTGAGTCATCTGAGCCAATGGAGTTGAGCAGGGCAGTGTGTTAGCCCCAATCCTCTTCAGTATGATTTTCTCTGCTGTGCTTACAGATGCCGTTCGTGACTGTGATGCTCTGATTGACATCAGATACTGGACTGATAGCAAGATCTTCAATCTAAGGAGACTACAGGTGAAAACAAACTTACAGGAAGTGACTGTGATCTTCTGTTTGCTAATGACTGTTCCATGAATACCAAATCTGAGTCTGACATGCAGTGAAGTATGGACTACTTCTGTCGTCTTAGTGTTGATTGTGAGACCAAATCTCACAAGCTGAAGAGAAGTGATACACCAACCTGCACCAGGAAAGCCATGTGTAGAGTCTACCATCACAATGAATAGCCAAATCCTCCAGGCAGTGGACAAATTCACTTATCTCAGAAGTACACTGTCACATATGCTTCACATCACTGATGAAACAAATGCCAGAATTGCTAAAGCAACCATGGCCTTCAGCGACTACATGTAAATGTGTGGGAGTCCAGAGGCATCGGTCAACAAACAAAACTGAAGATCTACAGAGCCATTATGTTGCCAATCCTGATGTATGCATGCAAAACTTGGATGATGTACAGATGCCATGCTATGAAGCTGAATTACTTTCACATGGGCTGTCTGAGGAAACTGATGAGGATAAGATGGCAAGACAAGGTCCCAGACACTGAGGTTCTTACATGGGCAGCCATTCTAAGCATCCACATTCTGTTGATGAAATTACAGTTGAGATGGGCTAGCTGTGTTGCCAGGATATCAGATGAGCAACTGCCAAAGATCTTTCACAGTGAGCTGAAGGAGGGAAAGAGCTCTCCAGAACAAATGCTTCAAGGACTCCCTCAAGTCATCCTTGAAACATTTCAACATTGACCCAAAATCTTGGGAAGATTTTGCTCATGATCGTTCCACCTGGTGAAGCCTCGTCCATACTGGAGCTACTGTCTATGAGCGGAGAACTGCTGAGGCAGAAAAGTGCAAACAGCGTAAATCTCACAACAGCAGCAAGCAACCCAAAGGGGCATCTCTTGCTCAGTCTGCCATAGACCAGTGTTTCTCAACCTGTGGGTCACAAGAATGTATGAAAGAGTCACAAACAAACCTTAAAAATGGATTAATGAACTTTTTAAAATGGATTCTCCATTAAAGGAGAAAAACATGGGGAAACGGTGGCTTTTCCCCTGCAGGCTGGAGGAGTTCTAGCCTGCAAGGGGCTGTTTGGATCCCACCTCCCCTTTGCCCTACACACTGAAGGGCTGGGGCCTGGGGGTAGTGGGTCAGGAGTGAGGGGCAGTGGGTTGGGACTGGCCATCAATGTTTACAAATGGGCCCTGGTACAAAAAAGTTGAGAACCACTGGCATAGACCGTTCTAAGCACAAATTGGCCTGATCAGCCATTCACGTGTTCACAGAAACCAAACCAACCAGTGATGTCTTGGTCATTTTCAAATTCAAAGGATGAACAGCAACAAGTGTGTATGTGTGAGTATGCATATGTGTATGTACAGACATATGTGTATGTCTACACGTGTGTATACATGTGTACTTAGCTCTCTATTGGCGAAACATGGACTTCTTATGCTAAGGAAAAAAGAAAACAAGTTTCCATCTTTGATGTCTCTGTTGTATCCTGGGCATAACATGGCATGACAAAATCTCCAACTTGGCTGTTCTGGAATGGGGCAAGATGCCCAGTATGTTCATGGACCCGAGGCAAATGCCTCTGTTGGTTAGGGCATGTGAATCGTATGAGCCATTGCGGCACGTGTGTATTACATCCCCCCCGCCCCCGCCCACCCAGGTAGCCTGTCTGCATTTTACCAGCTAGGTTCTTTCTCCCCCACCCCCAACCTGTCTCTCACCTATTGTCCCCCATTCCCACCTATATTTTCACAGACCTGCATTTTGCATATTGGCTCCTGTTCTACCCAGGGGAGCAGACACACACCAGCAGAGCAGACTCGCTCTATGCCTGAAGAAGGGTGCTTGGGCCTGGCAGGTTGCAAAGAACAGTTGGTCTGATAAAAGAGATCACATCTACCCAGAGAAACTTGTCCGCCTATGTGTAAATGTGTGCGCGCGTGCGCAGGTGTATATTTGTGTGCGTGTGCATGTGTACACGTGTGTATATGCATGTGCGTGTGTGGGTCCACACCCCCGTGCAGGTCAACGGGATGGGTGGGACCAGCGCGGCGGGATGAGCCGCAGCATCCCAGGGCGCGGGGTGAGGGGCTCTACGTGCCCCCCGCCCCCGCTTGGCTCGGCTGCTCTGGCCCTTTAAGAGGCGGCAGCAGAAACAGCCCCGGCTGCGCTGACGTCAGAGTGCTGCCCGGAACTCAGCTGAGTTTCCAGCACAGAAGTTCCCGGCAGTCGCCGTTCCGCCCGCCGCGAGCCCTGGCCTCTCCTTTCCACTGGCTCGGCCGCGCGGTGGGAGGTGCGTCCCCCACCCGGAACAGCCGCCAGGGGGCACGCGCCGGCGCCTTCCTGATTAATGAAAGAACCAGGAGGGACTGGAGGCGCTGATTGGCTGGGGAGGCCCGTCCCCCGCGAATCCTGAGCTCACCCGGGAAGCCATTGGCTAGGACGATTGTGACGTTAGGGTCGAGGGGGCGGGGCTATTAGAGTGGCAGGTCTCGCGTCATCCGCGGAGGGATCAGATCCCCGCTTGCCGCAGGGAGCCGGAGCCGCCGTCCCCGGCCCGGCCCGGGAGCCCTTCCCCGCAGGTGAGCCGAGCCGAGCCTGGCCTCCGGGGGGGCAGTGCCCGGGGTGCTGGGGCACGAGTGGGTGCCCCTTCCAGGGGGCTTTGGCAGCCGCTGGGCGTGGGTGCTGGGTGGCATGCAGGGTGGCTTGGAGCATTTCCAGGCTCCCGGCCCAGGGGAGCCAGGCCTGTGGGCCCTGCAGAAAGTGAGGGCTGTGGTTGGCAGATTTAAATGCCCTGGAGCTAGGAAATCTGGTGGTGATGCCTGTGGCAACCGGATCTGGTCCCCTCTCGCACATCCGTCACGTCTTGTATCAGGTCATCTGGGACGCTGGCATGGTGCAGCTGCATTTGTGGTTGGCAGGAATCGGGTGCCGCCACCATTAGGGAGCTCTGTCTGTGCCAGTGCTTGTGCCATCTCTTGTCCCTGGATCTGGGCAGGGGCCCGAGGAGGAAGGTTGCACATGGGGTACAGGCAGATGCACCTGTTGCCATTGCTGGGTGTCAGTGGAGAGCCTTCCTTGTGAATCTTGGCTTCCAGGCCTTTGCGGACTCTATCTTGGTGCTCTTCCTCCTGAGCTGCTCTCAGGCTCCTTGCAGCCTTTCCAGGCTTTGAAATTGCTGGTTGGATTATGACCCTGCTGAGAGTTGTTTATGATGACCCAGCCAGTGTCTGTTTGCACAGCAGTTTCAGTAAAACAGGGTGTTTCATGTCTACAAAACTTCACTGCCAGCACTCCCAAATTGCCAATCCCCTGCACTGTTTGGAGTCCAGTAGCATGGATAGCTGAGGCTGAAGAGAGTTTTTAGAAAACCCTATTCCCAGTAGCATGGATCTTGAAAAGCTTCTTTTTTTTTTTTTTTCTAACAACGGTGTTTATGTTTGTAGTTCAGATAACCTGGCTCAAGAAAAGAGTCATCAGTTTCGTTTTTGTTGTTAGTCAGTTTCCAATTTCTAGCTCTCCCTCAGTAGACAATCCTGTGGCATTAATTAGTACCGCAAGCACTGCGGAGGAGAGAAGCCTCCCATTGTTCTACTGCCTGCAGATGTGCCAGTCCTCTCCGAGAATTGGGCAGAACGTTGCCATTGCTTCTAAAGGGCGTGGGATCAGAAACTTTAAGAGGAGAAATGAATGCCCCCACCTGGCATTTCTTTTGCAAAAGAGATTTGTTTCCTTCTCACACCTAATAAAATTATTATAAGTTTGAGCTTGGCAGGAGTTGTTATTGGGGTGGACTGGTTGCTGCTGACAAAAATGTCTGTAAAGATTAAAACTATAAGGTCTTGTGTGTCCTGCAAATATCATCTCTTCTATGCAAGCAGGAGTATAAAATGGCCTTGTTTAATTCAGTGAACATACTTCTATTGCTGAATGCATTTTTAAAATGTAACACTAAGAGACTTGAGTCTAAAATGCCTTTTCAGAGCAGGAATCTATGGATAAATGTAGGAAAAATTCAAGAAACCAAAACATCAGGATTATTAGTTTATATTGGATCCTGGGATTTAGTTCCCAAGCAGATGTGTGTACTTCTCAGAGTTTTAACCATGAAATGATCCTTATCCCACAAATTTAGAAATGACTGAGGACAAGGATTTCTATTAGAGCACCTAAAGAACACAGAGCATAAGCTGCAGAACCGTTCCTTACAGGCATTGGTCCAATACCAGATCTTAGATTAAAATTGCTGTGATATTGAGTTTACTTGTAATGAAGACTGAAAACCAGAAACTTGTGGTTCTGTGTTTGGTCAAACCAAGGTTGGTGAACTGATTCGTGTTTCTGAGACAGGTGTGAACTCTGGCTTGCATATTTTCCTGTTGCTTGATGCAACTGCTCCAAAGTCTTCCGGTTAGAGAGAGTCTCTTGTGCAACATGGGCTTCATTGCCTGGACCAGACAGTGGTTTTGTAGTAGTTTATATAAAGAGAACTGACTGGTGTTATAAGTAAAACTCAAGGTCTCCGTTTCACATCAGTAGGTAGTAATACAGAGCAGCTGTGCCAGAGGTTACCTAAGTATTTCCCAGGGCCTTTTAGTCACTGTATCTGTATCACATAATCTTCAATGCAACTTGCCCACCACTTTATAGAAGAGTGATATGCCCAGGGTCATAAAAAGGATCCGTGACAAAGTAAGGAATTGAACCGTAGCCTTCCAAGCTTCAGGCTAGTGCTTTCTACATTGGTTCTGGTACTGCTGAGCTGAGCACCATTATGTCTGAGAATTGCATAAAGACATGTGGCTAACATCTGTCATGTATGCATTCTTTCACCTCCCAAGGGGGAGAAGTGTGTGGGATGTTCTAGCTTTGCACTTGTATATATGTGTACATGTATGCATGTTACAGCGCATAGGACCAAAAAAGGGCACTTGAAACAGACAGTAGAAGGTCCTGGGGGAGTTTGCCATGTAGTCTCTCACTAGCAACCAGAGATCTTCTGAGTGCATGGATGTACTTTTAACCTTTAGTGCCAGAGTGAATGCACCAACCACTGTCTTCATCCTGGAACTGTAGTTGGTCTTTTGACTAGGCTAGCCTGGCCTTGGTCTCTAAGAGCCTTGAAGGTAAGGATTGAGACCCTGAATGTGGTTTGGAATTCTCTGGGAAGCCAATGCCAGGTGCAGAGATCGGGTATGACAGTTTCTGCAGAAGAGAAGGGCTGCAGCCTCTGTACTTGTTGAAGTATCCCAAGCCCTGCAGGACTTTTGCACATGGCTGCAGTTCTGACAAGAGGTGATGAAGGTGTGAATAACTGAGGCCAGGTTCCTGTCTCCTTCTATGGAATGGAGTCTCCCAGCCAGCTGGAGAGGGTAGAAGTTGTTGCTTTTGCATGCTGTTATGGGAGGGAGAGCTCAGGGTTGGTAAGGATCCTGGAAGCATACTTGAGCCAGAGATGGAGGTGACCAATGGGCTGCATATCTTTTACTGAAGGAGACTGTATTCTTGTGGCAAACTTTTTCCTATGCCTCTCTGTCTTCCTCTTTCTGAAACTGGTGCCTTCACTGCCTCACTTTCTCCACCTCCAGGGCTGGTTTTCTTGGAAAACCAAAGAAACGGAGCCAAACTCTTGTATTAAACTGCCCTTGCAGAACCTGTTCGCCTGTTTTTTGAGTAACTTTTTGAGAAGGATAATTTGGGGTTATTTCAGTCCTGCTAGATGTGGGCAAATAGAACTTTGTCCCTGGGCTGGTGAAGTTGCACCAATACAGTGCAGTCTTGCACCATCTCTCTCTTGCAAGATGAATCTTTCAAGGAACCTCTCCTTGGGCATTTGCATCAAGTGGTGGTGACAGTGACACTCCTGTTGCGAGTTGGCCTCCAGGGTTGTCAGTACAATTGCACGACCAGCCAAACAGCCTTCATCTGCTTGGTGTTCACACTAGCAGAACAGGAATATTCGCGGTCCTCTCTGAAAACAAGGTCCTTTCCTGGAAGTGCCTGGTCATCCTGACTGCTTGCCATGTAATTCTGCATGGGTTCATTGCAAGGCCTCCAATTCTCCATCCCCATACGTTGAAGTGCAGATGATGCTGCAGGAGTTCTCATCAGCATTTCTAGGGCAAAGGTTGTTTGCAGGTAGTACCTCTTGGGGAAAATCAACCTTGTTTGCTTGTTACAGTGTCCTGTGTAATTGCTGTCACAGCAGCCTAGCTGGCAACTGAGCATTTAAACTTCAAGGCTGGACAACAGATGTCTTGAGTATAACTCTTTTAAATGTTGCCCCTGCCGCTAGCTCTTACTCCAGAATATATACAGACTTCAGTAACTTCACCCCCGGCTTGCCCCGCCATAGCTGGCACTAGGTCGTGGTACCGATTTGTGTTTATAACTGCCCTGGAGCTTGGCTCATGTGATGGCTTTGAATGGCCTCAGATCATTGTAGACAAGCAGAAGAGGCGGCCCTGGCTGCTGGGTTTCAACTGCAAGGCACTAGGAAAATATCCTTAACTTGGCTAGCTGGTTAGGAAGGAGCTGGCTTGTCCATTAAGGCTGCAGGAATACAGGTATCAGTTACTTGTGTGTATTTATAAGGCAGTGGTACCAGGAAGCTTTTTTTTATCTGACCCTGGCAATGATCTGCATTACCAGAGCGCTGACCCTTTCTTCCAGAGCAGCTAAAGAATAACAGCATAAACACTACCCCAAGGTTCAACAGCTCCATCTCACACCTCAGGAAAGTGTATGCTTATTTAGTCTCACACTTGTGGGATGCTGGCAACATTGGAACAGAGCCAGAAGGCAACCAGAGATGAAAGGAAAGGCTAACCACAGAGAGACATGAGGCAAGCAGAGCTGGAAAGCTTTAGCCCTTAGTTCTTGAAGACAAGGCCAGGGAGAACTGGGTAAGACAGAGAGCTCTGCCACAGCACCAGGGTTAGTTAGAAACAAGTGTTACTGCTGCTAGAGATGTGACTTTGGTAAGAGGCAGATGGACTCTTCCTTCGCTCCCTTGGGCCTGTCTGTGTTGTGGGTTTGGGCAGCTCTGGTGCAGTGTATCCACAAGACAGATGGCATCAGTGCCAGTAGCTGAGCTCCCACTGTGAAAGGGGAAAGCCCTGACATTTCATGTTCTGGTCTGGCTCCTGGCGAGTTGCCCCCTGCTCAGAGCTCCTGTTGTGTTCTCCCATCCATCCTAGTTTGCAAAGAGTTAATTTGGCTTAAAACATCCTAAATCCTTTCCTCCCCCTTGAAGATAAGATAGGTGAATGACTGTGAGCTTAGCATTGCTTCAGCTGGCTTCACACCACTGCATTGAGAGACCAGCCCTGAGTTCTAATGCTACCAAGTAGCTTGGAGGAGCATTTATAATGGGCCACTGCTGCCACAGCAGCTCCCAGAAGCCTCTGCCAAGTGAGAACCCTGATGTTTCATAGATTCATAGATGTTAGGGTTGGAAGGGACCTCAATAGATCACCGAGTCCGACCCCCTGCATAGGCAGGAAAGAGTGCTGGGTTCAGATGACCCCAGTCAGATGCCCATCTAACCTCCTCTTGAAGACCCCCAGGGTAGGGGAGAGCACCACCTCCCTTGGGAGCCCATTCCAGATTTTGGCCACTCTAACTGTGAAGAAGTTCTTCCTAATGTCCAGTCTAAATCTGCTCTCTGCTAGCTTGTGGCCATTATTTCTTGTAACCCCCAGGGGTACCTTGGTGAATAAATACTCACCAAATCCCTTCTGTGCCCCCATGATGAATTTATAGGCAGCCACAAGGTCGCCTCTCAACCTTCTCTTGCGGAGGCTGAAGAGGTCCAGGTGCCCCAGCCTCTCCTCATAGGGCTTGGCCTGCAAGCCCTTAACCATACGAGTGGTCCTTCTCTGGGCCCTCTCCAGGTTATCCACATCTCTCTTGAAGTGCGGCGCCCAAAACTGCACGCAGTATTCCAACTGCGGTCTGACCAGCGCCCGATAGAGGGGCAGTATCACCTCCTTGGTTCTATTTCAGAACCTTTTTTTCTGGACCTTTTCAGCCTCCGCAAGAGAAGGTTGAGAAGCGACCTTGTGGCCGCCTATAAGTTCATCACAGGGGCACAGGAGGGAATTGGTGAGTACTTATTCACCAAGGCGCCCCCGGGGGTTACAAGAAATAATGGCAACAAGCTAGCAGAGAGCAGATTTAGATTGGACATTAGGAAGAACTTCTTCACAGTTCGAGTGGCCAGGGTCTGGAACGGGCTCTCAGGGGAGGTGGTGCTCTCCCCTACCCTGGGGGTCTTCAAGAGGAGGTTAGATGAGCATCTAGCTGGGGTCATATAGACCCAGCATTCTTTCCTGCTTATGCAGGGGGTCGGACTCGATGATCTATTGAGGTCCCTTCCGATCCTAACATCTATGAATCTATTTGTCATGCACCTGCTGATGCATGATAAAGTGCCATTAGCTTTTCTGATGACTTCATCACACTGACGACTCATGTTCATCTTGGAGTCCACTAGGACTCCAAGATCCCTTTCAGCTTCCGTGCTACGGAGCAGGTCATTTCCTAGGCAGTAGGTATGCTGGACATTTTTCCTCCCTAAGTGCAGCACTTCGCATTTCTCCTTGTTAAATCGCATTCTATTGTTTTCTGCCCATTTGTCCAACCTGTCCAGGTCTGCCTGTAGTTGTTCCCTGCCCTCCAGTGTGTCCACTTCTCCCCAGAGTTTTGTATCATCCACAACCTTGGACAGTGTACACTTCACTCCCTCATCCAAGTCACTGATGAAGACATTGAAGAGTATCGGTCCAAGGACCGAGCCCTGCAGGACCCCACTGCCCACGTCCTTCCAGGTGTATACCGACCCATCCACCACCACTTTCTGGGTGCGACCCTCTAGCCAATTTGCCACCCACTGGACTGTGTAATCATCCAAGCTGGGTGCTGGCCCAGTGGAGAACAAAAGCAAGCTCTTTGGGCAGAAACTTTCAAAAGGCAAGGCAGAACAGGTGCATGACATGGACAAGAAGGGGGACGGGGCAACAGAACTAGAGATCCTCTCATCCTAGGCTGGCTGGGTGTGCAGGTTTTGGCCTATTACCAGCAGTTGCCCCTCCAGAAGACTGAGGCTGGCTCACCCCTGACCATGTGGACCTGGTCTGTGGTGGTGTTGATCAGATGGCTTTCCGTGATTCTTCATGGGATTCTTGCTTTGTGGAAAGCCATTTGTGGTGGGGTGAGACATTGCTCCTGCCCTGTTTCCAAGGAGTTGGTTTAACAGGACGTGTGGTATCACCCATAGCTTAGATCAGAGGTTCCCAAACTTCTTCTTATTGCATACCCCTTTCCAGATTTACCAGCTGCCCGCATACCCCTACCAGCATTCAGTTTATATTTTAACCCCTTAAATGCCAGTTAGAATGAAAACTAGCCACTTGCCCGTCAAGAATGATGTGGGGGAGCCCTGCCCCCCACCCCCATCCGGGCCTGCTCCCCCTTCCTGCTGCCTGGGGTCTGGGCCCACTCACCCCCTCCCCGCCACAGACCTGACGTGGGGGAGGATCAGGCTGAAGGGTGGGGAGAAGCTGGACTGCCGTGGCTGGGGGGGGTTGGGAGGGAGCAGTGGGCCTGGGCTGACCCAGTGGTGACAGGGGACAGGAGGAGCGGGCTCGGGGCCCACACGATGGAGTGGGGGGGAGGAGGAGTGGGCCTGCGTCAGAGGCGGGGAGGAGGCCTGCACCTTCCCTCCCCCAGCTACTGCTGCCATGGGCCATGTTGGGTGGCACCTGCTGTTTTTCCCCTCCCCCTGCAGCGGCCGGCTTTCCCCCCACTTGGGCCTCCCCCCCCACATTACCTGCAGGGAGCAGAGCCAGCCTGCTCCTCCGCTTTGGCCCGTGTGTCCCCATCACCATGGTGCGCGGGCTGCCTTCTGTCAGACCACTTCGTTACGCTCTGGTTGGCTGTTTGTCAGAGCATGAATAAAGCATTACAGACAGACAGACATAGGCTTTTATAATATTAGAATTAAATCAGCCATTACCCAATTTCTCCCACATACCCCGCTCTCCCTTCCCCTGAGACGTCTTGCGTACTGCCATTTGGGAACCCCTAGCCTAGATCTGTGCAGTTGCTGTTACAGAAGCATGGGAGCATTCTCCACTTAAGGATTAGTTTGGCATCCCATCTGGTAACTACTTGAGGAAGTGAAAAGCCCCCAACCTAGCCTAGACATGGTCATCCCACTGGAGCATGGGGGAGTTGCTTTCAGATTCATAATGATTCCAGGATTGGTACAGGCACATTGTTCATAAATTGTCCCATGCACTTTCGATTACAGCTAGGAATGACAGGCTTGGGTTGTGAACTTAGTGATGCTGGATCCTGTCTCAGGCTCGGGGGGAAATTCCTCCTGTGAAAAGCCTTTTCTCATGCTGTGGTCTCTGAAAATGAGTACAGAACTTGTGCCTAGAACTGCCCTGTGGCCGGCTGTTTCGGGAAGCTGCTTTCCAATTCTCTTTCTGTTTTGATTACTGTAGGAACCAGTTGGACTGGGGTGCAGCCAGTGCTGCGAGTTCGGCTGGACTCATGAGATGGTCTTTTGAGGCTTCCCACTATTGTAAACAGCAACCTGTGCCTCAGTTGAGATGGATTGAAATGATCTTGGGATTGGTTTACAACTTATCTTGGGCCTGTCTACTCTGTGCCCCAGCAGGGCCATGCCTCAGCTTGCCCCACCCAACCACCCCTTACTCGTGTGCCTCAAACCTAGAGACACTGCAGTGGAGCCAACCCAGGGACATCCCTGGGTGAGTGCACTTGAGACCTCGGTCAGGTGACTGTACTTGAGAAGCTTGTATGTGTCCATAGGGAGGGGTCCCTAGAGAAGCTGCACTGCAGCAGTTCTGGTTTCAGAGCAGGCATGGGTGTGTAGGGCATGTCTGGGGTCCTATCAGCAATGTGTGGAATTGCCCTTAGCAGACCTGCTGTCAGTAGTCAAACCACCCCTTCCTTCCCTGCTGTAACTCATGAAGTAAATGAGAAGCCTGGTTTTCCCCCTGCTCAGGCATGGCTGCCGTTTGCATTAGAGGGTTGAGGTTTTTAGTAATTTGGTGGAGGTACTAATGAGAAGCTGTATCACTAGCTCAAGACCTCCACAGGGATGGCCTGTTGTGTAGGGGCCAGCTGCTTGGGTGACATTGGCTGCTTCTTTTTATTTCTGGTTTCAAGAGAGATGTCTCTTCTCTCTTTCTCCTTGCCCCCCCCCCCGCCCAGGTGTCAGTTGCCCGAAAGAGTTCCTTGATCACCCGAAGAGCGGGGCCACCTGGAGGGGTGCAAAGGGGAGAGGAAGCCTTGGAACATGGGTGCAAGTCAAAGCATCTGTCTGATGGGGCATCAGTCAGGAGATGATGCTAAGTGTTCCCAGGACTCGAGTGCACTTGGTGCAAGTTTAAGGTTCAAGCCACTGGAGCTCATGCATGTGTTCCACTGTGCCACAGGAGTCTTGCCTGAAGTGGCGCTCCCTCCAGCAGCCACACTATGGCTGTGCCCACCCTAAAGAATGTGATCTAAATGCTGCCCTGGTCACAGCCATGTGGGCTGTTGGCAGCAATCGCAGTGTGGTGTCGCAGCCGAGTTGTACCAGTGTGCCGTGGGCTTTGCTGCCTCTAATGCCTGCTGGGGTGAAGGGAGCCTGGGAAGATGGGATACCCACACAGAAGAGAGTTACAGTGTCACAAGGGTGAAAGCTCCAGGTGTGTGAGGAGTAGCAGAGGTTATGTGGAAATATGCAGGGTCAGGGCATCAGCAACAATTTGTGCTAGACAGATGGCAGGGCTGGAGCTGTTGTTTATGGGGGGCTGTCTTCCCTGAGACTCGAGGAGAAGTGGAGACTGAGCGGCAAGCTGTTTTGGTGGCCGAACCACTGGTGCAAGAGCAGGGAGAGGAAGGCTGTGGGATGTAGCAAGGCCCTGTGGAAGCTGACATGGCCACATGCCAAGAGGGAGCCTCAGCCTGTTTATGGCAGTTTCCTATTTCAGGAAGCTTCATGCCCCAGGGGTGGGTGGAAGGCCACGCAACAGTGTCCTTGTGGGAGACCTTCCAGGCAGTACCAGCACTTGGCAGGATGGCACACTAGGTGGGTGGAAAGTTGGCACAATTCAGGTACAAATCCATTCCTGCAAGACTGTGTGGAAAGAGGCCTGGGGAGGCCCAATGGAAGCCTTCTACTGACATCAGAGGGTCATTGCTTAGCAGCAAGTACACCTACCCACTAGATCAGTGGGTCTGAACCTTTTGCAGTTGACGTACCCCTTGGTCTCAGAGTGAGACTTCACGTACCCCCTTTCAATGGGAAATGTAATTGTAGACAATGTATGAAATATATCTTGCATACCCCTTGATGAAGCTTTACATACCCCCTGGGGGTACATGTACCCCTGGTTCAGAACCGCTGCCCTAGATGAAAGGGACTGCAAGTGCTATTAGCAGCACAGCATGGGGAGGCAGCAGGGTTTGGCTGGCTGTGGTATGTGAGGGGTGGGAAGGAAGCCTGAGTTGCTGGATATCCTTCAAGGACCTGCCCCTTCCTTGGTTTGTGGCTTGATTTCCCCAATCTATAACCTGGAGTGAATCGGATAAGCCTTTACTGGAAGCACTGAATGAAGTGAAAGTTTAGGCTAGATATTAGGAAAAACTTTCTTACCAGGAGGTTAGTAAAGCACTGGTAAGGGTTACCCAGAGGGGTGGTGGAAGCTTCCATTCTTGGAGGTTTTTGTCTAGACAGAGCCTTGGTTTGGATGATCTAACTGGGGCTGGTACAACCCCCTGCTCAAAGCAGGACTTGATGACCTCCCGAGGTGCCTTCCAACCTGAATTTTCTATGATTTGGTGATTTCCCCACATCAGCAGAGGTCCTGATTTTTTTCTGTTTAAATATAGCAAATTCTCTGCTTTCTCTCCTTCCTCCCCCCCCCCCCCAATCCACAGTTTTCCATACTTAAAATGAAACACCAGTGTGTGTGTGTGTGTGTGTGTGTGTGTGCACATCAGTCAAACACAAGGTTTTATTGATATATTTACAATTTTAAAGCAATTTGGAATCCTACCAGTGCCTCAATCATTGTAATAAAATAAATACTAAATACCTGTATATTTTGGTATTTGTATACATGCACATGGTGCCCCCTGCTCTTCCCAGCCCCAAGCAGCCCCTTGCAGGCTGAACTCTGCCAGCCTTCAAGGGGAAAACCATGGTTTCCCAGGTCTTTCTCCTTCAAAAGAGAAAAAACACTTCTTCCCATGATTTATCCTTTTAAAGGAAGAAATCCATGTCTTTCTGTGGCAAATGGAAAACCTGGATCCCTGATCATCAGGGATCTGGGTTTTCTGTCTCCCACAGAAAAATGGAGAAAATCATGAATTCCCTGTTTTTATCAGAGAAAACACAAAGAAATCAGTGGATTCTCTGCTTTTGCGAAGAGCTGTTGCAGGCTGGCACAGTTCCAGCCTGCAAGAGCTGATTGCAGAAAGGGCGAGAGACCCCCCAGTCTTGCCTAGAGTTGGAAGGGCAGTGCCTGAGCCTCTGAGTCAGCCAAGGCTTGGGCTCAGGCTTGGGCTTACCCTTCACCCCCGGAGCCTGGAGGTAAGTGGGGCTTGGGGGTTGTGTGGCAGAGCTGGGGGAAGGTGGTTGGGGGCTGAGGGAGTCGGGGGGCGTGCCAGGCACAGCCAGCCCTAGGTGGCACACTGCAGCGGCTCCCTGGCCTCCACCTCAGCCTGCTCCCAGCAGCAAGGCCGGGGGAGAGGTGAGGGCAGGGGTGCCCATCTGCAGGTTGCACACACGCTGACCAGCTGGGGGGAGTTTGCACACAGTGGCCACCACCGCACCACCTCTGCCACGCTCCACACTGCCTTCCCATGACCGGCCACACAGCTTTGTGGGCAAGTGGCACAGCAGCAGCTGCTGCCTGTGAGCCCCCCTGTCTGCTGGCGCAGCTCCTAAGACAAGCGGCAGTGAGGGATGGTAGTGGTGGTGCTTGCGTGCTGCCCAGCTGACTGGCGGGGGTGAGGGTTTTCAGACACGGCGGCTGGCACCACCTTGCACCATCACTGCTACTTGTCTACAGAGCCAGGCCCACAGACCAGGGGGCTTGCACGCAGCGGCTGCCTCTGTGCGCACATGGCTGTATAGGCAAGTGGCAGTGGTGGTGGCTGCTGTGTGCAAGCCCCCTGCCCTCCACCCAGCCAGCACACAACTGCCACAGCCACCACCGCGCGCTGCCCGGAGCCATGCAGCCAACTGCACGGCACAAGCGGTAGTGCAGTGGCAACTGCTGCATGGAAGCCCCTCCCCAGCCGGCCGGGCAGCACATGCACGGCTTGTGTACAGTGGCTACCACCACTGCCGTGCCCCACGCCACTTGCCCTCAAAGCTGTGCAGACAGCCATGAGAAGGCAGCACAGGGCGCAGTGGTAGAGTTGCGGCGGCAGCCACTGTGTGCAAACCCCCTGTCAGGCCGACTGGCATGTGTGCAGCCTGCAGAAGGGTACCCCTGTCCTCGCCCCCTGGTCCTGCTCCTGGGAGTGGGCACAGAAGTATGCTCCCCACTTTTTTGATCTGCCCCCCCAGCACCTTCCCTTTCACCTGCCTGCCCCACCCCCTTCCTACCACACACAGTTACCTGCTGGGGTGGGTGTCAGTGTCTGTGTGTCCGTCTGAATGTCTGTGCGTGTGTGTGTGGGGCTGTTTTGGGGGAGTGAGGGGCATCAGGAGGGCTGAGGATGCTGTGGGGTCAGAGTGAGGGGCACCAGCAGCACTGGTGGGGGGGCTTTATTTTTAATCATGGATTTCGAGTTTTTAATTGGAGAATTTGCCATTTTTAATAAGAGAGTTTGTGGTTTTTATTTATTTTTATTTTTTTAAATTGGAGAAAACCACGATCCCTGCTGATCATCAGTACAGCCTTTTCCCTCTCCAAATCCAAACCAGAGAGGGAGGGGGGAGCCACACCTGGGCAAAAAGGAAGGCTCAGTTTTGACTTCATTACAGTGCTCTGCTGATTAGTTTGCTTGGTTTCATTAAGGAGCAGGACTCAGGGGATCTGGGTTCTGGCCTCGCCACAGGCTTGCTGTTAAACCCAGGGCACATCACTTGGTGCAGATTTCTTCCTTGGGCATCTCCATTGTCTAAATGCCCCAGTTTAACTGCCCAGCTTGTCCAGCTCTGAGGTGCCGTGTGTCAGGCAGTAGCATTATGCCCTTTTAAATTTCAAGAGCTTTAAAAATTAGTTGGAGAGGGCTGGCAGGATCCCAGCCCCTGTTGTGCCAAAGAGGAAGATGTCCTGTGTTTTGTTTTGTTTTTTTATTAAAGCTTTGGTTTCATAAGTTGCTCTGTCTCCTTGCTAGGCCTGCTTGGCTTCTGTTTTTAAAATAGCAGTGTAAAAGCAGCTGTCCTCATTTTCCTGCATGGGATTTGTGCCGGCTTGCAAACAGCTCCCGCCCCTACGCCACACTTTGTGCTAAGCTATTCTCTGTGTCCAGGTTTGGAGCAGGCTTGTTTGCTGCTTTGACTGCAGCAGCTCTGTGTGACAAGTACCAGGTGTCCTCATTGTGCTCGGTAGGAGGTTGCTGTAACCTTCTATCAAAATATCCCCCACCCTCCCCAGCCCCTCATTTCTCAGCCCCAGGAGTCATTTAAAGCTTTCTTTTGAATTCCTTCATGCTAGTTTTTGGTTTTCCAGGGTTTTCCCCTTGGTTACTCATCATCCCAGCCTGATTGTCTTGATACAGACCCATGTCAGTGGGGAGGACTGTCTTCAGTGGGGTGACCTGAGTGCATGGCCAGGGGCACAGAGAATGGTTCCCTATCTGCTCGGTTGCATGGGGTTGTCTGCAGGTTTGTCCCAAGAGCAGGATGCTTTTGGGATGCCTGGTACGCCTCACTCTTTGCCCACATGCTGACCTTTTTTTTGCGGAGTTGTCAATGTCAGCCAGACTTGAAGCATCATCCCCCAACCTCGCCCCCAGCTTCATGTGTGGAAGAAGGACCTGACTTGCTCCTAGCTCTTTCACATCTGACCTGACTCTTCTGAAGTAGCACCTGTGAACAAGCCAACTTGAGTGCCTGTGGGCAAGGGATCTTCTATGCCAGGGGTGGGCAAAATGTCGCCCAGGGGCTGGATGAGGCCTGCCAGGCCATTCTATCTGGCCCGCAGGGCCCCTAAAAAATTTAGAAAATTAATATTTATCTGCCCTGGGCTGCCTGTCATGCAGCCCTCGATGGGTTGCCAAAACTCAGTAAGTGGCCCTTTGCCCAAAATAATTGCCCGCTGGTGTCAAAATGGCCCCTTTCCTCTGTACAGCTCCCCAAGCAGCCAGTGTGAGCCGGGCTGAACTGAAGCTGCTGTCTCCCCAGTCAGTTTTAGTTTGATTCCCATTGACACCAAAGTCACGAACCAGAGAGTTATTTCTTCCTTGTTTCTGTTGTTTCCTGGTAGTCCCCGCCTCCTCGACTTACTGTAAATTGTGCAGTTCATTCCCTGCCCTTCTGGAGGGAAACCAGACGCTAGCATGGAGGCAGGCTGTGGGTAGGAGGTGGCAGCACTTGGCTCCAGGGCAGTTGTGTAGCTGGCAGCATCCAGAGGGTGGACAGCCTGCCTTCACGGAGGGTGGGAGACTACATTAAATGCTTTGTGTAGTATGGGTAGGGAGAACAGCGCCCAGCAGGTGTGGCAAGGCATGGTGACTCTTGGGTGTTGCCTGCATTGTGCAGGTGTTTGTGTGCCAAATAGCCTGGTGATGGGCAGAGCGTGAGAGCAGAACAGACCAGAATTGGGGAGTGCAGCTTGAGCTGGGGCCTCTTCTGGCTGGCTGGTTAACCCCTGTGTTGCTAAGCTCTGGGAAGCCTTGCTGGTGGAGACAGCATCACTATTTCATAGCTGGTACCCGTGCTGGCCAGAAAGTAAGGGTGCATGTACATGTGCACGTGTGTGTATGTGATCCCGTCTCTGAAGGCAGGCGGAGCTCAGCACAGAGCTGGCACAGTTCGACTCTGCAAGCCTACGGGAAGACTCCTTGTGTTTACAACAGGTGACCCGGCTGAGTGACTCATGGGTGTTCGTTAGGCATGTGCCAAAGCACCTGCCTGAGTTATTTAAATACTGGTGTCCTCTTAGGTTCAGTGTTGGTGCATATACAAAGGTGCCCCTTTGAGAGTCTCTCTCTCTTTTCTCCCCACCCCTCAACCCAGAACTGCCCCTGAAGGAATCCATGTGCCCTTCTGGGATGAAATCCACCCCATGCTAGGCCACACATGCCGCAAAACCCAGTAATCTCAAGTGCCACATGACCTTGAAGCTGCCCTGTTCCCCCTTTGTGAATAGATGCATTCGTTTTGTTGCCTTTCTAGGAAGACTGGCAAGATCTGTCATCAGTCTTGGTTAGGAGGCGTTCCTACTGTAGCCACTTCGGGGCAGATGAACCCTTTGCTGCTAAATAGTTTAATTGGAGGAGTCTTGCTCTTATCTCCACATCTAAGAACAAAACTTATGATTGTTTGCGAAAGCTCCCCCTGGCTGGGTGGGGGGGTGGGGCAGGGAGGTGCTGCATGTGAAACTTTTTTCTGACACCCAAGTTTGTCTGGATTTTGAGTTGACCATGGTGTGAAAGGCCATGGGGGTTGTGGGTGCTGTCAGTTACCCCCTGTGCTTGCTTGCTGCTCTTTGCAGCTGATCCAGGGGTTGTAGTGATGGGTTTGACAAAGGCAGCTCAGCGTGAGGTTACATCACGTCACGTCAAAGCCTGGGCAGCCACAGAAGTGTGTGGGGCGTACAGATGGACATGTGTCTGGCAGAGGGAAACTGCAGCAATTGTGAGAACTTGCCTTTTATGAGGACAAAAATAAATACGCTTTCCCCCAGGTTCTCTGCCCTCCCCGCCATGATGTGGTTTTCATCTGTGGTTCAGTGCTCTCAGACCTGTGACGATAGCAGTGTTTCACTGTGAACTCCCAGTGTAAGCTATGGCTTACCTGAGGGAAGCCCATTACCTGTGGGTGCTGCTTTAGCACAAGGTATTTCAGGGGGAAGGATAGAAATCAGCACAGGCCCTGGGTTTCTTTGAGCTGGAACCAGCCAGACACTTAATTGCACCCTGCCCCATTGAGCCTTTGCAGTGGCTTTGCTGGGGGTATATGCCCCGTGTCTGCAAGCACAGGTAGTTCTCTCCCTGTCCAGCAAAGCATGTGGACCTGGGCCCACTATCTGGACTGGGGTGCTGTGGCTGAAGGGCCTGGCTGAATTGGGAGCCTAGGAACTAAAATAAAAGACTTAACTGACTCATTTCCAAGCTGTGCCCCCCACCCCAAGGAAGAGCAGTGGAGGCTGCAGGTGCTGAGCACCTCTTGAGTCTGCACCCATTTGTAATGAGGGTGCTTGGGCTTCTTTTAGACCCTTTTGAATCTGGACATTTTGGCCTTTCAGCTTCATTTCTCTGGATCGTATACCTGGAAGCATGAACCCTCACGTCCCTCCTCAGCCTTCCTGTCTGCTTCCTGAAGGGGATTTTTGAGTCTGTCACAGGCAGATGGTGCCAAATATGAGGCAAGACGGCAGAGCCTTAAGCTAAGGAGAAAGGAAACAATATTCACCTCTGCAATCCCTTTGCTTCAGGGAACATAGGAGAATCTGCCTTCTCAGCGCAGAAGAGGCTCTCTCATCTGGGCTGAAAAAAGGTTGTCACCCTTGTGGCTGTACCATTTCCTGTGATGAGTTTGTGCCTTTTAATAAACAGGCATTAACCAAGTCAGGCCTAACCAGTTAATATAAAAAATATCTTCAGTGCCTTCTTTAAACTAGTGGAAGAAGCAAAACAGTCGGTGCCCACTTGAATTTTAAGGGCAAGAGTGAGTGAGGCATGCAGCCAAAGGAAAGCTGCCTGTCTACATCCAAGCTGCTGCTGCTGACTTGCTTGTATCCAGTAAGAGTCACATCCTGGAGCTGTATCCAGGACCTGATTAGGTAGTTTTTGAGATAAAACCATTTCTCTGGAATTTTCTTGACTCCAGTGCAAGTGAGTAATTTGTTTTTTGAGCACGGAGGATGGGTTGCTGTTGTGGCTTCCTTCAGTTACCTGAAGTGACTCTTCTTCAGCCTTCTTCTGCTGACCTTCAAGCACTCGTAAGTCAGCATTGCGAGTGGCTCTGTCCCGGTCCCAAGCCGTAGAGATGGCCTCCAAGGGGATCCAGTGCGAGTGTTAGGGGCTTCCCTGGAACATCAAGTCCTGGCTGTTTAAAATAAGTGATCCCCAGGTGTTACTTATAGCTTCTTGTGTACAGATCAGGAGGGCAACATTGTTGTTCCCATTTTACAGGCAGAGCAGCTGAAGCACAGGGAGAAGTGATTTATCCAAGGATACTCAGCAGACCAGTAGCAGAGCTGGGAACTGATCCCTGGCCTCCAGAGACCTCATTATAAGGCTCCTTTCATTAGGCATCATTGCCTCCCTGCTATCATTGGGTGCGTGTTGGGGCAGTTATGTTGTACAGGCTGCTGCTGAGCTTGCCTGTCTACTGCTGCTGCCAGAAGGAGGGGAGATGGGAGAAGGTGACTTTCCCTGGGCCTGTAGCAGAAAGGCTGGGGCTGCTTTGGTGCAGGGTTTCAATGTGCATATAGTTTTGCCTGCCCTCACTTTGTGACCAAATTCTGGGTGCCCAGAGAGCAAGAGAAAGAGTGAGCATATGTGTGTGTCCACCAGGCTGTGGCTTGTGCCATGGAGGTGACCCCTATATAGAACATTCTGCCAGGCCTGTGCTGGAGGCTGCAGGTGGGCATCAGTGGTACATAGGCCACAAGGGGTGGTTGCCCTATTACTCTGAATAACTGGAGACTTGCTACCACTAGGCTGGGTGTCTTGCTGCTTGGAATGTGTGCTAGGACAGGGGGAGCAGGGCCTCCCAGCCAGGTTTGGGGTCGATTCGTGCAGTGTATCTGAATCAAGCCAGTGCCTTTGGCCTGAGATGTCTGGGGAACACATCTGAGCCAGCTGCCTTGCTCTCAGGCTCATCCTGCATGGTGCTGCTGAAGCTCTGTGTGAGAGGCCTGGGGAGCCAGTGAACTGTTGCTGTGGGTCTGGGGCAGTGCCCTGCTATCTAACCACAGTCTGTTGGATGTGTTGTAGAAGGCAGGGTGCTTTGCCACCCATGCACATGGTTCTTTGAGCTCCCAGACTGAGTCACGTGCTCCAGCGTCCTCTGCTGCTCCTTTCTAGTGCCTTGGGTGAACCCTGACGCCTGTCCTCTCTGCTGGAGTCCGTCCCTGCACCCAGGAGTTCCCTGTGGTCCCCTGGCTCTGGTTCTCTGGCCTGGGAGAGGCCAGGAGACCAACCTTGTGGCCACTAGCCTTCTAGCTACAGCTGCCCCATGGGGGGAAGTTATGGAGACAGTCTGCTGCTTTCCCTCACTTCAGCCTTCCCCAGCCCTGGCTTGGGAAGACTTATGGGCAGTCCCCTCTACCGCCCTCCCAGCTCTCTGGGAACTCCTGCTGATACCCACCAGGTCCTGGCTTGCTGCCTCCTCCCAAGAACAACTGCAGACATCTAGCTGCTTTGCCTGCTTCCTCTTTCCCTGTTTATTACTCTGATGGCCGCCCTTACCCTCGCCCTCCTAATGTGGCCCACTGAGCTGCCCTCCCTCTGCTTACTTACAGGGGTAGTAACCCCGTCAGTGGCCCTCCATCTGAACTGTAGCTCTGGGTGAAGACTGTTCTGCAAAATTTCCATGTCCAATTTGTTTGGGGCTGTGTGGGGTACATGGCAGGGGTGGGGTATGGCACAAAGAATAACCACAGCAGGGACTCTTTAAAAAATGGGAAGAGCCTACATCTCTTATTCTTCTGTACAATTCAAAGATGGCCAATGAGGGGGAGAGTTGGGGGGTGGGGGATATGAATTAACCATGTTTTATATATAATATGCTTTTAAAGGGTCAAGCACCAAAAATGCTAGCCCACCAAAAACCCCTTCCATGGGCTGGGGAGCTTCTTAAAGCAGCGCTCCCCTTTTCCAGCTAGCTTGAGGCTTTCCCTGGTACTGGTGGTGATGCCTGCTGTGCTGTATCGGACTTCTTTAGAAACCGATGTGACCACACCCCAGTCAGCCAGAGATTGGGGGGTAGTGGCTTTCTGAGAGGTTGCAAACAGGCCCTGCTCAGTGAGCACCTCTGCCTGGCGTGTCCCGGCTCGGGGCATGCAGAGCTCTGACAGGTTCCCATGTATGCATTGTCAGGTTTCCCCCAGACGGACAGGATGGCGCAGTGGAACCAGCTGCAGCAGCTCGACACCCGGTACTTGGAGCAGCTCCACCAGCTCTACAGTGACAGCTTCCCCATGGAGCTGCGGCAGTTCTTGGCCCCCTGGATTGAGAGCCAGGACTGGTAAGGCCTTGTTGTGTGTGGGTGCAGTGTGTCTGCTGGGATATTCCTCCTCCTTCTCCCCCCCACAACTGCACATGCACACTGAAATGACTATTCCTTCTGAAGAAGCTGGGAATGGCCTTGCTGCAAAAGGAGAGAACAGGCAAGAGGGGTAGGTGAACTCAGAGCCGCTGCTTGATTCCCTGGGGGACAGTCCCCTGCCCCTATTCCACAGGTCTGATGCAGCACCAGGTGCTAGTCGTGCCCTGAAAGATTTGCCCCCGCTGGGCGTATGTGCTGCCCACAGGGCTGTTCGGCACTTTCCTCCACTCCTGCAAAGGGTGAGTCTTTCCCTGGATGATCTTCCCCTCGTACAAGTGGTGCCTGAGGGACTTTACCAACATGGCAGCCACTGCTCTCTGCCCTTGACCTCCTTGCTCACAACGTTTGCTGCCTTGTGGGTAAACACCAATGACTGACCTGTGCAGAAAGGGCAGCATGTAAGTGTGGTGCTGGACGTCAGGATGAGGAAAAGCGAAGGCCTGAAACACATGACCCCTTGCAGCAGGGATTTAAAACAGCATCTGCTGCCCGCAGGCCTGGGATCAGGCATTGGCTCTCCCCAAGTATCCTCAGTGAACTGTGCTGCTGTGGGACGTGGGCTGCGTTTGCATGGGGCTGGCTCAGGGCCTAGAACTGAGTGGTCTAGCCATGCCTCAGAAGGATTTTCATGCTCAGCTGCCTGCATAAATGAGCCGGTGTCTGTGCACCCAAGCGAGTAAGCCACTGTCTGCAGCCTCTCTACTTAAGCATGCACACACGGTCTTCTTGCAGAAATGTCAGACTCCTTCCAGAAGCTTCCTGAATGTCTGTGTCCTGGGTTCAAGTTCCAGTAGGGATTGATTATGGTTAAACTAAGGGTATAAATGACTAAACTAGCGACAGTCCTTTTAAGAGACTGTGAGTCTCATCCTAGTCTAGGGTGAGGAAGAAGTAACTCTGCTGAAGTCTGGGGTGAGGTGAGCATGAGTGGGGTCAGGCCCATTCCAGCTGCAGTCCTGCCTGTCACTCCAAGGTGCCCTCCTCATGCTGGGGCTGGGTGCTGAGGATGCAAGCATGTTTGAGTCCCCGTTTTTATCTGCCTTCTTCCCCCTCCACCCCCCACACAGGGCCTACGCTGCCAGCAAGGAGTCTCACGCCACACTGGTGTTCCACAACCTGCTGGGTGAGATAGATCAGCAGTACAGCCGCTTCCTGCAGGAGTCCAACGTCCTCTACCAGCACAACCTGCGCAGGATCAAGCAGTTTCTGCAGGTGAGCATGGCTTGGGGCATGGGACAGAGCTGCAGGTGAGAGGGGTCTCCACCAGGCGCCTCTCAAGCCAGCATGGCATGGACATTGGCAACATGGGGTTGTGCTGTGGCGCTTTGTCTCCGTGTTGTGCTTACCCCTCTGCTGAGCCATGGCAGAGTTCTTGGCCTTGCCAGCCAACAGGGAACGGTTTTATTGGCTCCCCAGTGTCAGTGCACTGGGTGCTGCATTCACTGAATTCAGGCATGAGGGCTGGGTCTCCCTTAAGCCTTCTATAACCACCCAAGTGACCCAGGTTATGTATATGTGTGCCATCCTGTATGTATATAATTATGCCCCTAGTGTGGCCCCTTGTGCATGTATGTCTGCATAGTTTATCCCCATACTAATCAGTACCAGTATATATGCTGGTATAACTCAGCCTACTTGAGCACATACCAGCAAAACTGCCTGTATTGTCTATCACACTCTGAACAGAACCATTCCTTTGGTACCCAGTCCTGGGGCACAGGTCTGGCCTGGTACAGAGACCCCTTTGTTGCAGAGAGGTCTGTTTGTGCAGATCGGAACCAGGCCCAGAGCCTCCTGCTAAAGCTGGCCAATGCCCTCGTGTTTCCTTGCTGGCAGGGTCAGGAGTGTGCTTGTTTTAGTTTTTATTGCAGGACATAAATTCTCCTCTCCCCCCTGCAGATGGGGGCCCTGGCAGCATTGCTGCATGTCTGCCCAGAACCCTAGACCTGAAACCCAGCTAAGCTGGCATGCCGTTGGTCAGGAATCTCTCCCTCTGACCCCCCCCAGTGGGAGCTGGAGCGTAGGAATGCGCCATCTTGGCCAGCTAGTCCTGGAAGCCTGGCTGGCATTTCCACTCCATTCCTGAAATGCCACAAGGAAGAGCAGAGGTCAGGCATTGCTGCTGAAGGCAGCCCCTCTGCCTCTCCTCAGGTGCCCAAGGGAGGAAGCAGCATGTGTGCTTGGCCATCTCATCTGTGAGACGCTGATATTCCTCTCCACTTTCCCTGCCCAGGTCTGGCATTGTGACGCTGCTGTGGCCATGACCAGTGTTGAGCAGGAAGGTGGAAGGGGATGTCCTTGGTTTGAGAGTTGGGTTATTTGCTTCTTACTGTTTTAATGAATTCCTGGATGTCTCTGCACCCTCAGCTTTGCCAGGCTGAGCTGTGGAAAGCAGACATTGGATAAATAATGCTGCGAAGTGTCAGGTAGCGGTCAAAGCAAGACTGGGGCCCAGGACTCTGAGGTTCTGTTCCCAACTCTGAGGGATTCACCGTGTGACCCAGGTGCTTCCTCCTCCTAGTGTCTGAGGTGTCTTGTAGTGTAGGAATTGGCTTCAGTCTCCCTAGGGGCTATGGTGGCTCTGCCAACTACTCCTAAAACAACATGCTTGAATGTGGCATACTTCACAAGGGAAACATGATTATGTGAACCCGGCATGGGAAAGTAGGAGGCGAGGCTTGGGCCCAGACCCTGTGAAACTGAAATGAGCCCTGGTCATATTGTATCTTGTCGGGGAACCCAGAACGGGAAGTCTCAGCACACAGATTTTGATTCCCAATTTCTCTTGCTAGGGTGTGCAGTTTCCCTGGACAAATCACAGCCTTGAATGTGTGTGGGAAAACTGGCATTGTCTAATTCTGTGCATTACTTCTTCTCTTTCATAACCCTTACAGAGCAGGTACCTGGAGAAACCAATGGAAATTGCCCGCATTGTAGCTCGGTGTCTGTGGGAAGAATCTCGCCTTCTCCAAACGGCTGCAACCGCAGCTCAGGTGAGATGGGAGCTGTTCCCTCCCTGTAGGTTGTGCCACGTTGGGCATTGTGGGAGGGATCAGCTGACTAAATCACCAAGTGTGAAGGCTATGTGTGTTCCTAGCCCAAGGGTGGGCAGTTGGGCAATTATTTGGGCCTGCGGGGCCACATCAGGAATTCTGATGAGCTGTCAAGGGCTGGGTTGGTACCACCCACCCCATGCAACAACTCACCAGAACTCCCTTTGTGAGATGGGACTGCAGGCAGGTGGGGACCAGAGCTGGTGGGTGAAGCTGGGGTCACATGGCAGTGTCATGGGATGGTGACATTGAGGGGCTGGGGCTGGGGTAGAGCCATGATCCACTGCCCACATACCCCTGTGACTGGTGCGCAGGTTCTGTGGGCAGATGCTTGCAGGGAGTGGATCATGGCTCTGCCCTGGGCCCCAGCCCCACGCTATCACAATCCCAAGGTCCTGGCCCCAGATCCAGCTGTGAGTCATGCCACGTGGCTCCTGGCCAGTGTCCATGGAGACCCCAGGATCGTGGGGCAGGAACAGTGCAGGGCAGGGGCAGAGCCTAGGTTCTGTGGGCAGGGATGTGCAGGGCCAAGGTGTGGGGCAGAGCTGCAGTTTGCTCCCTTCATGCTCCTGCCTTGTGGGGAGGGTATGGGGTGTGTGTGTGGGTGGGGCATGTGAGCACACATGAGTGGGAAGCTGCCTGGGTGCTAGGTCCCAGCAGTGCAGGGTGAGGGGAGATATGGGGGTGGGGCAGGGGGCACATGCAGCAGAGCTTTCCCAGGTGGTGCAGTCTGTAGTTGCCCCTGCAGTGTTCCACATGAGGCCAAGCCCTGCAGGCACCCACCAGCTCAGCCCCAGCCAGCACCCACAGCTTACTGTCAGGGCTGCTCCTGGTGCAGCTGCAGCCTCCTGGGTGCTGCTCAGCTCCCCTTGCCTCCAGCAGCTCCCCCTGCTTCTGTCTCTGCTGTACTGCTCTGGGCAGGGAAAAAGCTCCAGCTGGACGGCTCCTGACCCAGCGTGCAGAGCTCTGGCTCCTGGCTGCCTTCCACCCACTTGGCCACTGGCAGGGGCAGGAGGAGGAGCTGCTGCTGGAGGTGAGGGGAGCTGAGAAGCTCCTGGGTGGCTACAGCCACACTGGGAGCAGCCCCAGTCCTGGAAGCTATGCATGCTGGCTGGGGCTGGCAGGCATGGGCAGGAGTGCAGTGATGGCTTCCCTGATGGATGCTCAGCCCCATGTGGAGTGCTGTAGGGGCAGCTATGGGCTGGATCCAGTGAACTGGCTGGCATCCCCTGCATGCCAGATCCAATTAGTTGGAGGGTCAGATATGGCCCACGGGCCATATTTTTGCCCACCCCTGTCCTAGCCTATCCTCAGCAAAGAGAACTAGTGTTTCCTCCTTCACATAGTCTGACTGGTCACTTGCTGCTTTTTAAAGTAGCACACAGCCTGGATACTGCTGAGATCCTCACATCAGCCTTCTGGGCCTGGAGGAATTTAAACAAATCTGCTTTGCCCTGGAGGACTAATCAAGACAGAGCTACGTTAGCTCAGTGTTGCGCATGACACAGCAAAAAGTACAGGAAAGCTGTTGTACTCTGCTCTTGCTTCTGTTTGCTAGGCAGCGACAGCTTAAAGTGTGGTACAAAGCAAATCCTTGAATGTCCTTCAGCTGGGGATGATTTCCTTAGACTGAGGGACCCCAGTCTACCTGCACCTGTCTTACAGTCCGATTTGTAGGCTGTCCCTGGTCGAGAGCATCTGTTCTTGTTAAACGAGTGTGTTGCACCTACCACCCACGAGTTCATAGTCGTAGAGCTGTTGCAGTACAAATAACTAGCTGTCTTGCCCTTTATTAGTGACAAAGAGGAAAACCTACTAGGGGCCAGGGTGCCTGACAGGCACTTGAGCAAGGCACTGTGGTTGCTTAGCTAGTTCCCAAAAGGGAAAAGGTGTTGCCATGAACTTCCTGGGCACTGATGCTCTTCTTATTTCCTCTCTGCAGCAAGGTGGGCAGGCAACTCACCCCACAGCTGCTGTAGTGACGGAGAAACAGCAAATGCTGGAGCAGCATCTGCAGGACGTGAGGAAGAGGGTGCAGGTATGTGCATCACCTGTCCTGGGAATGGCCCCAGGCATTCCCTTCTCTCAGCTGTGCCACAACATGGGTCAGTACCTTTGGAGCTCTGACCCTGAAATAAGCCCTGGTCTTTGACCCTGCAGGATCTTGAGCAAAAGATGAAGGTAGTGGAGAACCTCCAGGATGACTTTGACTTCAACTACAAGACCCTGAAAAGTCAAGGAGGTAACTGGAACATGTGGATGACTAGCAAAGGGTAGGCTGTGCCCGTAAGGGCATGCTGGAAGGTATAGTTTAGCCTGTGCTGGCACTGCTGTTCATCCTTCCCACAAGAAAGGATCATGGCACTGGCCTGCAATGGGGAAACCAATGTTTTGTTCCTACTACTGCCCCAGGGACCTTAAGCAAGTCCCTTGGCCTCTCCAGGTACCAGCTCCCCATCTGTTGAATGTGGATGATAGTTCTGTCCTGCTGTATCTGAGGTGACCATGTCCCAGGGGGGGTGGAGTCCAGACAGGTGGAGATTCCTGGTTATAAATGGCAAGCATAGTACAGCACCTGTTCCTTCTCTGCTGGGAGTTGCGGGGGTGGGTGGGTGGGTGTGTATTGCGGGGGCAAAGATGGCACTTGTTTGGTCCTATCAGAATGCTGGAACAGACATGGCTGGCTGGTAACTTCGTCTTCTCCCTGTACAGACATGCAGGATCTGAATGGAAATAATCAGTCAGTGACACGGCAGAAAATGCAGCAGCTGGAGCAGATGCTGACAGCACTCGACCAAATGCGCAGGGTACAGAGATTTCCCCTCCACATGCATGCCCTGATTTTTCTTCAGCTTCTGGCTTGTCCCCACCAGTTTTCCAATATTGTTTGCCTGACAAATCAACCAGCCCCTAGCCCCTTTCACATGGCCTGTATCGGTTTGAGGCTACGTAGATTTGACACATTCGCAGCAGGGTTTGCTGCAGGATATTTCAATTGGCTTAGCAACTGCTTGAGGTTAAGCTAATGCACCCCCTGCCTGGAGAGCAGCCTGGGGCCAGGGGGCCGAGAAGGTCTTTGCTGTCATTTTTAAGCACTGTGATGAGTGACTGGGATTTTTTGCTGGGAGCTGAGTATTCTGGGAAACCTGGCCCCTGATGTGGATACCCAGCACTGGAATGTCTGGCTTCAAGTAGTGTAACTTGGGATCCAAGTGCTGGGCTATCACAGGGGCATACATGCAAAGCTGCACATCAGTTCTCACAAGCCAGCAAATGCCTGTAGAGAGCCTCTCCTGTCTGAGTCTGGAGCTTGCAGGATCTAAGGGGACCTGATGACCTTGGTCTTGGTTTTCTATTAACCAGGGGATTGTGAGCGAACTGGCTGGGCTCCTGTCGGCCATGGAGTATGTGCAGAAAACACTGGCAGATGAGGAGCTGGCTGACTGGAAGAGAAGGCAGCAGATTGCGTGCATTGGGGGCCCTCCCAACATCTGCCTGGATCGCCTGGAAAACTGGTAAAGAGCTAGGAGCCCATTCTCTGCCCAGTTCCCTTGCCTGGCCTCAAGCCAGCAGGAACCTCTCTGCTTTTCCATAAGGCTCTGCATCAAACTAGAAACTGATCTCTCAGCCCCTGTCTCTTGTACCAGCCTTGAAGTGGTCACCAGGGTCCCAGTATAGACGCACCAAATGCTGGCCTGGCAGGCTGCTCAACAGCAGACCTATAGGGTTTGCCTGGCCTATCAAATCTTCCTTTGCCTCAGGCCAACAGGACCAAGCCAGATCCCATCTAGGCCATTTCCAAGTGGTTCTCCCTTGAAGTTTATCAGATCCATGCTATGCCTGTGTCCTGTTGAGAAATACGCAGTTGCACAGAGACATGCACCAAGTTGGGAGCCAGGAAACAAGGAGTCTAGCTCTCTCCTCCATGTGCTCTGGGGTGCTTGGGTGTTGAGATGCTGACAGGCCAATGAATAGGCTGACGAATAATACAAAGCATCTTCCCACATCCTCCAGGATCACATCCCTTGCTGAGTCACAGCTGCAGACCCGCCAGCAGATCAAGAAACTGGAGGAGCTACAGCAAAAAGTGTCCTACAAAGGAGACCCCATAGTCCAGCATCGGCCCATGCTGGAAGAAAGGATTGTGGAGCTGTTCAGGAACCTAATGAAAAGGTGCCATGAGTACTTCATATGGCTGGGGGAAGGAGGGAGAGTGGAAGCTTTCAGCTTGGAACAGGAGGATGGGCTAGGGGCTTTTCCCTCAGTTCCCTGACTGGGAAGGGTGGGTGGCATGGGTGTATCTGTGCTAGGGGTGGGATGTGAGATGCCATCTGATTGCAGTCCCTATACTTTCCTCCTGCAGTGCCTTTGTCGTGGAGAGGCAGCCCTGTATGCCCATGCACCCAGATCGCCCCCTGGTCATCAAAACTGGTGTGCAGTTCACCACCAAAGTCAGGTCTGTGGCTGGCCACGCCATTCTGTTCATATGATAGTGAAGGGAGGGGGCAAGATGGCACTGTTGGGGCAGGGGGTATAACCCTGAATGGGACACCTCCTTTAGGGATGCTGAAGTGCAAATCGCTGTGGGCTCCTAGTCCAGCTGGAGAATGCTTGTATTGGGAGGGCAGCAGATCCAGCCTGCTGGAGGGCAGACGGCTCAGATGAATCTCTACAATTACAAGCTAGTGCCTGACTCGGCCCCAGCTGGGACCTCTGCTCTGTTTCTGGAGGCAGCAGCAGTTCTCCTAAATCTTTGTCTGTGGATGAGCCTGGCAGGCACTGAGGGAGAGGGGGCGGGTGGGGTGCTAGAAGTGTCCAGCACTTCCAGGACCGGCTCTGCAGCTCATCTCTGCCTCCACAGCAGTGCTGTCTTCATGGAGTGTGTCTGCTGCCTTGTCTTGCACAGCCACTGATGCAGCCTGAGGGGTTTCCCTTCACCAGAATGGCAAAGGCATGACTGTCCAGGGGCTGGTGCTGCTTCGCAGCAGTATTAACAACTGATGTAGGAGCTATCAGAGGTGGACAGTGAGAACAGGGGATGGAATTGAGGGACTCAAGTGCTGCTTCCTCTCCTGTGGCCTCTTGGCGCAGTTTAGCAAGCCCTTGCCTCTGTGCCCCAGTCATCCCTGCCACAGAGTGGCAAAAATACTTGCTGGCTTCCCTGGGATGGAGGCTTGTGGAGTGGACAGACCCACTGAGGCTTGGAGAGGAGCTTGGACTGGGCAGCCCCTTATCTTGGCTGGCCCATGCTGTTGTGAGCAGTGATGCCTTCAGGGAACGGTATTCTGCTTCACTGGGTTAACCAGGGTTGAAACTTTCCCCCATAACTGTCTGGCTGATCTGCTCAGCTTGTAGCCACGAGTGAATGCTGCCATAGTGCACTCTTGGCCTGCCCTGGTGCTGACCCCTCTGCTGGCTTTGACAGGTTGCTGGTCAAATTTCCGGAGCTGAACTATCAGCTGAAGATCAAGGTGTGCATTGACAAGTAAGTGCTGTGTCTTGTCCTGGCAGCAGTGCCACCCACAGGGAGTCATTTAAATGGGTTGCTCGCAACTCCTGGAAATGGTGTCTGAAGTGGCAGCTCCTGGCTTCCTGCATGCTCAGCACAGGCCCACCTTCCTCACATGTCCTGGGAGAAACCTTCTATGCGCCAAGGCCCATCCTGACATGGGGGTTTCTGGGGGAGTGAAGTGGTGCCGGAGGCTGGAAGCCCAGCACCCATGGGGAGTTTTCATGCCTGTGGCTCCTTTGGGTGCCTTTATGGTGTGGCTAGTGCTGTGCAGAGACCTTGGGCCCAAAGCAGAGCTGCTGATCCACCTCTGAGTGGGAGAGACAGTGCCCCACTCTGTGGAAAGGGTGTCTCCTCAGCTGTGGATTGACCACTCCCCCTCCCGGTGTCTGTCCTTTCTCTTCCTGCAGGGACTCCGGTGATGTTGCAGCACTCAGGGGGTAAGTAGAGATGTTTGTCTTGTCTCTTCTTCCAGTCTGCCCTTTTCACTCCTTGTTGCATGCCATTCGCCTCAACAGCCCCCCCCCATTGCATCTGTCTCCTTTCCTGACCCAGCTCCCGGAAGTTCAATATCCTGGGGACAAACACCAAGGTCATGAACATGGAGGAGTCCAACAATGGCAGTCTTTCCGCAGAGTTCAAGCACTTGGTGGGTACCAATGGCTGCTTGTCTGGCCTGGTATTGGCCTTATCGGGGTCTGTGCTTTACCTTCTCCCTTCTTTTTGCAGACACTGCGGGAACAAAGGTGTGGCAACGGGGGCAGAGCCAACTGTGATGTGAGTGCCTGACCTTGCACATGTATCCTAGAGAGTGGGTCCTGGGCCAGGGCTGGAGTGAAATCTCTCTGGCCTGAGGAGAGGGACTGTAAAACTCTACAGTGGGAAGGTGGTGTCAGAACCCCAGCTGAGTTCCCCTATAAAGGGACAGGTGCTTTGTGTTCTCCAGAGCATGGCCATAGGGCCTCCCTTTGGCCTGTGTGGAGCTAATGAGCTGCCAGCCCATACTTTTATGTCCATGGCATTCTGGGACCCAGAGCAGCCTGTAGCCCTGCAGCTGCCAGTCCTGCAAGCATAAGACCATCTGCTGACATCTCGCTATTTGTCCATGTCCCCCTCTCAGGCCTCACTGATAGTCACTGAGGAGCTGCATCTCATCACCTTTGAGACAGAGGTTTATCACCAAGGCCTGAAGATCGACTTGGAGGTGAGCAATGCTGTAGACTAGTGCACCCTTCAGCCCTGAGCCAGTCCGAGAGCTGGGGCAGAGATGGAAAGAGTGACCCCCAAGAAGGCCTCTCTAGCTTCCTTCTTAAAGCTGCAGCTTTTCCAGAGGGTCAGGCTGGGCCCAGATGAGCCCCAGTCTAGATGAGAGTTGGAGCAAGGGGCCAGCCTTCAGGTCTCTTGCCTGCCTACATACACACACAGCTCCTTGATCTGCTCATGTCTTTTGTTGAATTCACAAGGATGTGAGCAGTTTCCAGAGACAGGAAGTAGCTCTGGCCTTGGCAGTCAGCTACACTGTCCCTGAAAGTGAGGAGCACATCCAGGTAGGTGTCTCATTATGGGACATGCACATCGTCTCAGTCTTCAGAGCTGACTGCAACTGCGTTGACACTCTGTTAGGTGGGAGAGTCTCTCAGGACCTGTGGGTATATTGTAGCCTTGAGACCAGCAGTGCTGCTTCTGCAGTTGTGCGGGAATGGGGGCAGGGGTCAGCCAGTAGCAACACACCTTGCCTAAAAAGCTAGGAAGAAATCATGGGCTTCTTTTTCTAGACCCACTCGCTGCCTGTCGTGGTCATTTCGAACATCTGCCAGATGCCGAATGCCTGGGCGTCTATCCTATGGTACAACATGTTGACCAACAACCCCAAGGTATGCGTGTGGCCTATACAAAGTGTCAACACTTGGTGTTCCCTGCCCCTCCTTGGGAGGCAGAGACTCTGGTGCTTCCCACAGGTGCTGGAGGCTGTAGTGACTAAGCTTTAATGGCCGCTGTTTTGGGTCACCAGAAACTGAGTCTGGTACTCAATGGTGTGAGTCAGGGGCCGCAAGAATGGGAGGCCTTTTGAAGAGCAAGCCTGCTCTGTGTTTGGTGGTGCAGATTGGACATGGAGCACTTCCCTGTGCTGTGGTCAGCATGACTCAGCTAGACCTGACCTGCTGCCTACCCCACTTGGGTCACTCCAGATTGCAGGCAGTGCTGTGCTCTGGCTGGTTGTTCCTGAGGTGAAACAGAGCACGTAGAGCTGAAGAAAAGGGTGGCCTCTGGTGTGGGCTACTGCAGACCTACTCCACTGCAGCACATTAGTACCTGGAAAGCCCTGCTGAGCCTTGGGATCCTGCTGTACCAAGTTCTGTCTGTGCTGCAGAGAGCTTCTAGTTTACACAGGCCAAGCAGAGAAGAAGAAATGAAGGCAGTAGGGAGAAAGCAACCTACCCACCATGCACACACTGGCAGCCATACCAGGGTTAGAACCTGGGTCTGTGGAGTCACAATCTGTGCTGCCAACCCCATCTTGATGTTCTCATTCTGTAAAGCCAGGGCACTTGCAGGGGAACATCTGGCTGCTCAGGTGGGCAGTGTTTCCTCTTCAGATCTTTAGACTGCCTGCTCTGTCTGCTGTGCCTACATCTCCAGCTGTGTCAGCCTTGCCTACAGGAACCCTTTTTTGTTCCCTTGCATAGAATGTGAACTTCTTCACCAAGCCGCCAATTGGCACGTGGGACCAGGTGGCTGAGGTGCTGAGCTGGCAGTTCTCCTCCACCACCAAGCGGGGCCTCAGCATCGAGCAGCTCACAACGCTGGCAGAGAAACTCCTAGGTACTAGCTGATGTGGTCACGTGTGCGTAAAATATCCAGCACCCTACTGGAGCTTTGTGTACTGGGTGCTAGTGTGAGAGGTTGTTATAAGCTCCCTTCCAGGCAGGGGAAGCACTGAGTGCTGCCCAGTGGTTATGGCTCTGGGAGAATTTTCCCTGTGTGTGGAGCCCCCCAGTGCTGTGCTTGTCTTGCACAGCAGGACAGGTGCCATGAGATCCATGGCAAAGGCAGGGGCTGGCTTCATTCACAGTGGAACACCCTGGCCAGGGGTCCTGCTGCAGCATCTATAGTATGTGCCATGAGCCTCCCAGCTGGTGCCATCCTTTTTCCCTGGGCTTTGGTAAAAGCACTGCAAACCACTTTGTTTTTTTGAGTGTGGGGAGGTTACTCCCTGGAATGTCTTTCTAGGAGAACTCTCTCAAATAATAACACTTCCCTTTTTCCCCAGGCCCAGGTGTTAACTACTCTGGGTGCCAGATCACATGGGCCAAATTCTGCAAGGTAAGGAACATCTACTCCCCACTTCCCCACTGTGCCTGGTCATACCCCACTTCAGGGGCCTTTGCCCATCCACGGGGCGCACATTGAGGGCTCCCCCATGTTTCTCTGCAGGAGAACATGGCTGGCAAAGGGTTTTCCTTCTGGGTCTGGCTGGACAACATCATTGACCTCGTGAAGAAATATATCCTGGCTCTGTGGAATGAAGGGTGAGCCTGGGTTGTAAGCATCGGGAGGCATTTCTGCCATACAAGGGTGGGATCCCTGCCTCAGGAGGCGAGGGGCTGGGGAGGCGAAGGCTGAAACATGAGCTAGAAGGTGGCCACATGAGGGGCTGCCATGATGCTCATGTCCCCTGGGATTCCTGGTAGGGGTGGGTCAGGTTCAGCTGGCTCTAGAGGTGGCAGACAAATAGACAGAAACATCCTGTTGAAACTTGGGGCAACAAAGCAGACTCTGCCTGGCCTGTGCCAGGGAGCAGATCTGCTTCAGAAGAAGACTCTCCTGTCTGGTTGCATCTCTAAATGAGCACTCCTGGTGCCACCCCTCCCCACTCAGGTACATCATGGGATTCATCAGCAAGGAGCGTGAACGAGCCATCCTGAGCACCAAACCACCAGGTACCTTCCTCCTGAGGTTCAGCGAGAGCAGCAAGGAAGGCGGCATCACCTTCACTTGGGTGGAGAAAGACATCAGTGGTAGGCACCACCCCCACAGGGTAGCGCTTGAGGTGGGAGAGGGGCTTGGCTTCTGCTGAGCCTGTCTGCTTTTATGGCATCTGCAGTCTCTGGTCACTAGCCCATCATCCCCTGTTGCTACAGCTGGAGGGCCCCACATCGTTCCCCTGGCTCCTATGTGGCATGGCAGCTGAGAGCCGATGGCAGAGAGGCTCAGTGACTTGTCCAAGGCCAGCAGGCATCAGGGGCAAGGCAGGGGCTGGAAGCCAGGCTCCCAAGTAAGAGCTCCAGCCCTGGCACTGTCTGGTCTGAACTCAGTGACTGCTGTTCTCAGCCCTGGCATGACAGGCAAGCTGTGTCTTTTGGAGTCAAATGCCAGTGACCCAGTTTCAGTCTCTCCCTTTCTCACTGGAGTGAGTGTCTGCAGCTCTGAATGCTGACAGACCCCAGGCAGGTCTTTGTGGGAATGCAGTTTGTTGGCCCCAGTACTGGCCAGCCCAGCCTGCCCTTCTGTTTCTATCCTGACCTGTCAAGCTGTAGTGCTGATGCATGCAGTTGCTCCCATGGGGCAAGGAACAGCCTTTGGGCTGGTTGGTCCATGTCCTTGACCCTTCTGGTGGGCAGAGGGTAGTCAGTAATCTGTCTGGAAGGGATAGGCAGTGATTGCAACCCCACGTCAAATGCTGCCTCCTTATACAGGGAAGACCCAGATCCAGTCGGTGGAGCCGTACACAAAGCAGCAGCTCAACAGCATGTCGTTTGCGGAAATTATCATGGGCTACAAGATCATGGACGCGACCAACATCCTGGTCTCGCCCCTGGTATACTTGTACCCTGACATCCCCAAGGAAGATGCCTTTGGGAAGTACTGCCGTCCCGAGAGCCAGGAGCACCCTGAAGCCACAGACCCAGGTAGTAGTTGATTTTCCACAGCTGGTATGTCATCTTGTTGGCTACCATAGCTCTGACATCTGAGGCTCTGACATCTGCCTGCAGAGAGGTAATGCCATGGTTTGGTGGGCCCCATCCAGGTGCTGGGACTGGGACCAGATTAGAAGAGTACAGGCTAATGCTGCTGGCTATCTGTCACCAGCTTTTTCAGCTGTGGCTTAGTGGTTACTGATCACTGGGAGCTCTCTTGGCTCCATTCTGGGTCCAGTCTCAGGCAGTGGGGTGAGTGCTCTTAGCCAGTGTCTTGGACATAGCTGCTGGGGAGACACTTCATCTTGGACAGGTGGCAATTGATACAGCTGCTGTTCTCTTCTCCCCATAGGTGCTGCTCCATATCTGAAGACTAAGTTCATATGTGTCACCCCGTAAGTATTCTTGGTGGGGGCTGCAGCTGGGGAAGAATGGGGTCATCTCTGAGCACATGGTTGCATAAGGGCCATGTGAAACTTTCCCCTGGAAACAGTCACTTTTCTGTTTATAACTACACAGTGTATGTGACAGGACTTGTGTAGCACCTGGTGCAATGGTGGCCCAAGAGGCACCCTGAGAGACAACCCTGGCCCCACCTGGGGCTTATAGTCTGCACAGACAAAGTGCAAGGATGGGAGAACAGACCTTTTTTCTCATCTGGCAGAGGTTCAGGAAGATTCCTTGACTTGCCCAAGGTCACACAAAAGGAGTCTGTGGCAGAGCTGGGACCTGAATTGAAGTCTCCAGAGTCCCACTCCACTGCCTTGACCATAAGCCCATCCTCACCAATAGAGTCCCTTTCCCAAGCAGGTCCTGCTCCCTCTGAGCCTGGGCTGCCCTGTGGAAGTAGGAATGGACTCTTGTGACACCTCCATTGCATGGCCAGAGAGAGCTCTCGCCACCTCTCTGGCTAGGCTGGACTAGCATGGCTTTTCTCATGCTGTTACCATGCCCCCTGCCCCCACCCTCTACAGAACGACCTGCAGTAACACCATTGACCTGCCAATGTCCCCACGCACGCTGGACTCGCTCATGCAGTTTGGGAACAACAGCGAGGGAGCGGAGGCCAACGCAGGAGGCCAGTTTGGTGAGTTGGTGAGGTTGGGTGTTATTAGGTGTAGAAGCCAAGAGGCCCTTGAGCTCTTCTCATCACTTAGCAGTAGCAGGGGGCTCATGGAATCTGGATCCAGTCTCTTCCAGGTCCTAACCCCATTCTTAATCTCTCCATGGTCCCTATGCTCCTCAAGAGGTCCCTCCCTTGATGCAGGCTTGGGGCTCAAGACCACTCTGGGCACTCCCATACCATTCTCCTTGCACTCCAGTTCTGGCTGGCTGCAACTTGTTGCTTTGTGTTCATGTCCTGCAGAGTCTCTGACCTTTGACATGGAGCTGACTCCAGAATGCGCCTCCTCACCCATGTGACCTGCCTCAAGTGCTGCCCTCCTGCAGCCTCTGCAGAGATCGCCCAAGTGATTACAGCTTTCTGGCTCCACATAGTTCCCTCAACCTCATCCTGCTCCGTCATGCATTTGCTACTTGTCCCAGAGCATCTCTGGGCCTTCCCTTGGGGGGGAAATGCCAGACTGTGGGTCCTCATGCTCCATTTACTGCTGTGCGACCGAAGCCAGCAGTTGGTTCTTCAAGGTGGTGCAATTGGTATTTTTTCCAGGGGGGGGGAGGGAGGGGGGGGAAGCGCCTTCTTTTTCTACTTCCTTCTATAACAAACATTATTATTATTATTATAATTATAATAATTATTACTGTTTTTCTCTTTCTGTATCAAGTGCCTAGTAGCACCCAATTGCAGCCTCCAGTTTTATGAAGTGCTTTTGCAGGCCTTGCTATATTGCTGCACTCTCCTGAGGGCTGTCTTCTTTATCCTTCCATTTTTTGCTAACATCCAAATATACATGAGGATTTTTTTAACTGTTGGCTTCTCTACTAGGTAGCTGAGGAAAGAGCCTTGGGCCCCCTCTGGCACAAACTCGCTGCTCTGTGTATGCAGGCTAGGAGGGAAAATGCTGGGATGAAACTCCCCTATCTCCACAGTTGTTTCACTATCTTTTGTCCTCCTGAGGCAGATAGTTCTGGCCTCTATGGGAGGCAACACGGCAGGCTCTGTAGGGCAGTGATCCCATCTACTCTGGCACTCCCAGTGCTTGCACTAGAAGATGGGCAAGTGGGGAGAGAGCCGTTGGGATCAGTGAGGGGCTGGGCTAGGTGGAGCAAATGCAATGGCAAAACAGATGTTGTCCCAGCGGGAGAAGGTGGTGCTTCTCCAGGCTGCAACCTCCTGGGGGGATCCTGCAGGGAATGGCAGCTGGCTCAGGGGTGCTAGGATGGCCCTGGGGAAGGTAGATTTTCATGGGGAGAGGCTGTTGCTTGCCCTGCCTCACCCATGCAGGTAGTGTGCTCTCCTGCTGTCACACAGCTATGTCCCTTCTTTCTGGGTGTGCAGCCTCTCTACAGGAGAGCTCCCTCCACAATTCACGTTGGCATAGTCATTCAGGACTGTCATCCCTGAGCAGGCTGCTACACCTTTTGCCAAAAACAAGTGAGAGAGCTTTTCCCAGTCTATTAGGTTACACTCAGCAGAGCTTGCGGGGGTGCTGGCTCCACCTCTGGCCACCCTGCAAACAGCCGTTCCCAGCTTATAATCTTTCTTCATGGTCATGGCATTGCTGGGTGTTGAGATGCACAGAAGATGGTGCTGAGGGCATTGTAGAGGCCTTGGACTTGGTTTCAGTCTGAGGTTGATTTTCATTGATAAGCTATGACAGGTGAAGGGCCAAGGGGGACTGGGCAACCACCCCCTGGGGTCTAGGTACCAGCACTGGGACACGGGAAAGGGAAGGGTGCCAGCAGCTGCCCCAGCCAGTATCAACAATGTGCCAAACAGCCAGTAGGGGTGTGCCTGCCTGGGGAAGAATTTGTGTCACTCTGCAGCCTGGATCCCCTGGCAGCAGTGGGGTGGGAAGGGGAATGGGAGGGAGGGAGAAGCCATGAATAGTCTTTCTCCACTGCATTGAACCAAACCGAGGGCTGGCAAGATCCCACTCTGCCCAAGCCCCATGTGTCAGACTCTGTGGGCTCAGAGGAGTCTCTTGCAATATTGGACTGGCGCGAGCTGCTGTGAGCGCCTGCATTGTAACGTTTAAACCCTCTTGCTTTGTGAGTGGCTGTGTCTTGACCAAAGGGCTCCGCTGGTTGGCACGTGGAGGAGCTGTGGGCTGGCAGGCTGCCATGCGGCAGACATCAGTCCACACAGCAGCAGTACAGGTTGGGGGAGGGTTGGGAGCTGTGACTTTGTACCCTATTCAGCCCTTCTTGGGCTCCATGAGGGAGACAGTACCAAATGACAGTTAATTGTGATGCTGTGCAGGCTGATGCCAAGCTGGGCATCGTTGGGCACACGTGAATGTGCTGCAGGGGCAAGGACCGTGGAGAAAGGGCCTTTGTCCTCTAGAGCACATCACTGCAGTACCAATGGCCTGGGGTGTGCCTTGTTCACGAAGGTAGACCTGACGGGGGTCATAAGTAGAGCAGGAGAGGTAGCCACCCCCACCACACCTGCCTGCAGACCTGCCCTTGTCTGAGATGTGAGATGAGGGTCTTCACAGGTGGGGTGGAGGGGGCAGTTGCCAGCTAGGTAAGAGGATGAGAGAGAAAGTGGGCGTGTGGGTTGTGCCATGCTGGTGTTCAGCTCAGAGCTACAAGCTGGGCAGAAGACAGCAAGCAGCCTGCCTGGGCCATCAGCTCCAGCAGGGCCAGGAACCAGCCCTTAAGTGCAGACCCAGGAGAGGTGAGTGCTGTTGGCAGGCAGGGGTTCCTCTTTGCCAGCTGGCTCCTCCCCTCCTGCTGCCATACCTGCGGTATTTTGCAGCCTCCAACCTGCATCAGCCGTAGCCTGAGCAGCCGCTCGATACTGTAAAGATTTTTTTTTTTTTTTGTATATTTTATTGCTGTATCTACAGGTTCTAACTTTCTCCTAAATAAACCTTCCAAAATGCCACTTCACTCTGTGGCAGGGCCTCCTGTGTCTGTCTGCACCTGTATGGGGGCACATCCAGCCAGCTATGTGCAGTCTTGCTGGGGGGGGGTGGGGGGCAATACAATGGTTTCAGCCAGCATGGGCCTGCACAGCTGCCACTGTTTCCTGGAGTGGGGAGAGAGGTGAAACCAAATCCTTCTTGCAGCAACAAACACTTGGTTCCAGTTTTGGAGCTGAGCTGTGCTCGGGCCTGCCAGGTCCCTTCTTGCAGGAAGGAAATCCTCTTCATTGGGAGTACTTAGCATGGGCAGCTGCTGGGTGGGAGGGGCAGGCCCTGTTACATTGGGCAGGACACTGGACTTGTTCTGTGTGTGTATGTGTGTGCCCATGCTCGCATGGACACTAGGCCTGTTCTGCATGCTTGTTGCATGTACTTCCCTACTCAAAGCGATGTAGCGCTCCAGCTTGTACCTGGTGCCCAGAGCTGTGTAGTGGGAGGTTCAGTTATTTCAGTGCCATCCAGTAGTCACTGCTGAGCTGCTTGCCCTGCTTGTAGTCCCCAAGGACTGCCTGCTGCCTCCACATACGGAAAACCACCCTTGCAGCCATAGTAGGCAGGCACCTGGCAGAGTAGATAACAAGTGGGTGTCTGCTGTAGGCACTGATGATTTCTGGCCAGTATCCTCCCGCAGAGTGCAGGGGCTGTCTGTCCAGCACCATGCTCAGACACCGGGGCCAAAACCAGATCTGCTCTGGCTGCTGCAGAGGATTCACCCTGGCCCCTGCTGGAAGAGGAAGAGCCCCCAGGTGCTCTCCAAGCCTCCATGTGCATACAGTGGGTCTGATGCCACCATAAAGCTCCTTGCCTTCATGCAACACCTTGGGCGGGAGTGGGGAGAACTGCAGAGCAAGCCCGTGCTGCTTTGCCTCCCCTGAGCCAGCTACTTTTCCAGCTTTCGGCCTAGGGGCAGAGGCCTCCTGTGCTGCCAGGGCTCATCTGGTAGTGGCTGTGGCCTCTACAGCCCAACAGCACCACCTGCTGTGCCCCAGCTGAACCACTGCCAAGAGTTGGCCTCTGCTCACTCCAGAGGGCAGGTCAGCCACTGGCTGTCACAGTCAGGACTGCTGGACCCTACCCTGATGCACTTAGGGGCTCCAGGTGTCTCTTGGTGGTGTGGCAGATGGGACATCCTCTTCCCTACTCCATGTGAATGAAGGGGGTTGGGCGGTGGTACTTGCTCTTTTTCCCAGCTGCCTAAGGCTTGAAAAGTGCAGGACCCTGGGCTGTGGGATGGGGGCTGGAGCCCCAAGGCTCCAGCAGCCCCTCTTCTCCCCACAAAGGCTCCATCCCTATGTCACCCCCAAAGACAGTAGGATCCTAGAACTGCAGCAACAGGGCAGTGGCACTTACTGAAGCACCTCTGAAGACTTCTGAGTGCCCAGGGAGTCACCTTTCATGCAACAGGTGGATGCATACTGCAGGCACCACTGGCTCTGGCCACCCTCCCACTAGGGCTGCTCCAAGGGGCTTATCGGGTTCTGTCTACTCTAAACTCAGAAGTCCTGAATCCTGGGGGGATGCTGGCACTCTGACCTTGTGGAGAACAGCCTTGCAAGGAGTGGGGCACCTGCCTTTTGGGCTAGCTTTGGGTGAGGCAGCAATGAAGCAGGTTGCTGGATGGTGAAACCAGACATGAATCTGGGTGCTAATGGCTGAGAGCAGAGTTCAGGGATGAGCAGAGGCCTCCCTTCCACTGTCATCTTCCTCCCACGCAGAGGGGCCATACTAGCCCCAAAGCTAGTGTGGTGTGGGAGGCCAGTGCCCAACGCTTGGGAGACCTGGTCTGCTGCTCCTGTTACTTCTACTGGTGTTACTGTCCTAGGCTGCCCCTTGGTGGTGAGTAGAGAATCTGCAGTTGAGGAATGAGCTTGGCAGGCACAAAAAGATCATGGCCCTGGGAACAGAAACTAGGCAGGCCCTTCCAGGGAGGTCCTGCCTTGCCCTCTGCCCTCCTCCATTTGGCTAGCAGCAGCTGCTGCATGTTGTGTTATTGCCTTCAGCTTACTGCTACCCAGCACAGAAACCCCACTGCAGCATGTGCCCTGACCAGAGCTAAGTCTGTGTTGGCTGGAGGATGTAGGGGCCTGGACTGCAGCTGCCAAAGCAAAGTAAGGCCATACCTGCACAGCTGGAGCTGTTGAGAGGAAAAATAGGGCAGGGGTGTCGCAGGGCACCTCAGTGCTCTGCTCCTAGGGAGTGGAAACTGCCAGGGAGAGAGAGAGAGCGAGCCCTGGCAGGAAATAAGGAGCCCAGCTGAGGGTTGCCAGGGTAACAAGCACAGCTGCAGGTTGCCGGGGCAACTAAGGAGAGCCAGCTGCCTGTAGGAGGCAGGGCCTGGCCCTTATAAAGCCCAGGGCTGAGGTGGTTGCCCCGGAGGGGGTAGTGGCGCGGTGGCCCTGGGAGAAGGGGGGCAGCAGCGCTGTGGGCCCGAGAGTCAGGGGGCGTTACCGAGAAGTCCCCAGAGTGGGCTCAGAGAGCCCCTGACTGGGGGGGCTGTATTTTAGAAGCCCGAGTTTGGGCGACATTGTAGGGAAAGCCCCAGGAGGGGGCACTATTGTAAAGGCCCCAGACAGGGGGCGACACTATAGAGAAGGCCCCAGAAAGGGGCAACTTTACAGGGAGGCCCCGAGTGGGCTCAGAGAGCCCAAGAGAGGGCAGCCCAGAAGAGGAGGCCCCAGAGACCGGGGCGAGAGTACATAGAGGAGACCCGAGAGACGGGCCGTGTACATATAGAGAGACATACCAGCGTCTATCCCACCCGCAAGGCTTGGGGCATGGTATTAGGGGTTGGTAGGAGCCACACGTAGCCCATAAGGCTAGGGTGCCTGGGGAGCACCCATCATACCAGGGGACCCCCAGGGGATCCGGGAACACACGGGGACAGAGGTCCCAGCTAACCGTGCCCAGGGAGTTGTAAGGCAGCCTCCCAACTTTATCTAACCATCAAAGACGTGCCGGGTGAGAATTTGAGGGTGCCCTTGGGCCGACTTGGCACGGTGAGGGGGCCGTAAGGAGATCACGGCCCTCCTGAAGGACTCTGCCATGACAAGGGGTTTCATAGTTTCATAGTAGCTAGGGTCAGGAGGGACCTGAACAGATCATCTAGCCTGACCCCCTGCCACAGGCAGGAATGAATGCTGGGTTCACAAGACCCCAGACAGGTGATCATCCAACCTCCTCTTGAATTTGCCCAAGGTAGGGACAAAGACCACTTCCCTAGGAAGTTGGTTCCAGATTTTGGCCACCCTAACTGTAAAATATTGCCTTCTGGTCTCTAACCTAAACCTATTCTCCATCAGCTTATGACCATTGTTCCTTGTCACCCCAGGTGGTGCTGGGGAGAAAAGGGCTCTGCCTATTTGCTGTTGATCTCCCCTGATGAGCTTGTAGGCAGCCACCAGGTTCCCCCTCAGCCTCCTCTTGCTGAGGCTGAACAGGTTCAGGTCCCTCAGTCTCTCCTCGTAGGGCCTGTCGTGCTGCCCTCTCACCAAGTGGGTGGCCCTCCTCTGAACCCTCTCCAGGCTGGCCACATCCCTTTTGAAGTGTGGCGCCCAGTACTAGATGCACTACTCCAACTGCAGCCTGACCAAAGTTGCATAGAGGGGGAGCATCACCTCTCTGGACCGGCTTGAGATGCACCTTTGGATGCATGACAAGGTATGGCTGGCCTTGCTGGCTGTGGTCTGGCATTGGCAGCTCACGTTCATCTTGGAGTCAATAATGACTCCAAGATCCCTTTCCACCTCTGTACTTTCAAGATGAAAACTCCCCAACCTGTATGTATGCTGTGTATTCCTTCTCCCAAGGTGCAGCACCCTGTATTTGTCTACGTTGAACCCCATCCTGTTCTCATCTGCCCACTTTTGTAGTCTGTTTAAATCTAGTTGCAGCCTCTCTCTCCCTTCAAGTGTGTCCTCCTTGCCCCACATTTTAGTGTCATCAGCAAACTTGGACAGCGTGCTTTCCATCCCCTTGTCCAAGTCGCTGATGAAGACGTTAAACAGTGCGGGCCCGAGGACTGAGCCCTGGGGTACCCCACTGCTCACATCTCGCCAGGTTGAGTACAACCCATCCACCCCTACTCTCTGGGTGCACCCTATCAGCCAATTTTTTACCCATCCAACTGTGCAGGCATCAATGCTGCAGTCACTTAATTTATTGATGAGGATGGGGTTCTGGCCCCATATCCCTAGCTGGCACCTGGACCTGGCTCTGCTAGGGACTTCCTGTGTGATCCTGGTCACATACCTTTATATTTCCATTTCTCTGTGCCCCAGCTGTGCCATGGGCACAACAGCACTGCCTGGTGAGGTGCTTGTGCACCTGGGTGTCTGTCCATAGGAGACTGCTCTTGGTCTGGGTTGGGGTGTTCCACAAGCCTGGCTGTTGGGGAGGGAGCTGCACGCTTGCTTAGGGGCTGTATAATAACATCAGGCTCAGCCTTGAGTAGACCGTCTTTGTCTGGCTAAAGCCTGTTGTGCTGAGGTCAGGAAGTCAGGATCCCCGCACACCTCCATGAGCAGCCTGGGTGGTGGAGTTATCATGCCTTTATTTTTAAACAAATATAATTGATTTCCTGGTCCTCAAAAAGAAGTGTGGCTATGAGCCACCCAAAGGCTCTGGGTAATGGGAGGAGAGTGTCCACCCCTGTTATGGGGGGTACAAGGCCTGTGTGCTGTGAGGGTGGGGGGAGGAAAGAGAGGAAGCAGAGTTGCACTGGCCCCCACCCCTAGTTGGGCAGGACCCTGTAGCCCCTATGGGTGCCTGTCCAGCACTGGAGTTTAGGCCAACCTGGGCTTGACACTTCTTTACTTCTACCCCGTCACTTCTCACTTGTCTGCAATCAGTCTCAGCAAGTACCGAGGGAAGGAGAGAGAGTCCAGAGCCCTTGCCTTGCAGTGCCATAGGGCTGCCAGACCAGTTTCAGGACAGGGAATTGGGGTGAACTCTAACCATAGCCAGCTGCAAGGTGTGGTGTGAGGAGATGGTGCCTGGTTGGAGCCAGGAGGGGACCAGGGCATCACAGACAAACAACCATTAGCATGAGAAACTATGTTAAGGATGATGCAGCTTATGCCCAGAAGCTCTCCCTGTCCCCAACAAGGTTCATCCCCATGGGCCAAAGGCCTGTCATATGTCATGACTGGGCATGAGGGATCCACTGATTGTCAACTGGCCGCTGTAAAAGCTCCTCAATGTGCCTCGCTTCATCCATCGTCTCATCCAACTTGAAATCCACACTAGGGTCAAACATGGTCAAAGGGCTGGGTGAGGATGGGGATATAAAATTCGGGGTGAGGTAGGAAGCAGCATTCTCCAGGTATGCACCACCCTGATGCACACACACACACCCCTCAAGCTGGCAATGGCATGTACACCTGTGCATGTGTGTTGTAATGGGGCTGGGAACACACAGTGGGAGACGGCACCAGCAGGTAGCTAATGGCAGGACACCCTTCCAAAGCATGTCATTCACCCATTGCTCTCCAAGTGCCAGACTGGAGCAGTGCTGAGCTAGGCATCATCAGTGCACCGCACATCCCCAGAGAACTGGGTTGCAGAGCAGGGCAACAGCATGTGAACTGTTTCAAAGACTGACCAAGATAGCCTGCTGCCAGGACAGGGCTACCCCTCATCAGGGGCCTGGGCAGACACTTCCCAGATTAAGGTTTTATCAGCTCTTGGATATAAGATATTTGTGCAAAACCCTGTGCACCAGGATGGCTCATCCCACTTGCAAACTGGGATTAGCTGTCCTGGTGTGAACAGGGTTTGTACTGGGGGAAGGGTCTGGCTTTGCCAGCAGTGGGTTCAGTGGCACATGAGCAAAGCACAATGCCATTGCTCCAGGACAGAGAGATGCACTGCGGGGTGTTCTGCACAAGCTGTAAGACCCGCAGCTTTTTCACACGAGGACTGGGGTTCTGCGGCTAGCGGCCGGGTTAGTGCAGGCATTGAGCAGAGCAGTGCTGAGCGCAGGACTGACCCAGGGTCACAGCCCACCTGTTACCTTCGTGCTAGTTCAGACACATGACCAGAAGAGCAAGGCAGCAATCTGTACCAAGCTCGAGCGCTAGGTTCAGTGCCTGCTGCCAACTCCAGGGGCCAGTTCAGATGAGGGATCATTTGTGGGTTACTGCAAGACCTTTCCAAAGGATGGGGAGGAAGCTCACAGCTTCTCCGTTCTCCTGCCCAGCTGCCTTCCTGCTCCCTGGCCAAAGGTAAAAACTCACCTCGCCAACAAGGCACTTCCTTCAGAGCCAAGGAGGGCCTGCAGCCTCACCCAGCCCCTGGCACAGCTCTGGATATGGGATAGGATCCCCGCTGCCCTGCTCCACCCCGCCCAAGCCCAGCAGTACATGCAGCACAATGTGGGGAGCTCCCAATCACTCCTTCCTGCTAGGAGTTCGCTGGCTAAGCAGGGAGCCAGACCCTCCCACAGACACGCATGAAAGCCAGAGCTCTGTGTTAAAAAAATAGCCCGTGCTTTATTTACTTGTCGGTATAAAAATAACGTTGAAAGGAAAGAAGGTCTCCCAAGGGGCCAGGAGGGGCAGACGTTTCTCAAGGGCAGGGTGCTTCATTCCCAAATCCTATCCCCACCCCAAGACAAGCCTCCCTCCCTGACCCTGGGCCTCAGGCCTGGGATCCCCTCTTCGACACAACCTTCCTCCTCTCACTCCTGGTTAAACGAGCAAACCTGAGAGGAGGCAGGGCACTATGGTTCACCCAACACATTGATGGAAGGGTGCCACAGGGGCAGGAACACAGAGGCGCACAAATCCCTTGTGAACTTTTCATGCCAAAGACAGACCTGACAAGGACCCCCAGGCAAGAAAGCCCCTGGCAGGGCACTGCCATCCTGATCATCCCCAACATGGGAGCAGCTTCTAGATACAGACTTGCCTTGGCAGGGTGAGATGCCCAAGAAAGGTCACCTGTGGCCTTCTGAGGCACTCACCCACTGCCACACTCCCCATCCCCATCCAGGACCCTGATGCTCACCACACCCCCTGCACACACCCCCACTCCCACAGAACAGAGCAGCTAGGGATCCAGGGTGAATCTGGATCTACCTAACAGTGACAGAAAACGGGATAAGGAGCTCCACCCTCCTCACCTCCCTCAGCCCTCTTGCCAAATCTGAAGGGGCTTGTTGGGGCACAGGCAACGATCCAGACTCCAGAGGGAGCCAGTGGGATGCCAGGACACGCGTGGTGCACTAGGGAACAGCCATGAGAGCAGGAGCTTGCAGAAGCAGAAAGCCAAAGCTGGGCCTCAAAGGAACATACAGGAAAACCATGCGACAAATCCACTGCCTTTTGTACAAGGGGGATAAAACACCAGAGAGCCTCGTGCAGCCCTAGGACACTGCAGACGGTTCAGAGCAAACCCTTGGGAAAGGACACCCCACCCCTCACATACCACTGGCTCTGGCACACAGACATGAACACAAGGCTGCTCTCAGGAGGGCTTCATCCCCGTGTCATCCCCAAGGCCCTGGCTGCCAGGTGGGGCTGTCACAGGGTGTGGGGGGAGGTGCCCCCAGGTCACGACTGGGCGTGAGGGATCCACTGATGGTCCATTGGCCGCCGTAGAAGCTCCTCCACGTGCCTTGCTACGTCCATCGTGTCGTCCAGGTCAAAGTCCCCTTCAGGGTCCAGCACAGCCTCGGGGCTGGGAAAGGAAGACGCCACGAGTCAGGGTCAGACAGGCAGTGACGTTCTCCTGCTAAACACCCTCTTGATCGCCAAATTGGGAATCGGGGAGGAATTTCTCCCCTGGGTCAGACAGGCACACCACAGGCGTTTTATGGCCTCCCTCTGTACCTGCGAGGCATAGTCTTGTTCCTAAAATCTTCTGTCACAGCAGTGGCAGTGCCCTCGTCTCCCCTACTTTTACTTGTGCCATTTCATACACAGGCTGTTTGGGGCACTGTGCTTGGTAGCCGAGCCTGAAGGTCTGAAGTAGTGATTGTAGGGATACCTTGGGTTAACTATGGCATGGGAACGTGGGGACAGGATTCGATAGTCCAGGAGTCCCCTTCCAGTCCTATGTACCCCAGGCCCCACTGGCATAGGGAGGCCCTGACCCCACACCTCCTGCTGGCCTGCGGAGAGCTGGACTCCACCCACACACAGCAGGTGTTTCATGAATCACCTCTTCCTGTAGTGTGGTTGACCATGTAGGGCTGCTCACTGCCTCTGCAGACCTGGAGTGCTGGCTGCCTCGGTGGCTGTTCTCCCCAGCTTAAGCCCCCAGGGCACACCACTTCTTGGACAGCCCTGCTGGGTCTGCAACATTCAACCCCCAGCTACACTAGAGGCTGGGAACCGGACTTGAGGCCTGCACATCAGTGCACTTGCTTAGCATGGAGAAATCAGGGAAGGGGCAGGAGAAGAAAATCTTCTAAGGGCCTTGTGGGACACCGATAGATGTACTCACTCTGGCACCACTTGTTTGATCTGTGGCTTCACGTATCCATCCACAGCTTTAGCTACAGGTGAAGGGAGAGAGAGAGAGGAGGCAACACTGAGGCATGGAGATACCACAGCACGTTGCAAACACAAGCTGGGAGTGGCTGCATCCCCAGGCTAGCAGCAGCAGCAAACTGTGCCTACCATAACCATCACCTTGTGCCTACCAGGGCTGTTAGTCTGGGGCATTTCCATGCCACACAGCAGGAAGCCACTGAGAAAAACAGGAGAGCAAGAATGAACCCAACCCCCGCAGGCGCAAAGCAACATAGCTTCCTCGAGTCTCACACACAAGCCGGCATACCCAAAGAATGTGAGGGAAGCAAACAACCACGGGGGACAGAGCTACCTGGCGCGGACTCACAGGGAACCGGCGTGTAGTACTTGGAGAAGACCTCGTCCTTGGGCCGGTCAGGGAAGACGTAGATGAGGTAACTGAGGTCACCCAGGCGGTCAGCCAGTGAGCGGATGGAGAAGTCCCTGGTTGTGAAGGTCATCAGGTTCCAAAACATCCTTTCCACTGGAAATGCAATGGGAGGGAAACAGGACAGTGAAAACCAGAACTCCCAAGTTTCCTCTGTGCCACGGGGCATCTGAAGGGCTCAGGATGCTCTCACTCATCTCCTGTGCTCAAACCACGCGAGGCAGGTTCGAGAGACTGGCTTAAAAATACGGAGACTCCTACAGGGCAATTAAGAGGCAGTCCTCCTTCACACCCAGCTCTCTCAGCTTCTACGTGGCACCTGAGTCCCATCAGCAGGCTTTTCCCCACTCCCCCAAGAGCTACCAACTTCCTGGCTTGTGTAACCATATGCTGAGGCCCCTATGCCATCAACTGACTCCAGGAGCTGGGGCTTTAAAAACAGCACCGAACAAGGCAGGCTCTCAGGACAAAGATCGCAAGAGCTGGCCACTCTGCTGGTGCTGAGGCAAGATCGAAACTGCTGTGAATATCTGTCTCAAGGATGTCTTCCTGAGTATCAGCTTAATGAAAAGAGCTTTTCTCTCTTTGACTTTAAACCTCCCCTTGCAACATGCACCCCGTCACAGGCCAGCACCATCAGCACTAATGAAAAAGGAAACTGAGATCAGTCTGCCCTTGTCCTTCCTGAACGAGGAGGAGTCTTGAAGTTCTTTCAGGTTTACTGTGGAGCAGCACTAGTGATGCTAAAAAGAGACTGCTTTGAATCATGGGGAAATAGGACTGGGCGGGGGGGACCTCGGAGGTCATCTAGTCCAACCCCCTGCCTGAGTCAGGATCAGCCCTACCCAAAATCATAGAGAAGTACATTTTTCTGTTAATTTAAACCTCCTTGAAGCCCAGTTCTCATGAACAAAATACCACATAAGAGACTTAATGGCATAGAAATCGCATTGGCCAATGCATACCCAATGAACCACCCTGGGGTTAAGACATGAGGAAAGAATCACTGTAAAAGGTGAAGAATGCTGCAATTCAAGCAACCCAAATTAGACTACAAAGAAAAGCAGACATGCTGCTCATTTTGAGCTCACATACAGGCATCCTGGGTACAGGGCATGGCAGAAAGGGAGCCTGGTTCGGTTAGAACAGCCTTACCCGCTTCACGTCGGGTGTGATGCTGGCCTAAGCAACGTGTCTCCTTATAGAGACAGGAAAAGCTGTAAGCAGTACAAAGCCCTGATGTCCACAAGGGGGCTTGCTCTGCTCTGATCAAACCCGGGGGAGTCAGTGCTGATGCGCAGCAATAGAGCAGGGCAGGCTCAGCCAGCCCAGTGAGAGGGTTTGCTCTGTATCCAGGCAGGAGCTCTCCCCTCTCTAACCTTGGAGGCGGGAGTTACATCAGGGACGTATTTGGCTCCATGACTTCCAGAGAACAAACTCATGGGAGTCAAACTTCCAAGCAATGGTGATGCCGCCGATCTCCGAGTCACTGAATCGCAGCAGGAAGGTCCCATCCGGCTTGTTGATGAGCAGGTCGTGCGCTTGCTGCTTATTGACGAAGCCCAGAATGGCCCTAGGAGGCAGAGAGGGGAACCAGTAAGGGGCTGGGGCCTGCAGTGTGCCTCAGAAATGGGCTCTGCCAGGCTGTACCAGCCACCTTGGAAAGCAGGATGCTCACCCATCGTTCCAACGGGGCTTCAAATGCTTCTTCAGCACCTCCATAACCCCATCAAGCCACTGCCAGAAGGTGTAATTCCGTCCAGGCAGGTTTTCCTGTTTTAATTGATAGAAAAAAAATCTCATAAAAAATGCCAGTAAGACAGATGAGCATTTCTCTCTCCCACCAATTCCCTGTTTAATGGCAGCTGCATCTAGCACCATCCCAGTTCCCATTGTCAGGCATCTACCTGGATTGCTGTGGAGGTGGCGAAGCTGAAACCCAGTGTGCTGCATAGGAAGGACATTTTGCAAAACATGCCTGAGCACTGCATCGCCTCCTACCCTCAACCCTACAGGGCACCAAGGAACGCTGGGGCACAGCAAACCAGTAGTCAAGCCAGGTGGCATGTCCCAGATCCAAACCCTGTGCTCAGACCACTCAACCCTGCCATGTATTTCCATTGCTACCAACATCAACTTTCTCCTTTCCTTCTTTTATATAACTGAGCTCCAGAGGGCTGGGAATGAGGGAGGGGACAGGGAGACCTCTGATCCCCCAAGCACCCAGCTTAGGACAGAAACAGGGGACAAAAGCAGCCTCCTAGAGCCCTTGTGCTGTGGGTAAGAGAAAAGAGGACAGTGAGCAAAACATCTGCAAGAAGCAAGGAGACATGAGTCAGATCGGCCTCCAGCGACCCCATCTTTCCTACCATACTTGTCTCTTGATCCACTGCAACAGGAAATGCCACACCTCTATGGGGAAGGGCTGACCGTACAGTGTCTGCATCTGCCACAGGGCCTCCCCCTGCAGCTGCTGGGTCTGGATCCACACAGCCATGGCTCAGAACCTGCCAGGAGACGTGCAAGGGGTCAGCCAGGAAGGTGCTTGCCCAGCTGCGCTCCAATGTTTATGAGCCTTGCGCTCCTTCCTGAGCTGAGCACCATCAGAGACCACACTTTGTCTCCCTCCCCTGGCTTCCTTTCTCGTCAAAATGTCTCTCAGCACTGCTCCCTCTGCAATGGGCTGCAAGGTGGCTCAGGGCAAAGAGGAAGACGAAAGCAGAGCTGGGACACAGGGAACAGGAGGTTTCTCAGAGCGAGTCTTGGACGACGAAGCTGCTGCCAAACGGAAACCAGTGTGAGGCAGGAAGCGCAGTCATAGTGCAAACTGCCCACCCCCACCAGCATGCTCACATGGGGCTGGCCCTTTCGGTCTCCCCAAATAAGAAGAAAAGCCACTGAGATTCCCCGCAGTTGAAGGAGAGAGGGTGCTGCGGGCATGACAGAGAAGTGAAAGCCAGCAGCACAGCCATTATCAATTTCTAATGCCCTCTGGCCTCAGCGCCCATAGTGACTCTCTGGGCTGAGATGTGCTAAGGTGGGGGGCGGGCGGGTACAGGCTAGGGAGAGCCTGATATCAGGCTCCCTTCAGCTGTCTCCTACTGCCTCCCTCTCCCAAATCCCCAGCTACATGTGAGCTCTTAAAACAAAAGAATTTCATCCAGAGCCAGCTCCCTTCCCCCTGTGCCTGGATAAAAGCACTGGCTGTTAGGGGGGCATAGCTCTTTTCTGCTGGTTCACTTACACTCCTCTTCCTGTAAGCCAGAGGCTTGCAAGCAGGAGCGAGGAACCATGTAAGGGCATCTGAGGTAATGCTGGTCCATGAGCAGGGCCTGGCAAATGCTTGTGCCTGTGCTGGGGAGAAACCTGGCTGAGGGCAGGGAGGCAGCTCCCATATGTGGAGCTAAGGAGAAGCATAACTGAACCCATTGCCTAAGCCAAGGGGAGGGGGGGGGGTGAATATGGTACAGAGGGTATTTAGAGCTTCTTGCATAGCCCCCATTGAAATGAAACACCTGGAAGAGCTCCCGTCTAAGCAGTAGATCAGTGATTCTCCACCAGGGTGCCATGGCACACGGGTGCCTTGAGATCCTTTCAGAGGTGCACAGGATGACAGTATTAGCAGTTAGATGTGCAAATCTGATTCACAGGTGTGCAAATATGATTTGCAAGATAAACCTGGGGGTTTCAAATAGGAATCCATAGTGTTAAAACCATTCTGCCCATTGTGGTCTTTCTCAGTTCTTTGCAACGGAAGAATGGCTCTGTTATCATTCAATAGACAAAAACCGAGAACTGGCATTTCGAGGGGTGCCTTGAATCTCAAAAGGTTTAGAACTGCTGCACTAGGTACTTCAACTAAGACAGGAGAGAAGGGAGACCAGCGCTGGAGCACGGCCTAGGTCAGCACAGAACAAGGGAGCTTGGGAAACGTTGTTCTCCCATGGCAGGATGGTAGGAATTTTAGGCCGCTGTTCGCATGCTGGGAAGATATGCCAAGGTATATAAAGAACAAGAGCCAAAGGTTATGAATAACAGGTTTTTACCCAAGAGAAACCAATCTATGAATTGGGGGCACTGTGCCCTGGTTGGTGTTTCCAGCATAAGAGGAGGCAATGGCAGGGGTGGGGTTATGGAAGGGCTGTGGTCAGCCCTGCTGCCACAGGGCGGAGGAAGCAGAAGTGAGTTTGGGCTGTCTCACTTGCTCTGGAAAGAGGCAGGGGTGGTGAGCTCTTGTCCCAGAATGGGAGCTGCAGCCCTGAATTACCTTGCTACTTGAGGGAGACTGGTAATTGTGGCTGTGCTTCCTGTGGGGGCTTGGGACCAGTGATGTCCATCCACAGCAAGGAAAGCAGCAGTTCTTTTTTTGCAAAAATATTTATTATATATCTCTTTACACTCTGCCAAGTGGCCTTTGTGGTTCACTTGGAAGATCAAAGCACCCTAGAAACCCATTACACAGTTTGCACCATGTATCCACACACCCATACCCCCACCCACTGTCCTCCTCAGAGGACTTGCCCCTGAAAAAGTCTATGCCAGGCCCCTCTCCACTAAATGAGGTCTGCCATTTCTTTCCCATTGATCTCTTCGATCTTCCTGTAGTACCAGTACTTTTCACTTAGTCCCATTTTAGACAGTCCTTAACTGTGGAATCTGAGTCTCTGTTTATGAATAGGTTCCTGGCTTTCCACAGTGCATAACTGAAGCAGGATATGAACTGGTCAAAGTGAGCTGTCAGGGTCCCTTGCTTTCCTGGTCAGGTCTCTGAAACCTGTCACCACCAGGAGGAGTGCACTGATTTTCTTCCACATCTCTCGTGCCTATCAGCAGTGCCAGAAGAGTTGGCCAATTGTTTCTGCCTGCCAGTAGCAGGTCTGCCTCCGGCAGTCTGATGGACCTCTTTGCCCTGAGCTGTTTATCCATGCCCACACAGGGAGTGCCCAGTAGGCTGCCTGCCAGTTCAGGTCCTTGTGCTTCTTTTGCAGGTCCTTGTGGAAGATTCAGGAGCTGCATGGAGCTCAGTGCTCCAGATCAGGTTTCTGTCAGTCTCTGCCTGTGGCTGCTGTTGAAGAGCTGTCCCAGGCACATGGTGGTTTTGCTGTGCACTGCTGCCTTGCACCAGGTGTCTGCTGGTGAAACTCCCTGTCCCTCCACAGCTCCTTTAGCAGGGGCTGTGTTTCCTCAGCCTTACAGACTTATCTGCTGCCTTCCCCTAGCTGGAGCTGTTCTGAGGCTGTGAAACAAGACCGAAACCTGCTGACTGAGGGGTTTCTGCCACTGTCGCAGAAAATTCCCAGGCCTGCTAGAGCTGCTGTCTGGCAAGAAAATGCTGTTACCTTCCCACAATGAAGGCACTAGCAGATGGTTTCTCATCCTATCCATAAGTCTACATGCTCTTGGTTGCTTCCCAACCAGAACCTGCTCTCCCAGGCTCAGCTGGCTTGGAGGCTCTGGTGCATTATGTAACTCCAGTTAATTAGTCTACCAATTAATTCCTGTTAATTGCCAACATGGTAAGGGTTAGGGATTGGGATGAACTGGAAATCCACTTAACCTGAGCTGCAGCAGGGGAAAAATGCCTAGTGCAACTGCCTGCATAGAGCTGGATGTCTTGCTGTGTACCCCCCACCTCCCTTTGAGCCTGGACTCAGGTCAGAGCCAAGGACCTGGTGGCAAAGGTAACATTAAGGACCCTGGGAGCTACTTTTTCTGTTGGGCAGGCACTGCAGAGTCTACTAGGTCACAGTACCAACCTAAACATGTGCACAGGTACCCTCACCTTCAGCAGACTGGGCAGGGACTATCAGACAAACACGGGAGGCCTGTGCTCCACATCCTAAGTCTGGGGTGAGGAAGCATTTCAATTGGCATATCAGGCCAGTTGCTCTCCCATGCCTAGGAAACTTTCACTAAGGGAGCATGTAAGTAGCTGGGCCCTGAGGATCCTTCTGCTAGGGTGGAGAGACCCCCTCCACACCAAATTGCTCACTCACTGTGAGGTTGCAAGCTGCTAGTTCCTTCCTCCCAGTGCAGGAAATACTTACATGGCAGGAACAGCTGTTTTCCTTGCTCTGCCCACCCTGGGCCCCATGCACTGCTTTAACAGCCAACAGTGCACTTCCAGTCAGCTGGGTGCCCCAACCCCAGGCAACAAGGGGCGGTGTGAAGGGGTGTGCTGTCTGTTGCCTATCACTGTATGCTCCATGGTGAGAGCCAGGCTTCCAGCAGGGTGCCTTGGTGCTGCCGTGCTTCAGGGAGAAGAGGTTATTTCCTTCCAAAATGTCAGCTGTCAGCCTCACACAGACCAATCTGAAAGGAATCTGGCAGCTTCCTCTGCAGTCTCTGGAGCAAGGCTTGCTCCCCGACATGGAAGAGAGGGACCTGGCACAGTGGCATATGTCGTTTCAGTAGCATTTATGCCCAAGAGCAGTGCCTGGAGTTTTACTATTGGTGACATAGGAACAGAAGGGAACTAGCTGGAAACTGCCTCTCTCCAGTTGATGCTGATTGTATCACATGATTTGCCATTCTTGGTCACCAGTGTAAACAGGGCTTGACGTCAGGTAAGCAGGGTGAGGGAGACCCACATCCCAGCTCTAGGAGAGCACCTGACATGCGTGTGCAGGTTGGGTGGCAGGGTCCTGCTCATTGGAGAGCCAGGGAAAATAAGGCAGGCCATTACAGCGGCTTGTCCAGAACTGTGGTGTGAATCTGTGTTGGAACCAGGACAAGAACGCCAGAGCTCTTGGCTCCTGGGCCTTTGTGTGCAGCTGAGAAACTTCCTCAAGGGCAAAGGCAGAAGCAATCAACCTCATTGCTCTTTGGTGCCGCAGAAGAAAGTGGTGTTGAGTCCTAGGAAGAGCAAGGCGGTGTGAACTCCAAAGAGAGGGGGTGGGTGGTAGTCTCATCAGGCCTCGTGGGGTGAAGAGGAAGGCCAGGACTGGAGACTGCTGGGATGTCACCAAACCTTAAGGCTAAGTAAAGACAGGCAAAAAGCCCAAGGCTAAATTGATTTAGTTTTTGCAGGTTAGTCTAAGCTACAGAGATTAAATTGAAACAGAACAGACTTTTACCTTTGATTCGGGAAATGCAGCCACATCCCTGCAGTGGCTCAGGCCAGACACCAGGGGGCACTAAAGCACAGCTCTGGCATGTAGCCAGCATGTTTGCTTCCTCAGCTTACTGCCTGGAGGTCTCTGGGATTTGCAGTCCAGACTCACTGCGACAGAACTCTGCTGGGTTGCTTATCACTTCCTCTTCCTGTTTCCAGGTGCCTCTGGGATTTGTAGTCTACAGTTGCAGCCAGCAGTAAGTTTGTGCGGGGGAAGTGTCTTTAACCCCCCCTCCCTGGCCCCAGGCAGGGTTTGCCTGGGGGGCAGTCCCCCCCCCTCCCCCCCCACTGCAGACTGGGCTGCGTCCTTAGCCAGGCTTGCCCCTGCCACCCCTTTGTCAGCCATCCCTCACTGCTCCAGCTAGGGAATAGAGGGGTAGGGCCAGCCCTTCTCTGCTGAAGCTGACAGCCCAGCCTAGGGCTGCAAAGCATGCTGCGATGCTGGGGGACTATGATTTAACTTGAATCAGGAAGGAATCTGGGACGGAAGTTTCATAAACCAGCTTGACCCAAATCAGTTAAATCTGATACTACATTCAACTAGGTTAATCTTAAACCAGTTTCAGTCATTTTGAAACTGATTTATGTGCACTGAGCTTCTGTTCTGTTACAGGTTGAAACCAGTTTCTGATCACTTAAACCGGTTTATGTGTAACTTCTGTCCCTAGCCTAAGTCATCCTGCAGTGATGGAGCACAATACTCACTCCTGCACATTGATGATGTGTAGGGGGTGTCACTCCTGCTGGCGGGGTCTGTGAGTGGTCGCTGACTGCTGTTCGGCGCTTGCCTCCTGCCACCGACAGCGCTGCCACCTGTGGGAGCTCCCCGCTTACTACCACCATGCTCTTGCAGCCAATAGCTCCACCGCGGCCTGCCGGAGCTTGTCATGCACCCCCCCAGCCTCTGGGGGGCATGCAGCGTTCATGCTCCTGCGTTAAGCCCTAGGCAGTGCTGGATCTCTGCTCCCTTCCACTGCGGGTGAGACAGTTGCTAGTGTCACCCCAAGTGGGGTAGGATTCCCCTCCCCTCTCAACTTTTGAAGCAGCGAGCCAGTTTGGGCCCTTGCCTTGGGGAAGGGTGTAAAAGCCATGGCAAATTTCAGGGGCTTCTGAGGAAACTGTCCCTCTGCTCTGCTACGGCAAAGAAATGCACGTGCTTCCACACACTAGCACAGCAGCCTGTGCAGCATCCAGCCTTGGGCTGGGCCTCTCATAGGATGCCGTTTGTTGCAGCTGCAAAAGCAGGTCACTGGAACACAGGTGTCCAACCCACATCCCCCTTCCCAAATGGCTGGAGCTGCCCTCTTCAAAGCAGGGCGACACATGGCACAGCAGGTCATCCACTCAGTGGGGGAGGAATGGAGTGGGGAGAGAGCCTGAATTAAATGCCCAAAGGGATTAGGGATTTCCAAATGCAACTAAGCCCCTCAGGAGGCAGACGCGCAGTGACAGCTTGGAGGAAAGTGCAACTGCCTGGCTGTGCAGACTCCAGGATAAAATAAAGACCCAAGAATAAAAAGACAGCTGGGCAGTCAGCCCCAGGCAGGCTGTGCCATCCATATGGGCATAGAGTGGCTGGGGTATGGCACTAACCCAGTTGCAACAGCAAGGCCTGAGCAGCTGCCTTGTGCTAGGGGTGTGCCTTTGGGATGAGATGCCTCCTTGCTGGCCTGCCTGGCTTTCCCTGGTGGCCTTAGCTTCTGGTTGCTGCTATAACTGATTGTTTTGTTTTGCTTGCTCCTTGTACCTGGAAAAGAAAAAAACTAAAGCAAACAGTAGAAGGCTGCTCCACAGGGTGCAGATGGCTGTCTGAACACTGTGACCAGACCTGTGTGGACCTCTCTGTGGGAAAAGCCAGTCTTATTCAGAACTGGGGACTTGGAGTCTGGACTCCTGGGCTCTCATCCTGATTCTAACCTCTCTACCCCAGTTGGTCTGTAGTACTTGCCCATCCCACTGAGAGGCTGGAAGCTTTCTCCAGCTGGTGCTGAGACCCTGAGCTGAAAGCTGCAAATGGCATTGATTTTTCCCCCTCAAGCCATTTGCAGTGTTACACATACAATAGGGAGAGGAGCCAGATTTCTATCCTGTTCACATCTAGATCTTTTTCTGTACGTTTGCAATAAACATACCCCTGCAGAGTAGAGGAGAAACTCCCTAGCTTTCTGCTCTCCTCGCAGTTTTGGATTATCAGAAGGGTATGAAACACTCAGAAAGAACATAAAGGGAAGCTTCTCTTTGTAGCCAGGTCACACACTTTCCCCAAATGTAGTCTGAGCCACTGAAACCTGCTCTGGGAAAAGGATTTTGGTATCCCTGACTTTGCAGTGCTGGCTGTCTTCTCTTTGGTTACAGAAATACTCCCTTCACTTGCTGATGACTCATGAAGGGGATCTGGATAGCTACTATTGTACAAATCAAACAGGAGCAAGGCCAGGTTCCCAAATGTGAAGGCTGTGTCTCTTATTCCTGACTGAGCAAATAGGCCAGCATCTTCTGACTTTGAATCCTTTAGGACTCAGCAAGGCATGATAGGGGGTCCTTCTGTTTCTGGGTCCCTCCTCTTGGTACAGGGAAAGAGGACAGGGTTTCTAAGCCCTCATGGCAATCCTTGTTGCATGCATTTCTCTGCACCAGCCTTCAGCAGAGAGGGAATGCTATGGAGTTTCAGTGGGACGGGCAGCTTCAGGGACTGCATCTTTCCTGTTGGGCAGTGGCTGTGTGACGATGCTGTGCAACAAGGGAGTAGGATCCAATCCAGTAGCACACTGCTGGGCCTTTAAAAGATAAGGGACTAATGGTCAGTGTTCAGGGGCTCATCCATCTCTAAGGAGGATGAGATGGGAGCTCTCACAAGGGTGTGCAGCAGCTGGGGCACAGTTGAGCACAGCTGTGTTGAGGGCCCCACAGTGGGAGCAACTCTACAGGCAGTAATCAGCCTGGGAAGATGCAGTCAATCCTCTTGGGCAGCCCCAGGGAAGCCTAATCTGTGCTATTAATGCTGGGGCAGCCCCAGCAGGGATAAACTCACAGACTCAGATTAGAGAGGCCTTGGCAGACCTTTAATTATAACCCCAGTCTTCCTGAATCAGCCAGCCTCTGGAGGGTGATGGGGGTGTGACGGAGCTGAGAGCCAGTGAGGCACGAAGTGGGAACCCACTAGGGCTTGGGGTGTGCTTGGCCTTTCCCAGCTCAGCTGGGCTCCCCCATGGCTGAGATTGTAGCTAGTAGAGGTCAGCCTCCCAGCTGGGAGGGGTCCTCAAAGCCTGGAGTCAACCCTGCTCTCCCCTAATTCCCTTCTCTTGTAGGCACAGGCAGCTGCTCATCAAAGCTTTTGCCTAAGGGTGGAGTGGGAAGCAGTGGGGCTGGCAGGTCTGTTCTCTTGAAATCTCCTGTACTTCTCCCAAGCACAAGTGGGGTTAGGTAAGCCTCTTCACCTTACTGGATGCAGATCTGTGGCTGCAGCCACCCTGCCCAGCAGTTCTAGTTGTTAATCGGTTCTCTGTCCAGCTGTGCTCCATGGACACACTTTGCTTTTGCATCAAGACACCCTGGAAGCTGCATAATTCTGGCTTTGGCAGCCTGCCGGCATGTTGGAGTAACATGGCTTCCACACAGCCTGCTGGGACTTCTCAGCTGCTTTCGGCTGTCCCTGACGTGACCAGGACACCTGCCTGAGCTAAGGCTGCTAATCCCATTCGGGATCCCGCATGTGTCCAGAAGTAGAGCTGTACATTGAGATCCTAGGATTAGGATCATGGAGGTAGGGGATTAGTCTCAACAGAAGCAGCTTCATTCTCAAGATTATCCATCTCTGCGTGCTTCCGTCAGCCAGCTCTGCAAACCTCGTCAGCATGGGCTGGTGTGCTTTACAAGCACCGATTCCTGGCTCCTGTCCCATAAGTGAGCATGGAGAGCTCAAGGACAGGCTTCTGGACTCCCCCTTTCTAGCCAAAAGTGCTTCACTTGCGATGCCTGGGATCAGACTGCAGTGGGGTAGCTTGCATGGAACAGTCCCCTTGAGACAGCATTTTGAAGCACAGCACATCCTGCAGGAGAGCAGCAGGAAGGCTGTACCATCATTGTTGCTAGCCTGCTTTGTACCACTGTGGCTATGGCAGCAGGCCAACACCAGAGCAACTGAGTCTCTTTAATGCACAACAGTTCTGCCTGGCTGGCTCATGAAGCTAACACCATTACTTCCAAGTCATAGGAATCAATAGATATCCACCTAAGGTAGCACAGCCAGTAGCAAGGTGAATGAAGTCCTTATCCCAAAAGAGGACAACATCTCAGGAGGCACAAGGCTTTAAACTGGGAGCTCCTGGACTGTCCTGGCAGCTTGCTACCTTTGGATCAGAGGTCTGAAGTGTGATGGGCCCAACCTGACCCCTTTGCCTTCTGAAGACTGATACAATAAACTGCTAGCTCACTGTCTTCCCACTGAGACTTTAAAGAACTGTTCTATGCTCTCCTATATGTGGACACTGGTGCCCATGGCTCTCTGCATGAAAGAAGAGGTGCTGTTCCAACAGCTTTTAACTAAAATTGCTCTCCCACTATGTGCTCGGCAGCACCATCCTACTGGTTTCCACAAACAAGGCAGTTGCATTTTCAGCAGCACATATAGGCTGCTATCTGTGCCGTGTCTGAGGACAAAGGGATCATCATCTTCTGGAAATGGACACTCCTTGTCTATCTGGGTGCTGCTGCTACACAGCAGGAGAGTGGTGTAAGGGTAGTGACATCACTGCACAATGCTACCACCTGGGCGCACACACTGAGACTACTTGGGCCATCTCATTGGCCATACGGCAAGCTGTCCTGCCTCAGGGTGCAGGGTCTGGCTGCTGACACCTTAAATAGAGAAACTAGGGAGTGGAAGACAAAGAGCAGAGTTCAAGATGGACAGAGACGCATGGATGCTCAGGGCACACTGCCAGGCACTCTTGCTTCCTGACTGGTACCACAGTAGTGTAACAATGCACACTCAAATGAGACTCTCACCAGGCTGGAGTTCCCAGGAGGAATGCCTAGGACAGGAGTTTCTGATTCATTCAAACTGAGCCAGAACCAAGGCATGTGTATAACAGTGATGCTGCTGAGAACATGCTTCTCCCAGAGAATCTCCAGTGCTTTGTTATTCAGTCCTGTGTTCTCTACTTAAAGCAGCTGCACTGGCAGGATTGTCTCCAGCTCCAGCATGTGCTCTCCATTCCCAGCTTTCCCCCACTGTAGTGCTGGGTTAGCAACACCTGTTCACCAGCCGCCTACATCTTCCTTTCGTGTCTACCTCCAAGGAAGATTGTGGGCATAGCTCCAATCGGTCTCTAAACAAGCTGGCGCTGCCTTCCAGAACCCACCCAGGGTAGCTGCTCCCTGTCCAGGTATTTGTGATTAGTCATCCAGGTTTCCAGAACATCAAAGGCTGCAGAAGGCAAGAGACACAACTTAGAACCTGATAAACCAGGGATGGGCTGGGGTTTGATAAAGAGCTGGCAGAAAATCTGCACGTTAGACACAAAGCACAAACGGCTAGAGACTCCCCTTTCCAGCATCCCTCACGTTACCAGGGATACACAAGGCACTACACAGACCAACCCTGCGCTGGGGGAGGTAGGAACACTTTGCCACTTGACCGGCTTGCTGCATCAAAAGAAGGACTCTCATTAGAGAAGTGCAAATTGAAGGAACAGCTGCCTGTGGTGCTGCAGGAGAGCAAATAACATAATTTGAAGTGAATTAACCCTACTGAGCTCCTCTGGCATGATGGCAGTGAGGACAGAGCTCTTAACCCTTGCATGGGCTTAGCAGCCAGATGAGTTTTGCTGCCCTGCATACATACCCTGACCCATAGCCCCTTGCTGCCCTGCATACATACCCTGACCCATAGCCCCTTGCTGTTTCAGCCCAGGGTATCTTCCCTCTACTCACACCCTGAGCCTATCAGTTATGATGCTAACACCCCCCCTCCTTTCAAATCTTGTATAAATAGGAAATACTACTCTCCATCTGTTGCTGTTGGCTGGCAAATGCAGCCCTGCAGCCTCCTACTCGGCTTTCTGATAAAGCTGTAAGCTGCCAAAGCTTTAAAAGAATGATGCTGAGCAAAAGCAGTCTGAGCCACACTAGAGCCAACAAGCCCTGCATGGAGATTTATGCAGCGTCTCTACTGAGCTGCAGGTCACAAGCAATCGCTCCCCTCACAAGCACTTTATTCCTTCCTCCAAAGCACGAAGGTTCATAAAACAGTTTTCAAGTATTGCATCACACACAAGCTTTAATATGTTAGCAGAGCAAGGCCCAGCACAGTCCCTGCTATCCGGCAAGCTGCCAGGCACGACAAAGTTCAGGAACCAGGAAGCTCAGCAAGAGGCCTGCCCACTTGCCCTGCCCCTCCTCTGGACAAAATCATCCCTTTTATTACAAACAAAGAAGAATGAGAGCATACACACAGCCTGACCCAGTGGGTGTCAGATCATGCCCCCCCCTTGTGGAAGCAGAGGTCAAACCCAAACTCTATTCCAGGATAACATTTGGTTATAGACTTTTAGCAGCTTGCAGACAAGAGCCCTCAAATGTCTTCTGTTACCACCTGCAGTGCCATATCGGGGAGTGCTGTGGGGAGTGGACGACTGCCCCAAGTGCCGAAGCAAAGGGGCGCCAACAGGCGCTGCCCAGCCAGAGCGAGGTGCCAGGACAGAGCCACGAGTGGCTCATATGGAGAGATACGGGGGAAGGGCGAGGGGCAGATTCTGCTGCTGCATGCACCACCAGGCAAGCATGGGTGGGGTGGGGGATGTCCCCTGGTCTGTGTGCGGAGCAAGGGCAGGCTGCTGCTGCAGGCTTTGCCCCAGGCATCAAACTTTCTTGCCACGGCACTGACCACCTGTACTGTGTTTTTAATTCACAATAGTGGTATATGTTGCTGTATGACACCTATAGACACAGTGGCTGCCTGGAAAAGTTTGCTATTCCACTAGGCTGACACTGGGGAAACAGGAAGCGCACAGGGGACCCTGAAGGGGTATGCGTGGAGTTTCTTTTTCTTCCTTTCACACTGCTGGCTGTAGGTACTTCAGGAGGCTACAAAGGGGTAGGGGCGACTAGCCATCTTAACACATTTCTGAATCTCTCTCTTCTGTGCTTTAACCCCTCCAGCAGGACATGTGTTTCCTGCCCCCGAATCTTGTTGCACAGTTTAGATTTCAAAGTTTCTGAATTCTGCAAGGAGCTCGCTCACTCAGTCTGGTGCCAGGCCCTAGGTGGTGCCAGGCCCTAGGTGGAGACTCTGTGATCCAGAATGGTTTATACCAGTTTAGCTTAAACCCAATTGATTTGTTCTAGCCAAAAAATAAGGGCCTGCTTACATTCACAAGTTAATTCAGGGGAAGGAGGAATGCGGCCAGATGTGAAGACTCTTATTCTGGAATAAATATCTATTACTCTAGAACAGTGATCCCAAGACAATTCCTTCTATGGGCAAGGCCCCAGTGTGTCCATTCAGCCTTTTGCACCAGTCTAAATTGGTTACAAATCTCTATAAACAGGTGCACCTCAGTGTTGACAAACCTTGATTCCCCACAGACAGAAGAGTCTGTTTGTAGGATCGGGGCCAAAGTGCAGGGACTGGAGGGTTACACAATGGCTCTGTCATCCCTTTTGATTTAAACTACTACTGTTTGGACTGCTGTAACACCTGGGAACCTAACCAGGCTCAGGGCCTAGTTGTACTAGGTGTTATGCATCTGCACATGCAGTCCCTATCCCAAAGATCCTTGGTTCAACCTCCAAGGTCTGTGACCTCTCAGTCATGTCCACAGCACGGCCTCCTGTATGTTAGTTAAAAATAAACACAAGGCATATATGACTTTCTGCCTGCCTGCCTGCCTGTTCTGCATGACCCATGGCCAGTATTATGCCTGAGCTGGGAGGAAGAGAAGTCTCTTTATTCATCTCTCTCTCTACCACCCCTTTCTCTCCCCTCTTCATTTCTCTTATAAACGTGGGCCATCTCTGTTCAGTTTTCAGTTCTTACTCTGGCAATGCATTCTATAAAGAAAATATACCCCTGGGATTTTAACTCCAAGGACTCACTTTGTGCTCCTTAGTTCTGCTTTATAAATGGTGTCTGGTCTTGCGACAAGTCAAGGGTGCTTATAAAACAACAGGGACAGCGCCTTGCTGGCACGGGCAGATATAAATACCCCACCAGGACAGCACTCCGGCACAACAGTCTCACAGCCCTTGGCTAGTCCCTGTCATGCTCCTGAGCCAACTTTTTCTGCCCACGTGAATGAAATAAGATCCCGTCTATTCCTGCAGACTGTAAACAAGCGGCAACACGTCACAGGCAGCCTAGGCTTTGAAAAGGGGGAGCCATCTTGATGCCACATGACTGCTCTGCACTACAAAGCCTGATACAGCTCCAGCGATGAGTCAAAACAATTACCCTGCCTTAGACCAGGAAAAATGACAACGGACAAAGGGTCTGGCATGCAAAGAAGACAAGCCAGTTCAAGGAGGATGAATTAAAATTGGGGCAGAAACAGAGAAAGACCACTGGGGCAGCCAGAGAAATGGAGAGAGCATTTTACAAGAGGAGAGTTTGGCTTGTTTAGCTTAGGAAAATGAGGGGACAGAGCTGCTGTCTAGATACCTCAAGGGTAAGGGTAAACCCCAGGGTTAGAAGAAAAGCTTGAATGAGAAGACACTTTCTCTCCATCGCAGATGTGAGGTCTGGAAGGAGCTTTCCCAGAGGAGTAGTAGCAAGTGGGGCAGAAATGCCCAACAAGAGTGGGAGTGAAGTTGGATTAATTTCTGATAGGGATCATACACCATTTCTGCCAGTCCTACCAGAGGCCTGGATTTTATGACCCACCAGCTCCCCTCCAGTCCCCATGCTCATCAGTGCCCAGGGCAAACAGCTGTCAGCAGGTACCAGGCCACTGCTAGTGTGGCCCACAACAACGTGCTGACAGCTGAGAAGAGGCATGGGCCCAGCACTCCCACAGTGAGCAGTCTTACTGTCAAGGTGCAATGCGGATGGGCACACGCTGCACGCCAAGGATTCCCTTGGAGCCCGAGACCTCCCCCTCTGGCACTTCTGATCTGTCCAGCCAGGGGGTTGGACCAAGGTGGTCAACGGCCAAGGCTTGCCGCACCAGGGTCCCCTCCCCGCTGGAGCTCTGCAACAGGTATGAACCTCTTGCAGCCCCAGCTCCTGCAGGCAAGGGAGGAACACTAACAACTACCATCCCTGCTCTCCCTAAGGCCACATGCAGAGTGGTCATTGTGGGAGACTCCCTCTTAAGGGGGACTGAGGGAGCAATCTGCCACCCCAACCGCTTAGCCTGGGAGGTCTGCTGCCTCCCGGGGGCCCGTATCCAGCACATAGCCAAGAGGATTGCAAAGCTTATCCGGCCTTCTGACCACTGCCCGACGCTCCTTATCCATGTGAGCATGAATGACACAGCTTGGAGCAATCCCAGCCGGGTCATGGATGGCTACAGGGCTCTGGGAGCAGGGCTTAGGGGGTTGGGGGCACAGGTGGTCTTTTCCTCGATCCTCCCAGGTGTGGGTCATGGGCTGAGGAGGGGGAGACAGATTGAGGTAGTCAACTGAAGGCTGTGGCACTGATATCATCGTGAAGGCTTTGGCTTCCACAATCACAGTCTACTCTTTGGTCAGAGAGACAGTGGTGGTCTGCTGGGAAGAGACAGTGTCCACCTCACCTCACTGGGGAGGAAGCTCTTTTCAGCCAGGATGGCTGTCCTGCTTGACTGGGCTTTAAACTAAGCCTGCCAGGGGATGGGTGGACAACCACCAAAGCAAACCCACTAGACAACTACTGCAAAACCAGCAGGTTAGGGCACTCAAGGGAATCCACTCCTACCCCAGCCCTGGAACGGTGTCCTCCAGGGAGTGCAAGGAAGCCTAGGACTTCCAATGGGACACTTATGTGTCTGTACACCAATGCTAGGAGCTTGGGGAACAAACAGGAGGAACTGGTCCTCCTGCTAAACAAGAATGACTACGATCTCATAGGGATAATGGAGGCCTGGTGGGACTCCACCTATGACTGCACCAAAGGTATAGCGGCCATACCCTGTACAGAAGAGATAGTGTGGAAAAAAGGGGTGGGAGTGTAGCTTTCTATGTCAAGGAAAGCTACACATCCCTGCAGGCTGACATTGGTACCCATGGAGGATGCCTGAAGACCCTCTGAGTTAAAATACAGTGGGAACGTGGCACAGGCGACACATTGGTAGGAGTATACTACAGACCTCCTAATCAGGAACAAGAGCCTGACCAGGGATTTGCCAGGGAACTGGCTGAGGCTGCATGCTCTCGGTGCATGGTTGTCATGGGAGACTTCAACTACCCGGACATCTCATGGGAAGAGCACTCAGCCAAATCCGAACGGTCACTAAGCTTCCTCACATGTGTGGATGAGCTGCACCTGACTCGAGAAGTCTATGGACTGACAAGAGGTATAGTGCTGCTGGATGTGGTACTGGCCAAAGGGCATGATCTAGTCAACAACCTAAGAATTGAAGGAAAGCTGGGAGACGGTGACCATGAGCTGATCACTTTTACTATCCATCGCAAAGCTAGCAAGTCAGTCAGCAATGCAGAAGTCCTCGACTTTAGGAAAGCTGACTTTGATAAGCTCAGTAGGATCATTTTCAAGGCCCTAAGGGGCCATGACTCAACAGGGAAGGGAGTCCAAGATGAGTCCAAGCTGTCTGATGGCAACATCCTGAGGAATAGCCAGCATGGGCTTGTTGTGGGTAGGTCTTACCTGACCAATCTCATCTCCTTCTATGACCAGGTGACATATCACCTGGACAAGGGAGCAGAGATTAACGTCATATATCTGGACTTTAAAAAAGCCTTTGATCTGGTGTCCCATGATCTCATGGAAAAATTGGCCAACTGCGGCCTCGGCTGTATCACAGTCTGATGGCTGGGGAATTGGCTCTGAGGTCAGATCCAAAGAGTGGTAGTCAACGGAAGTGAATCGTCATGGCGCTTCACGACCAGTGGTGTCCCCCAGGGCTCTGTTCTTGGACCTGTACTCTTTAATGTCTTTATTAATGATGTGGACACTGGTGTGAGAAGCGAACTGGACAAATTTGCTGATGACACCAAACTTTGGGGTAGAACGTCCACACCTGAGGACAGGCTAGTGATCCAGGCTGACCTTGATAGGCTTAGAAAGTGAGCAGATAAAAACCTGATGACATTCAATACAGAAAAATGGAAGGCACTCCACCTCAGGGAAAAAAAGCCCACATCATGCTTATAGGCTTGGCAATGCTACACTCACTAGTACCATGACCGAAAGGGACTTGGGGGTCATGATTGGCCACAAGATGAACATGAGTCACTAATGTGATGTCGCAGCTGGTAAAGCAAACAAAACTCTGGCTTGCATCCATAGATGCTTCTCAGGCAAATCTCAGGATGTCATTCTCCCACTGTACACAGCCTTGGTGAGGCTGCAGCTGGAGTACTGCGTCCAATTCTAGGCTCTGCAATTCAAGAAGGATGTAGAGAAGCTTGAGAGAGTCCAGAGGAGAGCCACGCGCATGATCAGAGGGCTGTGTAGCAGGGCACTAAGGTGCCTGCTACTGAGAGAGCCAGGAAGACTCCTCAGGTGCCGGTTGCTGAGGTAACCAGTGGGAAATAATGACCCACACCTGCCTAATCAGCTGATGAGAAGGGGCAGGGCCTGGCTCCTATATAAAGCACAGGCAGGGAGCCAGAGGCAGTTCTTGGCCAGCAATAGTAGAGGAAGGAGCTCCCTGAGTAAAGATACGAGGAGATGCCTGATACAGGAGCAGCACCTAACATGGCTGGGAAAGATAAAGGGTCTCCAGTAGGAGTGAATGTTGTTATGGCTGGAAGGCTTCAGTTTGAGTTATAGCTGGAGGGCTAGTATTTTGTGTTGCTGTTTGTTTATCACCGGTGGTTTGGGTGAGGCTATCAGGGGATGGAGGAGGCCTCATAGGGGACTCACAGTAGAGTGGGGACCCCAGTGCCAGTGAGGGCACAGCAGTTGGGGTGTATAGACACCAGCCCCAGAGAGGGGCAGTTGAGAAGCTCCAGTGTGGGCGTGGTGAGCTCCCAGAGTGGGGGCAGCATTGCAGAGGAGCCTAGAGGAAGGGCATGGAAAGAGAGAGACCAGGCTGAGGAGAGCCCAAGTGCCAGTAGGTGCACAGAGACAGAAGAGGCCAGGCTGAGGAGAGCCTGAGTGCCAGAGAGGGCGTGAACATCAGAGAGAGGGACAAAACAACGTCCAGTACATCTGCGAGGCTTGGGGCGTGGTATTGGGGTGGTAGGAGCCACACATAGCCCATAGGGCTGGGGGCATACGGAACACCTGGGACAAGAGAACCGTGACCAAGAAGAAGGAAGGCAGCCTCCCTATAAAAATAAATAAAATCAAAGATGTGGTGGCTGAGAATCAGAGGGTGCAAGACGACAGCTTGGCACAGTAAAGGAGGCGACAGTGGAGAGCACGGCGACCCTGACGTCCCTCCTGTTACAGGCAGGAGAACAGGCCTTGTGAGGACAGGCTGAGAGCCATGGGACTCTTCAGCCAGGAAAGGTGCAGGCTCAGGGGTGACCTGGTGGCAGCCTATAAGTATATAAGGGGTGTGCATCAGGATCTGGGGGAAATGCCTGTTCACAAGAGTGCCCCAAGGTATGACAAGGTCCCACAGTCACAATCTCCTCCAAGACCATTTTAGGCTGGACATAAGGAAAAACTTCATTACTGTCCGAGCCCCCAAGGCCTGGAATAGACTGCCTCCAGAGGTGGTGCAAGCACCTACTCTAGACTCTTTTAGGAAACATTTGGATGCTTATCTTACTGGGGCCCTTTTACCCCCAGCTGACTTCCTGCCCCTGGGGTAGGGGGCTGGACTTGATGGTCTTCCAAGGTCCCGTCCAGCCCTAATATCTATTAAATCCTGCCCCACTGGGCAGCTGGGGGAATTGTGAAGGCTTACATTCAATTAATCCTGACCCCACCTTCAATATAGAACACTTGCATCCACACTCAGGGGCCTGCTCCACATTCAGATGAAAGCTGGATAGAAACCAGCTATAGAGCTGTTGCACATTTTCCAGTACTAACTTCACAGCTGGTTGGGTCATTTTATAGCTGGACATGTTTATCCTGTGATAATTATTTGGTACATGTGGCTGGTCTCCGTTTATTGTACCATTCACAAGTGAATTATGTGATAATAACTTGGAACTTGTAGCTCTCTTCCTCTCTGCCTGTGACCTGTCTACATTTATTGCACCATTCATCAGTCAATGGTGTGATAATTACTTTGCATTTGTAGCCCTCTTCCTCTGTGTTTGTGGCCCATGTACATTTATTGTGTGATTTAGCAGTCAATGATGCCATGATGACTTGGCACTTGTGGCCCTCTTCCTGTGTGTCTTGGCATGTCTGCAATTATTGTGCGAATCACCAGTCCTGCTATACAATAGATGTCCTTTCTACCAGGGCATCCTGCAGGGCTGAAGGACAGAAGAGCCCTTATAGCACATGTCCACCGCAGGTAGCCCACCCGGGGTTCTAGGCAAGCATGTACCAGGCGTCTGCCCCTGGGCAGTGGCCAGCCTGGCCCTAGTGCCACACAGCCTCCCCCACAAGTGACTGCAGGGTCCAGGGGACCATTGCAGTGCCACCTGGGAGGACTCACCCAGCCCCTGGCTGATAGGTGGCTGGATTGTCCCATAGTGTCAGCTGCTGTGTGGTGATACTGCCCCACTCCCACCTCCAGTTACTGTTTGGTTCTAGGGCTGTGCCTGCCCCCTGCACTGCTCCCAGCTGGGCCCTCCTACCCACTGGGATCTTTTAGCATCACCCCCAGTGTGTCCCAGCAGTGCTCCCAGAGAGCAGGGCCCACTTGATTCTTGGCTGGAGAGAATGGTCAGATGCTGCCCCCCAGGATGGGGGCACTGGATAGATGGCTGTGTGTCCCCTTCCCCACACTGTACCCAGCCTAGGTATGGGATGCCAACCCATGCCCCCAGGTCTTCCAGCTTGGCAGCACCACTGGCTGTGCCCTCAGAGCAATGCCCATCACACCATTACTCCTGGAATAGGGGTCTTATACAGGGTGTTCTTGCTTCTGCTCCAGGGAGCCCAGGTTTCACAATGTGCGGCAGGAGCAAGGAAGTCGAGGAACCTTGTGCAGAGCCATCTGGCAGGGCTGAACCAAGCCTGTGCCAAGCAGAACCACCTGAGGTGCCACTTTCCCTGGTGGCCTGGGATGACCGAGTGGCATTTTAACAGCACCGGGCAAGAGTGGAAATGGAGCTGATAGACCTGGGGTTCTCAACCTCTTTAGGCTTGACACATCCCTCAGAAAATGTCAGCCCTTACTTCTGATTTGTTTCTGGACTACAGAAAAATAGTAGAGCAAATCCTTGGTTGCCAAGGGCTCAGAAAGACCACAACAGGGCAAGATGGTTTGAACACCTACAGATTCCTATTAGAAATCTCTGCATTTATTATGTGGACATGGTTGCACACCTCACAGTGCTAACATAGCATGGCAGCTTGCAGCACCCTTGAAAGGACCTCAAGGTATCCAAAGTGCCACATCACCCTGCTCGAGAATCACTGTGCTGGAGTGGATGCAACACCCATTTATCTGTCTATAGATACAGTCGCTCTCCCCATACAGCCCCTCTATCTAGTGCTCTCTCTCTATCTATTCATCCATCCTCTTAAAGCCCCTCTGTCTGATCCTACTTGTCGTTGTTGTAAGTGCCTTGCAAATGAACAAATACAAGAGTAAGGAGTGTGTTCTTTCTCTTGCGTTCCCGTTTCTGGGGGGGAGCTGTTTTTGTTTGTTACATTTGTGGTTTCGTTGGGCTTGCGGAGGAGAAGGCTGGGCTGAAAACACCAGTTTCCTTTGCAGAAGGGTTTTCCACAGCACCTGTTGTAGTCACGTCTCGGGGCTCATCGGCTCACGGAAGTTGCACGGCTATGATTTATCCAACTAGTGCAGACACAACCCTGTTTTGGTGGTGTGTGGACCAACACATGAACCAACAGTTTTTGTTCATGTAGCAGTACACTCACTCATGTGGGGCACTGTGGGAAGATATCCTATCATTCTCTGCACCACCTGTTGGCTTATTGCCCTATGGGAAATATTCAGAGTGTGGGGAGGCAGGGGGGTCAGATTCTCAAAATACCCTCTGATCTACCCCCTAAACTATGCTCTTGGCCTGCGGTAAATGTGAATGGGTCCCAGAGAAAAGCAGTGCTTCTAACTTGCAAGACAGGACCTATTTTGATCCTATTGTTCTGGGAATGGCACAGTGGACAGACAGACTGAACAGGATGGTTCACGTGCACAGACAAAACACAGGCTCACATAAGTTCTCCATTTTGTTTTATAGAAGGGACAGCAATCCAGAGAGGTCTTAGAAGCTGGCTTGCTCTGGCCAAATTGCTCTTACCCACCTACAGCAATCATATCAGTTTAACCCAAGTTGGTTTAAAAATTGATTCCATTTTTAGCCCACCTGCATTGGCTTACACTTAATGGTATCGGGTTTAGCTTATGTTTCTATGGATACTGGAGCAAGCTAAGCCAAAGCAGTCCTTGTTTAAATTGAATTAAAAGTGTCTATACAGAGCTTTGGCACCAGTTTAACTAACTGATGGTTAAACTGGTGTCACTTTGAATACAGACCAAATTTACAACTTGGTGAGTCTGGGTTTCCCTTTTTTTTTCACTTCTCTGCACGACAGGGTATCATTTGCTGCATTGCAATCACCCCAGATGGGTGAGAGGAGATGTCTGATCTGATGACATTTTAAGCTTGCTTTGCAGCTTGGAAATGGTAACACAGAGTGTGGCAGGAGGGGATCAGGCTTTAACCTTGCAGTGCTTCTGAGAAGAGGAGAAGAAACCCCCTTCTTAGCCAGGCTTTTATGTCCCATAAGCATACACAGTTTTCTTGTTTTTTACCACAGTTTTAAAATATAACCACAGAACGGCTTACAGGCTTGCAGCAAATGCACAAAAGCTAATGGGACCAATTTTCTCAGGTGTGAAGCATCCCCATGTGCTGTGATACTCCTAGGAGCTGCAGGTGCTTGAAGCCTTTGCACGTTATCCTTTGTGCACTAGGCTGCAGGGAGGTGCAGGGGGAACAGGTTGGTGAAAAAAGGACAATGATTTCTCTCTGTCAGCCTGACTCAAGATCTGGTTTAATTACCTAACCTGGGAGGCAGCTTTGCTCAAAGAACTTAACAAACAATTGCCTAATTCTCACAGAGCCCCAGGCAGGGTTGCTAGTGCAATTGCTATTTGACAGACAGAGAAAATGGAAGACACAGGCACACAATTGAAATGACTTCTGCAAGGTCACACAGTACCAGAGATGGGAACACAATCCAGAGTCCTGTTCCTTGTTCTAACATCTATAGGCCATGCATTGTCTCTGGCATGGGCAGGAAACTCAGTGGTTCTGCTTAGTCAGGTAGCCCACTGTATTGCAAATCCCCCATGTCCATACATCACCACGCACGTGGATTTTTCAGTGCCCTTCAGCATGAAGCCTGGGAATTAGAGCAGTGCAATTGTTTGCTGTCTGTCTGTTGGAGCTCTGTGCATCCTTCTCCTTCCTAATCCGTGTACTGGTTATGCTGGAAAGCTGCCAGCGTTGTTGACACAAGCTGCTTATGTTCGGCAGGTCCTTTTCTTTCAATTAAGTGACCTGATGCTGGCATTGATGTCTTGCCAATGTGAGGGGATTAATCTTCATTTACTCTCTATGATTTTTGTTGTACGTCACTAATCCTAGTGCCTTTTCTCTTCGCTCTTCTCTCTCGTATTAGTAGCAAATAGCTACTGGTTTACCATCCCTGCACAACATGCCTCCCCTGAGGCTCAGTGTTATCACTCTTACATGTGCTGACAGGTCAGGTACACAAGAAACCATGGAGTTTCTTCTGTAACCCAGTGCCCCTTTCCAGCAACAGCCAGCCCCGGCTGGGTCAGAGGAAGCTGTCAGAACAGAGGTACAGGTAGGGTTATTAGTTCACCTCGTATCACATCTCATCCTGATCTCTGTTAGGAGCCTGACTTAAGCCCTGAAGCCTGAGGCCTAATATTTGTTTCATTGCTGTGTGTTAGCATTCACTGTTCCAGCTCTACCTGTCTGTGTTATTTGTACAATAGTCTCACAGGCAGTGTCTTGTCCGTGCTAGGGTTGTAGTTACAAGTGTATGGTGGCCTCGGTGTCCGAAATTCCAGGCTAAATGGCCTTGGATTGCACCCTGTGCAGGGAGAAGGTGGCAGAACCTGTCTCTCCCTGACTTAACAGTATTTTAAAGCTGTGTGGATCACTAGCACCCTGATTGCCTGAGTTTTGGCCCCTTCCAGTCTGTGATCAGTCCTTTGCCTTGTTCTGTGGTTGGGGTGTCGTTGTCCTTGTTTCCTTACTGTTGTCTGGCTCACCCTGCTCCTTTTTTGTTTTAAATGACTGACGTGGGGAGGCGATGGGGATTTTGGTACCCACCTTACTTTAATAATGGCTTCAAGCTCCAGCTCCCAGAGTCAGGAGATCCCATAAGATTCTCTGCTTTCTTTTAAAAAAAGAGGGGGCGAGTTTCAAGCCCTCAAGGTCACAGCAGAACGTGACTCGAGGGTGACAATAGAGACTCAGAAACCAAAAGAAAAAGAGCTTCAAATGTATTATTATTTAAAACCTCATGGTTTTTAAGCCCATCTCATGACTTTGGAGGCTTGGTGCCTAGTCTTGGACTGCTTGGGGCTGGCACAGAAGCGTGGCAGCGGAGGGATTTCAATGGCATGGAGCCATGAACTTGGCCTGTTCTGACCATCCTACCAAGTCTGTTTGCCCTGGAGGCTCTGTCCCTCTGTATTTCATGCTCAAGAAACAGGAGCCTGTTTAATCCTCAGATCTTGGCACTTAGACTGTAGGGGAGGCTTCTTGTACTGACCAGCCAGACTTGGAAGAAGATGAGCAAAACTGCTGCAGGCTTGGGACTTGTCCAAGGGGTGTCAATACAGATGGGGCCCCTGGCACATGCTGAGAGCAAGCTGGCAGCTGGAGGCTTAGCGTGAGCGTTTGGAGTATTGTCCCCTGCTCGTGCCTGGGCTCTGTGGTGTGGACATGGGTGTGCAGCCGCCTGTGCCAGCGACCTGGGGTGACCCCTCCTTTGCCGTGTTTACCATGTTTAGTAGTGCAGGGAGCACAAGAGCAGACCGCAGAGGGGAGAAAGGCAGTGGAAGGTTACCGTGGCAACCACTGGCTTCAGCCAAAAAGGGGAACAAATGTATCAAATATTTTAATTCATGGTAGCAGCTAGACTGATGTGTCTCCTGTGGGGGATACAGGGCAGCCTGGACTGGGGAGACCAGGCAGGGGCGTGGGCCCCCTGTGTCTGATCCATACGTGTTCCCTTTCTGAGCCTCGGTACTGTTGTGAATGCTAGGATGTCCAGTGAGGCACCCGATACCATGGTTTACAGCAGGGCTGAGCCCCTGCTCTTCTATTAACTTCAGTGGCACAGGGCTGGAAATCAGGAGAGTTCTTTCGAGACTAAACTATGGTGCTCTGGCTCTGTGACTTATAGCATCAGTATGTGAAAGTTGCTACGACTCTTGATCTTTGGTCTGCTGGGGCTTGGGGGAGTTTCCGTCCACCTGTAATGAATCGGTCTGGTTATTCCCTCTGGCTGGTCCCCAGCTGCAGCTGGGTGAGAAATGATATTATTTTTTTGTATTGCGTCAAAATGTTAACAAATGTCCATATTTGTAAAAAATGTTGTATGAATGTTCAGAACGACTCTCATGGGAAAACCAAAACCTGCTTTTTGTTTTTTTTTTCTTTTCTGTTTTATGTCTTTATTTTTTTACTCCCTAGTTTTCAGCAACTAAAATCTGAAGAAATGTTATGTGGTTAGATGAACAGTGCCTAGAAGCTCAAACATTTTTATCTGGTTGACAAAACTGTGAAAACTTAACAGGTTTTGGCTCATGAGAACTGAACATTTGGTACTTTGGGATTTTTGACAAAATTCCTCCCCCCCCAAAAAAAAATTGATGTGAAGTGACATTTCCTATGGAAATTCCCCTTATAACAAAATGTCCATTTTCCATCTGTCTTTTTTGACCAGTTCTTTTCAAGTACCTGGTACATGGGTCAGTGCTGGAGACTTGTCCCCTGTGCTTTCTATCTGCTAGTATGCCGGGCACTGGTGTATCACTGCAGCTAATCCCTTGCTGCCCACAGAAGATGCTCCTTCAAAGCCGGTAAAGTTAGGGGCAAGGCTGGTTATGAGTTGGTCAAAGCTCTTTCAGACATAGATAGCAACTAGGCAGGGCTCTGAAGTTCTCAGGCACAGGATCCTTGAAGTGGGTTTGCTTAAGATCTGCCTCCTGAAAGGTTTCTTCCAACCTGTTTTTTTCAGCTAGAGCTGAAGTGATTCTCAACCAGGGTGCCACAGCACCCCAGAGTGCCTTGAGAGCCTTTGTAGGGTGCTGAAAGTTGCTATACAATGTTAGCACTAGTAAGGTGGGCAATGTTTCGCATTAAGGGTCATGGTTCACATGATAAACGCAGTGTTAAAAATAAAGAGACTAGCAATAGAAATAGAAACCCAGAGTGTTAAAAACATTGTGACCCATTGTGTTCTGAATTCTTTGCAACAGAAGAATTGCTCTATTATTTTTCTCTAGTAAAAAAAAAAGCACGTGAAAATGAAGAGCTAGCATTTTCCAAGGCGTTCTTCACGTCTATCCAGCGGTGCCTCAAGACCATCCAGGGGTGTCTCAAGTCTAAAAAAGGCTGAGAACCACTGAGCTAGTACTGGCCTGGGGAAGCCTGCTCTGGTTGTGTCCTGGTCTGAGGCCAGACCAAGTCTAGTTATAGCCCTGGCTGATTTTCCTCTACTGGGTTAGACTGTATTGGAGGTATTGCTAATATTGGATGTGACCTTTGGATCCTGATAGCTCTTTGGGTCTTGGCCAGTCTCCTTCAAGGGTCAAAGCCCTTTCTGTACCCTCTCCCACTTGGTTTTCTCATTCATGTGATGGTTTCCTTTGCTAAAGGAACCTGTCTCTTTTAAAAGCAGTCTGTCATGCTTCATTTCTCCCTGTACTTCCCATGGGTTTTCTGTGTCCTCCTGCCCTCTGTGACCTGCTGAGCATTTACAGTTCATGTCTCTGCCTGTAGTCCCTGTTGAACTGGCAGATCCAGATTATTCCCGTTCTGAGGTGCTAAGTTCCCCCAGCCCAAGAGGCTCATGGTTTTTCACCCATTCAAACTGGGTACATGGAGAAGACCCCCAGACTGTCACCACCTCTGTCCCAGACAGACTGGGGAAGCCCCTGTTCTGGTCAGCTCAGCTCAGAGTGAGACTCGTCCCTTTGCTTTGACATGGAGCAAATTCTGTGCATTGATGAGGGAAGCATATGAGGTGAGACCCAGGTGAGCGTGCAGCACAGACCATGACAGAAACAAAGTGGAATCGCCAGTAATGCAGCAGGACAGGTCTGCGCCGGGGTAGGGAGCCTCCAGGGCGGTGGGAACATGGAACATGGGTGGGAGCCCTGCGGGACTGGTCTAGACAGACCCCCCAATTAATCTGCTTCCTTGACATCATTGCCCCTTGCTCTAGTACAACACAAAACTAATCTCTGTCTGACTTCAGCAGGAGTAACAGCTGCTGGGGGCCCTGACCCATCTGCACCCTGCCCTGGGCCTGCGAGTGTCTGATTTCTTCCTTTCCTCTGTCTGACAGTTTCTTCTCCATACTCGTCGGTTGCCTATGGCCTTGATGTTTATGGTTGTTAATATGGTGCTGGAAACAACTGGGAGTATTTCAGTTTCTCCTGAGGGAAAATTTCGCAGCCAAAGAATTCAAATCTGGAAGTACCAGCTGACAGCTCCCCAACCTGACCTGGCATGTTCTCTGCCCTGTATGCCATGACATCTCCTTTCTTTCAAGTGGATGGATTCAGGCATGCAGACTCCATGCTTGGGGAGACAGGGAGAGCACAAATGCCCATAGCAGCCTGCTGATATACTCAGTCTCTCTTGGAGTAGGGAACAGCTCCCTGCAGTAATGCACCTGAGGGGAAAACCAGGAGTAATGGCCGCAAACTCCTAGAAGATCGATTCAGGCTCAACATTAAGAAAAACTTTTTCACAGTCAGGGTGTCCAGACTGTGGAATAAGCTGGACCTGATGATCTTCCGAGGTCCCTTCTGGCCTTACAGTCTATGAATCAGGACTCTGCACCCTCCAGCCTGACTGTGTCCCGCAGCTGGTTTAGTTGCTGCATACTATGTGGCCCTGCTGTTGCTGCTTATGTATTGACCTTACCAGTGCTTCCTGCATCCCTGAGGTATCTCCCAGAATGTGTTCCAAAGTGCTGATCTGCCTGTTGCACCCCTTCCTATCCACAGCCTCTACCAGACCAGCAAGAAACTGCAAATCACACCAGTAGCATGCCCACAAGAGTGCGTGTACCTGGAAGCACGTATGCTGGCCCTGCAACTGCACATAGCACCCCACTGGCATGAACAAAGTGTGAGCTATGTTGGAACTTTGTCAATATTTCTGAAGACAGAAGAATGAAGGTTAAAGAATCTGTTCCAACTACAGCTAATTTCTGGCACAGCAGTGGCCCAGGAATGATGCTCTTTCATTTCATTTTGTTAGTCTGAAGAGAGCCCAGGCTGGTATTAACAAGCAGCCTGAAGACCTGAGCAAAACAAGGCTGAGGGTCTCTGCTCAGCCACCAGCGCTGTGAGCACCTGCATCATGATTGCCAGTAGTTACACACTTTCTTGCCTCCTTTACAGCCAGGAAAGTATGTAGTGCTTTGGATCCCAAATCAAGTTGCTCAGGTTTAGATCTTCCCCCGAACAGGGAATGCGTGACAATAGAGGAAATTGCTGACATATCCAATGCGTTATGCTTGGAAGACTCTCAAAGCATTAGTAAGCCAACGCTTCAGGAAATGGCCTCTTCCCAAGCATGAGTGTAAGCCTGGGAAACCGAGAACACTCCAGAGAAGTTTTGCCTGCTGAAGTATCAGGCAGATTTTGCAAAATGGAGCAAAGATCAGCCATTCTAGGGCCTTGAGAGCCAAGACCCCAGGAAGTTATCTTTGGGTTTTGAGGAACAGTAGGGCAGGAGGGTTTGCCAGTGCATCTGCTAAAGTCAGGGGGCAGTTTCACTGTGCCCCTCCAGCAAGTCTGAACTCCAGCGGTGTGTCTGTGCTCTGCAGACTGTTTGTTTGCCACTCTGGGATGACCTGGCCACACTTGGAACATGCTCAGAATGCAAATGATATGGGCTGCTGCTTATCTGAGCCACAGCTGGGCTGCAGCGTTGGGTGGCTCTCTTTTGGCTTGCTGCTGTTCTGAAATGGGTGAGGTGGTTCTGACGTCAGGTGGCCTGGACAAGGTGCAAATCTACCCTTCCTTCAGTCTGTACGACAAGCCTAGGAAAGATGGTCGCAAGAGTCCATGGGTTTTACATTAGCTGTTACAACACAGGAAAGAAATCAGGGAGTCATTGTATATAGGTCGCTAAAAACAACAGCTCAGTGCTCAGCAGCCATCAAAAAGAGAACCAAAATGTTAGGGATTATTAAGGGAATTGTATACAAAGCAAAAAGTATCATTATGCCCCTTTATACATCCATGGGGTGTGCACACCTTAAACGCTGTGCCCAGCTTTGGTCCCCACATGTCAAAAAGGATATAGAAGAACTAGAGAAGGTCCAGAGAAGGGCAACAAGGAATAGTCGTTTGCATGGAGGGGCTTCCATATGAGAAGAGACTAAAGATGCTAGGCCTATTCACTTTAGAAAAGAGATGCTTGAGGGGGGACATGATATGCACTTACAAAATACTAAATGGTGAAGAGAAAGTAAATAGGGATTTATTATTTACTCTCTCTTGTAATACCTCTCACAAAGAACTAGGGTCACAAAATGAAACTAAATAGGTAGTAAGCTTAAAACTAACAAAAGGAAGTTATTTTTCACACAGCATGTGATTAAAGTGTGGCACTCCTTGCCACAAGATATTGTGGCAACTGATAGGTTAGCCAGATTCAGTAAAGGGACTGAACAGATTCTTGGGGGAAAGGGGTATCAGTAGCTATTTAGCATGAGGGTTAGGGATACAGCCTCCGAATCAGAACTTGCTAGACCTCAAATGCTGGAGGCTGCAAGTGAGAGAGAAGCAGTGGAAAAAAAGCCCCGGTCATGATCAGTTGACTCTCCCTTTCAGCATCTGCATTCTAGCACTGTGTGGCATAGGAGACTGGGCAAAATGGACCTATGGTCTGACCCAGTAAATGGCCGTTCTTGTGTTCTTCTATTCTTACGTGGTGTGGCCTAGGTCAGGTTCTGATTTGGTCCAAAGTTCAGATTTGTCTGTGGCAAAATCTCATGCGCTGCTTTCCTGGAATTGTGGACTGGTCAGGGTTTTGCAAGTCAAACTATTTTTTTGGGCGCCTGCCAGCCTGACTCCTTCCAGAAGTTGTGATCCTTATCTAGGTACATGGAGAGAGCTTCAGTCTTGTACAAAGAAACTGGCTAGAAGGGGAAGCTATACCAACTGAGGCTAGAAACAGGCAGACATTTTTATGGGGGTAGAGGGGAGTGGATTCTCTGTCACTGAAAATTTTGAAATGGGACAGGATGCATTTCTGAAAAATGTATTCAGTTTAAGCTACAGCTACCAGGCTTGAAGGTGGAATTAAGTCAGGGTATCCTGCAGCCTTCTCAGTGCTGGAACCCAGAGTCAGTGATAATGAAGGCTCCTTCTGGCCCTTGATACAAAACTACAGATGTATTTGGAATGGAGAATGCTAGGAAAAGCCTCCTTGAACTGAGTTTTTGGTTGTAGCTGTGTTGGTCTAAGGACATGGACAGGCACGTTTCTTTGGGTAGATGTGGTGGCTTTTATTAGACCAGAAAAGGACAATTTTCTTGCGATTTCCCAGTTGGTTTAATAAAAGGTATCATTTTGGAACTTTTTGTATGTTGTTGGAGATCGGGAAAGCAAGAATAGGAGAAGCTAAAAGTGTGACAGGATGTCAGTGAAAATATGAAAAAGGTAAAAATAGGAAAACAAAAAAGGTAAAGGAGGGGGAAGAAAACAGAGGACAAAAAAGGCCTAAGGGAAAACACTAAAGAGGTAATAATACAAGGTAAAACAAGAGGCTAGCAATAAAAAGGAAGTGGTAGGGAACCAGGAAGAGAAAAAAGGGGGCAGAGAAGTGGAGGAGGGGAGGAGAGGAAAGGTGGAGGGGAAAAAAAGGTGTGTAAGAGGTCAGGTCAGGTCAGGCAGGTACCTGGTGATTCAGATGTCAGGCAGGTTGTAATGAGTCATAAATCCAATGTCTATACTGAGTCCATGATTTTTAGTATCCAGTAGGGTGATGAAGTGAAGTTCGCAGGCTCATCTATGAGAGATGTGTTGTAAGTTCCCTTTGAGGATTAGAACTGAGAGGTCGGAGAGGGAGCGATTGTCCTGTGAGAAGTGTGCGCCCACAGGTAGTTGGGTCTTCTTGTCTTTGATAGATTTTCAGTGTGCGTTCATTCTGGTGCATGGTTGTTGTTTAGTTTCTTCTACATATTTTCCATCAGGACATTTGCTGCACTGGCTGAGATGTATTACATTTTTGGAGGTGCAGGTGTAGGATCTAGGAATGGTGGTGGTTCTGTTGTGGGGTTCCTCAAGGGGCTATAAAGTCACGGTCCTGGTGGACCCCACTGAACTGTGTGGGTTCTTAGACCCCTTGCTGGGTCCCGCTCTAAGTAAGTGCTTCACGGGACATCCTAAGCCTTAGGGGCTAGAAGCGTGACTCCAAAACTGCCCCTTTATCCCACCCTGTGCCTCGCAGATGGTAAGTTGATGTTTTCTCTCATGATGGGGCCTCAGTTTAGTTTGGCCTCAGTAACTGTGCCCTCTGGTGCTGGGGTCTCCTCATCCCGTGTCTCTGTGCCCTCTGGTGCTGGGGCTCTGCATGGTAGTGTGCCCCAATGAGACCTCCTCCTCCCCAATAGCCTCAGCTCAGTCCACCGGATTAGAAGCAACAACATAAATATGAGCCCCTGGGCTGTAACATAACAGCAACCATAACCCTGGATACTTCAGCAGCAGCACAGGCACTCGAGTATCTCCATGGAGCTTTTCTCCATGAACTCCACTCCCCTAACTGCCTTCAGTCCCAGCCCTGGGGCTTATATGGGCTCAGGGCCATGCCTTCCGGTCAGCTCATGGGGTGCAGGCTAATTGCCTCGTTAGCCTGCTGCCACAGTAACCTGCACCCCTGGGGTTTCTGCCTTCCTCTCTCTACGCAGTTAAAGGAGCAGGCACCTTAGTGCCCTGCGACACTCATCTATAATTGATTGAGTACAAAATTCTGGGTTATTTTTGGTGAAAATAGGGTCTCAGGCCTTGGGTCAGGAATGAATCCCTCATTTATAACATTGTTCCTATGGGAAAATCAGTGCTGAGCTGCAACATTTTGACTTAAGATGCGGTTTTCAGGAACCAGTTGTGTTGTAAACCCGAGGACTGCCTGAACTTAGTTGGTCTAACAAAAGATATCACATCCACCCAAATAACCTTGCCTGTCCTTGAACTGAAGAACTCAAACTTGGCCCATTTCTAGAGGGGGTGTTCATGTTCGAGTGCAACACCATGACACCAAAGAGCTGGATGCACTGGAGTGCTCTGCCAGGGAGCCAGCTGTAAGAACCAAGAGAGTGGAGTGAGACTTAAGCCTCCCTTGATTACTGGAGGGCCAGTAGGTGTATACTAATTGATTCCTTGGACAACAAAAGAGAAAACAGGGTTGGGCATGAACGTCACAGGTTAATAACCATGGTTCTGAGGGTAGACAGTCAAGCAAGAGGGGAAGCAGGAGGGGACATGGCGGGGGTGTGGAGGACTGGGTGCATCAGCAGGGCCTATGTGGTTGACTGAGAAGGGGCAGTGTTCAAACCTGTTTGTTACTTCTGAAACCTCTGGCTAAACGGATGCTTCCCCCCTGAAGAGTAATTAAGACTGCCAAGATGCCACTTAGGGGGAGAGGTTGCTGTGAAAACCTCATGCTTGTGCTCCAAACTCTAGAGCCAGAAGATGCAATTTTCTAGGAAATCAATTACCAAGGCCCTTACTTTCCCTGCACTGCAAATGAGCCACCTCGCTGTGTCTCTGTGAGCTTGGATGAGACAATGAAACGCTTGGAAGCTGCTTGTGTAGGGCCTTGTTTACCTTCACAGGCACTTTCTGAGCTTTTCCAAGGGCTGCAGGAAAAGTGACTCTTCTGCATGGAGCAGGAAATCAGTGCTTGCCCTGGCTTGGACCTCTGTGGGAGGATAGGTTAGGCAGGATTCTGCAAATGCAGGTTGGAAAATGATCCTCGTCCAGGCCTCCCATGTGGTGTGTTTGCTGCTAGAGTCATTCTTTTCGTGCCAACCTGTCGTCCAGCCATTAACTCCCCCAATCAGTTTGGCCTGCTGTTATGGATAAACATTCATTAAATTGAACACATTTGTTATTAAGGAGTCTGGCAGCATTGTCCAGTAGCCCTAAGGTTCATTCATTCACCTATTGCTGCTTTACAAAGGTCTGCAAATTGAGAAGTGGAGAGTAGTAAATTAGGGCAGACTGCAGTTTCCTTCTGAATATTACAGTTTGCTATCTCTCCTCCAGAGCATGGACTGAAATTCACACATGGCCCCTGGAACATCTAATTTCCCCACTTGGCTGGGAACTCTGCAGAAGGAGAAGTGGGTTGACACTGCCATGTTGCAAAAAGATGGATATTTCCTAACTCCACATAGCAAATCAGGTTGTTCCTAGGGCACTGGATTGTACACCATGCCACTTGTGTGTACACAGCACCAATCCCAGTGTGTACATGACTGTGTTACTGGAGCAGCTCCCTAGTGGAAATCCTGCAGCTATTGTAAGGAAGTGTGCCCCTGGAATGATCTGAACTGCAATACTAGAAGCAAACAAGTAACAGCCTCTGGGCTCCCCATCTGCTCCAGATAAACCACAATAAATGTTGTACTTGAAGCTGGAAGCATAAGGCAAGAGATCCTCAGACTTCTATCTAGAATATATGCAAAGGAACTTGCAGGTAGAAAGGGAGCATCACAAGCAGGTCTAGGGAAGTGATAATTCCCCTCTATGCGGCATTGGTGAGGCCACAGATGGAGTACTGTGTCCAGTTTTGGGCACCGCACTTCAAGAGGGTTGTGGATAACCTTGAGAGGGTTCAGAGAAGGGCCACTCGTATGGTTGGGGCAGGGTCAGCAGGGAATAGCGGACACTCTGTTTACCAGGGTGCCCCTTGGGGTTACCAGAAATAATGGCCACAAACTGAAGGAGAACAGATTTAGATTGGACATAAGGAAGAAATTCTTTATGGTAAGGGTTTGCCAAAATATGGAATGGGCTCCCAAGGGAGGTAGTGCTTTCCCTTACCCTGGAGATGTTCAAGAAGAGATTAGATAGGCATCTGGTTAGGGTTATCTAACCCCAGTGCTCTTTCCTGCCCAGAGCTGAGGGTCAGACCCAATGATCTACCAGGTCCCTTCCCACTTTAGAAATCTATAAAATCTATGTGTGTGTGTGTGCCTTTGTCCAGGTTAATTAAATAAGATGTACATATACAGAGTACACAAGCTTTCATGATAGAGTGAACGTGGGTTCATGAAAGCTTGAACCCACGTTCAAATCCTCTCAAAAGAACACCCTCATTTCTGTTTATCTCCCCCAAGAGTGTACTCAGGCTTCTCTGTGGGGTCTCCTCTCTTATTTATATCTGGAAAAAGCAGGGTGGAAACCCCAATCTGCACATAAGCACACATGCACACACACATACACACATTCCCCTGGAAAAATCCTGCCTTGTAATGTTTTGACTGAACAATTTTGTGTTTTCCTTATGTTTTTTTTGAAGCCCAACGAAAATGTTCGTTTTTAGTTTGAGATTTGGCTGTTTCCCTTTGTCGTTTCTTAATTTTGAGTTCCTTCTTCTTCCCCCCCCCCCTTTTTTTTGTTTTGATCTATCCCCTAAATTTTCTCCTGGAAAATGGGAAGAAAGAAAAAATTTGGATGAATTTGGGAAAACCTCAGCGTTCACACTTGCTGTTTTCCAGCTTTTCCGTATGTGTCTGTGTGCATGTACTCCTGGGTGTATGTCTGTGTAGCTTTTATAAAACCTGGGACCAATGATAGGTTGTTTTCTTAGCATGGTTGCCTGCATATATTGTGCTGTAGTCAAAAGCCCATCATTTGGAGTGACCTTGGCTTTCTAAGCTAGAGCAGTCGGTGATCAAATGGTACAGCTCTCAGGTCATGTGGATTTTGTATTGTGAAAGCAGTTTGTTTGTTTGGTGTAACTGGTCAGAGTATGAGTTTCTTTAGCAAAAGGCAAAGGGGATGGGGCTTTCCCACCAGCTCTTTGGAGAAAAGATTGGAGCTGGAGTTTCTCCCAGTTGTCCCATACAGAGAATAACTCTAAGACCAGAAGCAGGTGGGCAGGAGCAGGGGAGCAGAAAAGTGGGTAGGATATTCCATAACATCCTGGGCAGGGAGTTTGTACTGGGTAACCACAGTTAGCACACAGCTTCAGGGGTTTCCACCTAGCACATGTCTGTCTGTGTGTTGCTCAAACCACTGCATTTCCTTATTGAGGCAGTTTCTTGACAAAGCTGACCGGCAGCCAGCCTTCCTGCTTTGCACTCCAAAAAGGAAAATACAACCCAAGCAACCCCAGGAAAAGGAGGGGGCATGTACAGTGTGATGGTCAGAACTATTGAAAGAAATGATGGAAGAAGGTTAGTAGAAGATATGCAGTGGGTGGGAGTGGGGTGAGGAGTAGGGGCAGAGACTTCTTTGGCCAGCTCATCTGTTTGTTCTGTAATCAGCTAATTCTCAGCTAAAGCAGGTTCTGACCTCCTTTGGTTACTGGCTGCCCTTGGCATCTTGTTTAGCCTGCAAAGAGTCAATAAAAAGATAATTTAATAGTGCTTGGTAACATGCAGGTCAAGGGATTGTTATGGGAAGAGAAGGAACATGCTTTGGCTGCTGTTTGTACAGATAGCACATGGAGGGTTTCTCATTGCAACCATCTTTCTTGCACCCTAACCCTGCCTACAGTGCCTGGACACCTCAGTGATGGACACTGCAGGAAAGGCTACAAGAGACCCTTCCTTCCAATGAGGACTGCACAGGGAGCCATCCAGAACCCCCTCCCCTTGGTCAGCTGGACAGCAAAAGGTAGCTTCTCCTTCTCCCTTCAGTGCATCATCTTCTTGGCCTTCCAAGTTTGGGAGATGAGATATCAGGGTTGGGATTAAAGCCAGGACTTTTTATTGGCACCAACTCAGTCTTATCCATCAGCCTCACGTGCATTAGACAGTTCCCTGAGTATATACCACCGACAACGAAAGGCTTTTTGTGCTGGAAAGGCAGGTGTCACAAGTTCTCCAGGTCTTGGTGTTAATCATCCATCAGCTGCTGTGAGGACCTTCCACATGTTGGAAGGTGTCGCAGGGCACTGAACTGTGCCTGCTCCTTTAAAGGTAGAAGCAGCCTAGACAGAGAGCCCTGCCAACTAGGCAAAGCTCCACAGCTGCAGGTTGCTGGGGCAGCAGGCTAATAAGGGAATTAGCTGGCACCTGCACATGATCAGCTGACCGGAAGCAGGCGGGGCCCTGGGCACATATAAGCCCCAGGGCTGGGGCTGCTAAGTGTTAGTTTTCTGGCAATTGTCAGAGAAAGGAGCTCTTGCATGGGAGAGTTATCCAGAGGTGTTTGGGTGCCTGATCTGTTGCTTGCAAGACTATGAGCTCCTGGAGAGCTATTAAGGTACCCAGAACTAGGAAGCACACAATACTCAGGGTGAAGTTAGCTTTCTTAAAGGGGCAAAGTGGTTTCTGTTGTTATTGTTATGTTCTGGTCCAGGGACTTATGTTTGTTGTCATTTTCTCTGGTGGCTTTGGGATGAGGCTATAAGGGGAGGTGGAGGCCTCACTAGTGCCCAGAGGGGGCACACAATTGTCTAAAGCCCCAGTGCCAGAGGGGAGCAGCTACAGGGGCCAGAGAGAGTGCTATCACAGGGGGGGTGAGTGGCACATCTGCCTTGGCTGAAGAGAGGTACTAACATATGGTGCCTAGCTAGGGTGGGGCATGGGATGGAGTTGCAAGTGGCTTGTTTGGGGAGGGGGGTGGTGAACGTGCAGAAATGGGGAGAGGGTGGCTCCTGCAGCTGCATGCACTCCCAGGCACAGGCAGTGGAAGGCTGGGACTAATGGGGCTTAGCCTGCTGCCCCCCCCCCCCCAATATAGGGCAATGGCAGTACAGGGGACCACAAGGCAGCCTGCATGTGGGCTCTGGGCAGCTGCAGCAGGGCAGGGGGAGGGGTGCACACAGACATAAATGAGCAGCTGGAGCCTGCAGGAGGCCAGGAACTCAGCCTGACCCAGCCACCTGTGGAGCAGAACCTAGCATGTAAGTATGTAGGTGGAAGGGAAGGGTTGGGGGTGGGGAAGAGACCAGATTGAGGCCCCCATGGTGAGGGAGGGGCTGGGGTGAATGGGGCCCTGGGGCAGGTTGTGGGAGGGTTGGAGCCTAGGTGGCTCACTCAGGGGGCTCCTGCTGCTGTATGCACCCCTGGGGCAGGCATGGGGGGGATGGACACATGCCCTCTGAGTCTGTGCACAGGGCAGAGGTGGGCTCTGATAGCTTGAGGGCATGGTATAGAGCCAGCACCTGCAAACCATAAATCAAATCTGGCAGCTCAGTCTGGAGCTGTTGGTCTCATTCTGAGTGCATGGGAGTCCTAGTGGCAGTGGCTACCCTACTAGCTAGTCCTGATTGTAGGTAGCAGGAGGCCAAGGGCTCAACTCTTGCCTCTTCTGTCCAAGTGGGTGTCACCAGGGCTGGAGGTGGGGAATGAGATGATGGCTGGAGGTGGGAAGCTTGCCTTTCCGACTTGGCTATCAAACCAGGAACAGAGGACATTAACTATAGGCCAATGACTGCCAATTTGTGTCAGCAGTGAGACTGCTGGGATTTAAGCAGCTGCCTGAGTACCCTGGTGGTAGCCTCTTGCAGAACAAAGTTCACTACCCAAATACATTGCAGCTACTGCTTGTGCCTGTGGAAAGGACAGTAGTAGCAGTGTCAGCCCAGCAATAAAGGGTGTGCTGATGCCTCTGCCTTGTTTTCCTAGGTGGGAGGGATTGGGAAGATCTCCTGCAAACCAAGGTCATGCCTGGGAATTCCACTTCTCTCCCCTTGCAATCAGTTGTTCCACACAGCCTTGGGTCGGAGCCAGCCCTCGCTCTTCACCCTTTGCAGGGCAGAAGGGGAGCTTTTGGCACCTCTCTCAGATGTTTCTAAAGACTGTGCTGGGTGGAGGGGGCACCATGCTGTTTGAAGACCTGTTTCCACTAGGGCAAAGTGTGGTTTTTGTTGACTGAAACAGAAAATGGCCCTGAAAAGCTGAGCTCCGGCATGATGGGGCTGGGGATCTCTGGTATTATTGCACCTTTCCCTGGCACTGGAATGAACAGCCCTGTGGGGCTGTCACTTCTTTTTTTTTTCCCCCTATCAAGGGCTAGCAGGGCCTGGAGGAGCAAGTACTGAGTTAGGAAGTTAAGTGCTGTCCAAAGGAATGGGATCTCTTGGTTATAAACAAGAGGGCTGGAAGCCTGGACTCCTGGATTTATTCCCAACTCTATCAGTGACACACAGCATAGGCTTGGGCAAGCTTTTGTCTATGCCAGTGGTTCTCAAACTCTCTATCTTTTTTACGGACCACTTAAATTGCTGAGAGTCTTGGCGGACTACTTAATACACTTTTTAAATTCTACAAATCAAAGCACACAACTCTTATTAATATCAGTAGTCTTGCCTTTCTAATGTGATGGATGTGCCTGTTTTTTAGCAAAGTTCTAGGAAGTCAGGTATAATGTTTGTCAGCTTTAGCCTTGGGTCACCTTTCTGTAGACCACCTGAATGGAGCTTGCAGACCAGTGGTGGTCCACAGACAACAGTTTGAGAACCTCTGGTCTATACTTGAGTTTCTCGCATTTTCAGGGTAGGGTTCCTGTTCCAGACATTCACATAGCCATGTGCTACTTTAATAGCTGGAGCGTAGGCTGTGCTTTGAGGCACTGTCATTAAGAGCTAAGCATTAGTTCACCATTGCTTGCACACCCAAGGCTGTGCCTCTGGCTCTCTCCTCCCACTACTCCTACCCCTCCTCAGGTCAATAAGGCCTCCACCTTTGGACTGCAGCAATGGAGATAGGGCTAATACAAATCCCTCCTCTGTGTGTTGGGGACTGTCATGGAGGGCATTGGCCTGCAACAGGGGGTCAAAGCCTAGCTCCAGTCTGGCTTGCTCTCAAATCGGGGGAGTTCAGGGAGCTGCAGTAAAAGAAGAACTGGAGTGGTTGGCCCAAGAGCAAGGCATGCTGGGAAAGGAAACAGGATAACACCAAAAATGTCACACTGTTCAGGCTGCGGGATAGCTTGGAGGGGGGCCTGGAGCTGAGGATGTTTTTGTAACATGGGGCTAGACCCTGCCATAAAGAAAGAATGGGCTCCTTTTCTGTCTTGGCAGGAGACAGGAATCTCTCTCGTACAAAGGGCTTGAGGATTTTTGTGGACTGCTGGAAAAGGAGGAGTTTAATCTCCTTCAAGTAGGGGAGGAGGGGGAAGATGAAGACGGTGCAGAGCCCAGTGCACAGGCTTGGAGGGATTGTTTTAGGTCCCTTTTCAGTGTGGATTGAGAGCTGTTGCCTGCTTTTAGGAACCAGGAAGACTTGGCTCTCAGTTGGCCCCAATTGCCTGGGAGGCCTGATTTAATGCCTGTCTGCATGGATGTGGCTGCCTGGATATAAGTGGCCATCTCCTCAGCATTCCTTGGCTACTTGGTGTTCCTTAAATGACTGTAGCTAAACCTCTAGCTCTTGTTTGTAGCTGAATCCCTGCCTAGTTCCTGCCTGCATCTTTGTCTAGCTCCTAGTTTTCTACCTCCTGCTTGATGCCTGAGCTTTGGACTTCTTGGCAGTGAGTCCTGACTTGCCACATCCTGGTTAGGCCCCCAACAGCTTCTGAGAACCCTCCTAAGGCATTGTCCACACCCAACCCTGGAGAGGCAAGACCTCCTCTCATGGTGACTGAGGATGTAATTTCTATTCCACCCCATGGTCCTCACTCACTCCAGGTTCCAGGTGTGCTACTGTGCTGCAGAAAAGTGGCTAGCTTGAGTCCCATTTGCTCCGAGTCCATGAATAGCTACTCCCCTTCCCTGACACTGGTTTCGTGGCTGGAGTAGAAAGAACTCCATGTTGATGTTGGGAAGGTACAAGAAAAGATAAGTGAACTGAGGAGGTGGCTAGGCTCTTACTGAACCTTGTCACAAGGCTGCACTTCACCTTTTGCAGATAACCAGCAAGAGGACATGGGTAGGCATGTCCACCTTAACCCATTCCCCATGGAGGAAGCATTGGTGGACCTTGCCACTTTTAATCTCCCATGGTTTCAAAGGCTCCTATGGACTTTGTTTCTAAGGCCTCTTGCCAAGAAATATCCCAGTGAGTTTGGCTTTCCACCAAAGGCAGAGCAGCATTTCCCCTTGTTGGATACATGAAGGACTCCAGAAAGCCAGAATCCCCCCTTGCTGTGTTTGACGACCTGAAACGGGCACCAAGGCTTGTTAATGTCTCTTCCAAGTTGATGGGGTAATGGCAGAATGCTCTCAGCCTGGGCAGACAAAGTTTAGAGAAGAGGCATCCTCCAGTCTTAACACATTGGGATGGCCAAGTCCATGTCATACAATTATTTTGACAGTCTGGAACAGCCCAATAGAACATGGAGACATTGGATTTAATGCTCAACTGTGCTGTCTGTACAGCCTTGGTAGCAGTGTGGTGTTTTTGCAAGGCATGATGGAAAGCTCCTATTTCCAAATGCCTCGTATTGTTGCATCTGAAAATACCCCCACACACGGATGTATGCACATGTTTAATAGAGAAGCGTTAGATGTAGATGTACAAAGGCAAAACATGGGGATCTACTCTTAGCATTCTTAGAATGCTGTCTATGTAAATGGGCATCCTGTGAATGTTATTTAAACAATTTAATACTATAATGACCATTCCCCTTTACGCAGGGAGACAAAATAGAAGGGACAGAGGGAAAGGAAAGGCCTTTTTGTGCTCTTCTATGGCTCGGGAAGCCAGGTCCTCTTCTTGACAACAAACTTCTTGGCTAATTGCAGTGCTAGGATTGAACTTTGCCCTTTTCACAGGCTATTCCAAGGTTCTTCCAGGCAGTTGGGGGGGCTGCTGGTTGTGTTTCCTTTCTTCTTTCAAGACACAACTGTTAAGGATGTGGAAGCCTGGTTTCTGTTTCTGAAAAGCTCACCGAGCCAGAAGCTTCCTCTTGAGATGTCAGACACTTAAGGATGCATCTGTTGCATGAGAAAGGTACCAGTGCCTGATGATGGGATGCTACAAGTTGGCTACTTTGGGGGTGGGGAAACCCATATTGTTTTGTTACAAGCTCAGCAGAAACCTGGGGCCAGCACTTGAGAAGATATGACTGGATGCTCATGTTGAAATGTGTGTGAGTGTGATGGAGCTGAGGTATTGCTTTCCAGGCCTTGGGAGGCTGATGTGTTTACAGAACTGCTCACAGGCCACAACGGGCATGGCTGGTAATGAAAGTAAAAGCCCAGGAAATCCCATGTGGCCAGCCAGAGCACTGAAGCAGAAACAAATACATGAGTATTGCTTCCTGTAACACAGAAAACCCAGGGACTGTTGGAGCAGGGCTGTCTCTAGGCCATTAGCCTGTCAGCAGCCTAGGCAGAAAAGCCAAAACGGCTCCTTCCTTATGGCACTAGTAGTTGCTGAGACAGAGGCAGCTGCATCTCATTGTGCTGCCTAATACCTGGCACTGTTTGGGCACACTGCAACAATGCCCTTTCTTTTACAATGCTATCTGCCACCCCTTGGTAGCAGCTGCTCTCCTGTCCCCCTTCCCTGGCTGTGGGGCAGGAGGGAGGGTCCCTGTTCTTGGAAAGCACCACATGGAAGTTTGCTGGGAAGGGACAAGTGGCACCAAAAAGAAACACTATTTATTGCTTGCTTGCGAACAGCCTGCAAACTTAAAGGGAGAGAGGAGAGCCACAAATTACCGGCTATATTGCTCAACTCTCTCTTTCCTTCTCATCTTCACGAACCCAATGTTCCCTTGCCTGGGACACCAGTAACACCTAGGGGCCTGTTTACACAACACAATGTCTTGGCAGCACTTGGGGAAAGCAGTCACCAGCTGTAATTCAGATTTGTCACTGCAGTGACCCATGCAGCTGGGATATCAGGGCTTAATGGCTGTACCTTGGCACCTAGGCATGAACAGAACCCAGCTGCTTGTTCAGCAGGCACAAACTAGTGGAAAAAACACCCCTTTACAACTCAGTTTTGTCCTGGGTCTTCTGAGGGCTGGTATTTGCTGGAGTGGTAAGGATTGTTCTTCTCTCCAGAGGTATTTAAACTTTGTGCTTTACGGTGATAACTGCTGAGACCAAGATGGACACGCACTCATCATGAACGCTCAATGAAACTTGGAAAGAGTTGCAGAACTGAGAACCCTAACCATGCCCTTGATGTCAAACAGGCTTGTCATGCCTTAGCTGATCAACCATAACAAAGGAAGTCAGAAGAACCACAGGATTTGGGGGCAATTACCTGGGAGCCACCCCAAGTGCTAACCTGTGTGGTGGGGCAGGGGGCACAGAGAAAAACCCTGTTGTAGCCATACAATTGCACCAGTGTGTGCAACTGGAAATGTGGCAGCTGCCCCAGGCATCCAGCCACATTGTTACACTTCTGTGTTTACCTTTATTTATATCTAATTTACGTTAATGAATAATGCATTCAAAAGAAACCTCTGTCTTTCAATAAAAGAAGTGTCTGTTTCTTATGCAACTGTCTATTTGTCTGTTGGAAAAGCACTTGCCCTAACATACTTGCAACCTAAATATAAGATGATGGATGGGCATTGACAGGAGGACAAGGAAACAACAAGACCATAATAATCAGCATGAGAGCTAGGAGTCTTAGTGCAGCTGTAGCTCAACAATTTTCAAATTATTTTGTAGGCATCACTGAAAAAAACAAAGTGTTTTGAAAAAAGATGAGTTATTCTTGTGGGTGTTTTTCAGGAAGCTTCTTCTAGTGGTAGAGGCCTAGCCTGGGAGAAAGCATGAAAGTACTTGTCTGCAAATATAACAAGCAGTGCCTGGAAGTGGACGTCACGGGCTGATCAGAGGTGGGAGTCGATATCTGGCTAGAGAGGGAGAAAAGGACAAGAAGGGCCTGGAACAGTAAATACAAAGCAAAGTTAGATGCTACACTGCTTTGGACTGCAGGTCCAGCTAGCCCAGTGTCCTGCATTTCATGGTGCTAGAAACTGGATGCTAAGGGGAGGAGTATTTGTGCAGTCTGTCCAACCTGATCCATCCACTGCCCCTCTCCCCATACAGTTTCATAAAGAAGTAGGGCTGAAAGGGACCGCTGTAGATCATCTAGTCCAACCCCCTGCTTAAGGCCTAATATGGAGGTTACACCCCTGGCTATCATACTTAATACTGGCTCATGGACCTATCCATGAATTTGCTGGATTTCCTTCTGAATGCAGTTAAATTATCTGCTTCCATAGCCTCTGGTAGCAATGAGTTCCACAAGTGAACTACTTGTGGAATTTCAGATATGCTTTTGATAAAATAAAGGCAAGGTACAGAGAGACAAGGGAACATGTCAAAACATCTGGAAAAAGAAATGTTCCTGGCATCCACATTCTGAATGATACTGAGTGGGGTGGCATTATTTGTTGAGGCAGACCCAAGGATGTAAGGGCATGAGAAGACTTGTTTTCTTCTCCTGGGATGCTGCTGCCAGGCGTCCGATGCTTCAGAGATGAGCTGTGTTGCACATTAACTCTTTACAGCATACAGCCAAGGTGCTGGAAATGACACCCAGACCTAGGTCCAGCCCAACACTGGGAAGGTGCTGCTGCCTGGGGATTATTGTGAGGTGCTTGTTTACCACAAGGAGGTGGGGGGAGTGACAAGGGAAAATATTTCCAGCAGGTCTGTTGGTTCAGGCTGCACGCAGGGGCCTAAGATGCTGGGAAATGTTAATATGTGGTTCCTTTTTAACTTTAGCTCCTGGGAAGGGAATGCTTGGTGTTACTGATGTCATAGATCAGTGATTCTCAGCCAGGGTGCTTTGAGATCTTTTCAAGGGTGCTGCAAGGCGCAATGTGTTAGTGCAGTTGGTGTGCAAACACAATTCACAAGACAAACCTACCCCAGCCCTGGAATGGTGTCCTCCTGGGAGTGCAAGGAAGCCTAGGGCTTCCAATGGGACACTTATGTGTCTGCACACCAATGCCAGGAGCTTGGGGGAAAAATAGGAGGAACTGGTCCTCCTGCTAAACAAGAATGACTACAATCTCATAGGGATAACAGAGTCCTGGTGGGACTCCACCTATGACTACGCCACAGGTATAGATGACTACACCCTATACAGAAGAGTTTTTTGTTTGTTTGTTTGTTTGTTTTTACACACAAAAAAGGGGGGGGGGAAGTGTAGCGCTCTCTGTCAAGGAAAGCTACACATCCCTGCAAGCTGACGTTGGCACCCATGGAGGATGGCTGGAGACCCTCTGGGTTAAAATACATCAGGAACGTGGCACAGGGCACACAATAGTAAGAGTCTACTACAGACCTCCTAATCAGGAACAAGAGCTTGACCAGGAATTCACCAGGAAACTGGCTGAGGCTGCACATTTTCAGTACATGGTCGTCATGAGAGACTTCAACTACCCGGACATCTCATGGGAAGAGCACTTGGCCAAATCCGAATGATCACAAAGCTTCCTCACGTGAGTGGACGATCTCTACCTGACTCAAGAAGTCTATGGACTGACAAGAGGTAAAGTGCTGCTGGACATGGTACTGGCCAAAGGGGATGGTCTAGTCAACAACCTAAGAATTGAAGGAAAGCTGGGAGACTGACCATGAGCTGATCACTTTTACTATCCATCGCAAAGCTGGCAAGTTAGTCAGCAATGCAGAAGTCCTCGAGTTCGGGAAAGCTGACTTTGATAAGCTCAGGAGGCTTGTTGTTGAGGTCCCAAGGGGCCGTGCCTCGACTGGGAGGGGAGTCCAAGATGAGTGGTTGCTCCTTTAAAGGAGCGATCCTGAAAGCACAAGGGATGTCCATCCTATCTCGGAGGAAAGGCAGCAAAAGGGCACAGTAACCCCCTTGGCTCAGCAGGGAACTCATGGACCTCCTACATCTAAAAAGAGGCTTATAAAGGATGGAAGATGAGAATCACCACTAAGGAGGAGTATTCTGCACTACTCTGTACCTGTAGGGAGTGAACCTACTCCCCCAGGATCGCTGGTGGGACTGGACATGTTCAAATCAGCAGGTCCAGATTATCTCCACCCCAGAGTGCTGAGGGAATTAACAGAGGTCATTGCGGGACTCCTGGCACGGCTTTATGAGCACTTGTGGTGCTCTGGTGAGGTGCCAGAGGACTGGAAAAGGGCCAATGTGGTCCCCATTTTCAAAAAAGGGAAGGAGGACCACCCAGGAAATCATAGGCTTGTTTGTCTTACCTTGGTCCAGGTGTACATGTGTGAGGGGCAGGCAGGGGAGTGTATGCTTAGGGGCAACCAACATGGGTTCATTAGAGGCAGGTCCTGTCAGACCAACCTGGTGGCCTTCTATGACCAGGTCACAAAATCCTTGGACACAGGTGTCGCAGTGGATGTAGTCTTTCTGGAATTTAGAAAGGCTTTCAACACTGTCTTTCACCCCATTCTTGTTAAAAAATTAGGAGATTGTGGTGTCAATGCCTACACAGTCAGATAGGTCGCCAGTTGGCTGGAGGGCCGCACCCAGAGAGTGGTGGTGGACAGGTCATTTTCGACTTGGAGGGATGTGGGCAGTGGGGTCCCCTAGGGCTCGGTTTTTGGGCCCTCACTGTTCAACATCTTCAACAGCAACTTGGACAAGGGGGTGAAACGCACTAAGATGTGGGGAGAAGCGAGCATGCTAGAAGGGAGGGACAGGCTGCAATTGGATCTCGACAGGTTGCAAGGGTGGGCAGATGAGAATAAGATGGGGTTCAATACTGACAAGTGCAGGGTACTGCACCTAGGGAGAAAGAACCAGCAGCATACCTACAGGCTGGGGAACTCCCTTCTTGCCAGCACAGAGGGAGAAAAGGATCTTGGAGTCATTATAGACTCCAAGATGAACATGAACTGCCAATCTGGGGACACAGGAAGGCTAACCACACCTTGTCATGCATCCACAGATGCATCACCAGCAGGTCAAAGGAGGTGATCCTCCCCCTCTATATAACATTGGTCAGGCCGCAGTTGGAGTACTGCGTCCAGTTCTGGGCGCTGCATTTCAGGATGGATGTGGACAGCATTGAGAGGGTAGGCCGTACAAGGAGAGGCTACAAGACCTGAACCTGTTCAGCCCCCACAAGGGAAGGCTGAGAGGGGATCTGGTGGCCATCTATAAACTGGCCAAGGGAGACCAGCAGGCAGTGGGAGAGTCCCTGTTCCCCCGAGCACTACTGGGAGTAACAGGGAATAACGGCCATAAGTTGACGGAGAGTAGATTCAGTCTAGATATCAGGAGGCACTACTTCACAGTCAGGGTGCCTAGGATCTGGAACCAACTTTCAAGGGAAGTGGTGCTTGCCCCTACCCTGGGGGTCTTCAAAAGGAGGCTGGATAAACACCTTGCTGGGGTCATTTGACCCCAGTACTCTTTCCTCCCATGTCAGGGGGTCGGACTTAATGATCTGATCAGGTCCCTTCTGACCCTACCAACTATGAAACCAGGAAACCCAAGGCTGCAACCGAACTCCAACTGGCTACACGTAACAAGGACAATAAAAAAATATTTTTCAGATATGTGGGGAGTTGGAAGAAAAGCAAGGGCAACATTGGACCCCTGCTAAACCAAATGGAATATATAATAATAATAATAAACAAATTTAACTGACAGCCAACACTCAGGAAAAAGCCAACCTGCTTAATGGGTACTTTGCATCATTTTTTCACCAGCCCAAAGGGACTGCCCTGCCTATCATGATGCGGGATGGCCAGGATGAGGGTGAATTTATACCCAACATCAGTGTGGACCTTGTAAAGGAACACCTTGAAAAGTTGGACACCTTCAAGTCAGCTGGTCCTGACATATTGCACCCCAGAATACTTAAGGAGCTGGCAGGCAGCATAGTCCAGCCACTGGCAAGGATATTCAAGAACTCGTGGTGCTCAGGTGAAGTACCCAAAGATTGGAAGAAGGCCAATGTAGTGCCTATCTTCAGGAAAGGGAAGAAAGTAGATCTGGGGAACTACAGTCCAATCATCTTGACCTCAATCTCTGGGAAGAGTTTGGAAAAAATTATGAGAGACCATTCTTGACAAGCTGTCTGATGGCAACATCCTGAGGAACAGTCAGCACTGGTCAGGCAAGACCTACCCGCAATAAGCCTATCTCATCTCCTTCTCTGACCAGGTGGCATATCACCTGGACAAGGAAGCAGAGATTGATGGCATATATCTGGACTTTAAAAAAGCCTTTGATCTGGCATCCCATGATCTCCTCATGGAAAAATTGGCCAACTGCAGCCTTGGCTACATCACAGTTTGATGGCTGGGGAATTGCTCTGAAGTCGGACCCAGAGAGTGGTAGTTGATGGAAGTGAATCATCGTGGCGCTCCGTGACCAGTGGTGTCCCCCATGGCTCCGTCCTTGGACTTGTACTCTTTAACATCTTTATTAATGATGTGGACACTGGTGTCAGAAGTGGACTGGCCAAGTTCACCGATGACACCAAACTTTGGGATAGAGCGTCCACACCTGAGGATAGGCTAGTGATCCAGGCTGACCTTGATAGGCTTAGAAAGTGGGTGGATAAAAACTTGATGACATTCAATACGGAAAAATGCAAGGTACTCCACCTCAGAGGGAAAAAAACCCTGCATCATGGTTATAGTCTCAGCAGTGCTATGGCTCGTTAGCACCGTGGCTGAAAGGGACTCAGTGGGGCGGGTGTCATGATTGAGCACAAGATGAACATGAGCCACCAGTGCGATATTGCAGCTGGTAAAGCGAATAAAACTCTGGCTTGCATCCACAGATGCTTCTCAAGCAAATCTCAGGATGTCATCCTCCTGCTGTACTTGGCCTTGCTGAGGCCACAGCTGGAGTACTGCATCCAATTCTGGGCTCCACAATTCAAGAAGGATGCAGAGAAGCTTGAGAGAGTCAAGGAGAGCCACGCGCATGATCAGAGGGCAGGAGAACAGGCCTTATGGGGAGAGGCTGAGAGCCATGGGACTCTTCAGCCTGGAGAAGCGCAGGCTCAGGGGTGACCTGGTGGCAGCCTATAAGTATATATAAGGGGAGTGTATCGGGATCTGGGGAAACACCTGTTTACCAGAGTGCCCGAAGAGATGACAAGGTCCCATGGTCACAAACTCCTCCAAGACCATTTTAGGCTGGACATAATGAAAAAATTCTTTACTGTCTGAGCCCCCGAGCCTTGGAATAGGCTCCCTCCAGAAGTGGTGCAACTACCTGCTCTGGACTCTTTTAAGAAATGTTTGGACACTTATCTTGCTGGGATCCTTTGACCCTAGCTGACTTCCTGCCCCTGGGACAGGGGGCTGGACTAGATGTTCTTCCAAGGTCCCTTCCAGTCCTAATGTCTATGAAATCTATGACATTTCAAATAGCAACCCATAGTGTTAAAACCATCCTACCTTGTTGTGGGCTTTCTGAGTTCTTTGCAACTGAAGAATTGCACTAGTATTTTTTCAGTAGTTTGGGTTTTTTTATTTTTTTGACAAGTGAAAACTAAGCTGGCATTTTCCAAAGGGGTCCTCAAGTCTAAAAAGGTTGACAACCACTGGAATTATGGTCACTAGCTAGAGGTGTAGCTCTACCAGCTGCCACAGGAATAGGCTGTTATCTTGTGCGTGGGCTGTCTCCTTAAAGGGACATGATGCATTGTCAGCAGTAGCATCCCTTTATACTCAGCTCCCTGCTCCATTACTTTTCTGGAATCTAGAAAAAAAACCAGTGAAAACTAAGAGCTGGTGTAGAGAGATAGCAATATAGATATAAAGAGATAAATATAAATAAACACTAGATTATCTGAATGCAGTCCCTTGGACAAACCCTTTATAGATATAAATATGGATAAAGATAGATAAATGTAGAGGTCTGTATAGTTTTTCATATACATAAAGGGTTTGTCCTGGGTCTGTACAGTTGTCTGTATAAATGTACCTCTGTATCTGTTTATCTATATAGGGAGATCCCTGTTGGGTCAGACCTCTCTTGGTCTGCTATCTGGTACCATGTCAACCAGTACACCTTGTTCCATGGTTGGCTTGTTGGTGACTAAACTGGTGCTCCCACTTGGGCTAGTCTGGGTGAGAAGGGGGTGCGGGCACCCAGCAGGACTAAAAACAAGACCTGTTAAAGGGCAGATGAGCGCCCTGTGTGCCAATGGTCACCATACCTGGAGAGGATTTGGGCACCACTGGGTCAGTTTGCTCAAGGAATCACCTACGATTCGCAGCATCTAACCCAGCATTTCTCAACCTGTGGGTTGTGACCCAAAAGTGGGTTGCAAGAATATATGAAAGGATCGAGAACAAACTTTAAAAATGGACTCTCCTTTAAAGGAGAAAAAGGTGGGAAAATGGCTTTTCCCTTGCAGGCTGGCAGTTTCAGCCTGTGAGGGGCTGCTTGGGGCCTCCCATGCTCCACACCCCACCCTGCCCCAGACGCTGGGGGGCTGGGGCCTGAGGGCAGCAGGTTGGGAGTGAGGGCCACTAGGTTGGGACTGACCATTGATGTTTACAAATGGGTCCTGGTACAAAAAAGGTTGAAAACCACTGATCTAAGGTGCCGCAATAGTCTCAGCAGCCTCAGGACTTACTTAACATGATATAGGTAGACAGATCTCTCTCTGTATGTCTCTATCTACATGGAAAAACTATAGATATAAAAATTGATAAAGACAGATTTATATGAACAACTATAAACACCTCTACAGAAAGGGTTTGTCCAAGGTCTATACCAGGGGCAGACCGCTTACTGAGTTTTGGCAAGCCATCGAGGACTGCATGACAGGCAGCTAGGGGCAGATAAATTTTAATTTTCTAAATTTTTTAGGGGCCCCGCAGGCTGGATAGAATGGCCTGGCGGGTTGCATCTGGCCCGTGGGCCGTATTTTGCCCACCCCTGGTCTATACAGTTGCTCGTTATCCGTCTGTCTGACTCCTATATGACAAACTATAGACACAGATATAGACACACACGTATGCAGCCTCTACACAAAGGGTACGCCCAAAGAGCAGACAAGGTTCTTCGCGTAAATGCGGTATCTTTTACTAGATCAACTAGATAGTTGGAAAACTTGTTCTTTGCAAGCTTTTGGGCAAAGAACAATTTTTTCCAACTATTTCTTTAATAGTGTATATCACATTCCGGGTCAAAGTAGCCAAATTGGCTCAACTGATGCGATTTGGGACTGAACTCAATCAAACCCTATCAACCGAGCAGGCACAACTTGGTTGCTCTAAACCCCACCCCAGCATCCTCCGTCCCAGCCTCTCGCTGGGGGGCTTCGGATAGTCCCAAACCCATGGGGAAGCCTCCTCCGTGCAGACCCGAGCCTGGCGGTCTTGGGATTTGGCTGCCCCCAAACTCCAGGCCAGCGTGCTGCAATCCCAGACCCTCCAGCCTTTCCACTTCTATGCTCCCCCTGAGCCCACTGGATGCTTGCCCACAACCAAAAGGTTCATGATTTTGTAGTTGGTCTAATCAAAGAGACCGCATCTACCCAAAGAGCCTTGTCTGCCCCTGCCTATGGACCCACACCCCCACCGTGCCGTCGGCGTGTGGGCACTTGTCTCTCTGACCCTGCGTGTCCGCTCGCTCGACCTTCTCTCCATTTTTTTGTCGGGAGAGGATAAGCCCCGCCAGGAGCCGCGAGCGCAGGCCTCAGGGCCGGGGCTGCGCAGGCGCGCAGGGGCTGGCGGGCGGGGGGCGGGGCCGGCGGAGGGGGCGGGGCGGGGCGGGGCCGCCAGAGCCCAGTGCAGCGGCGGCGGCGGCGGGAGCAGGAGCAGGAGCGGCAGCGGGCGGAGCCGCCGGGCGCGGCTAGAGGTAGGAGCGGGGCCGGGGGCAGCGGGCACCGCGCAGGGGTGTCGGCGGTCGCAGGCCGGGACTGCCTGGTAGGCACATGGGGAGCCGGCCGGCCGGACAGGCAGGCTTGGGCCGGGACTGCCAGGGGGACAGGGGAGTGGGCGAGACGTGCTGGGAGATGGACAGGCAGACAGGCGCTGCCGGGGGGACAGGGCAATGGAGAGGTAGACTGACGGGTGGAGACTGCCCGCCACGCCGGGAGCAGGGCAGGTAGACACCAGCTGGTGCTGCCCGCCACGCCGGGAGACGGACAGCCGCTGTGTGAGACGGCTGGGTGGACGGAGCAATGGACGGGCAAACACCAGTGGAGACGGCCTAGCATGCTAGGAGATGGACGGGCAGACAGACGCTGGGCAGGACTGACTGACTGGCCCACCTGGAGACGGACTGCCTGGCTCATTAGGAGAGGGGCAGACACCAGGCAAGACTGTTGGGTGGGCAAAGCAATGGGCAGACAGGCACCGGCTGAGGCTGCCTGGCACACCGGGAGACAGACAGGTAGACAGATCGAGATTGCTGGGCAGACCAGGCAATGGAGGGACAGAAATCACCAGTTATTGGGACGATGTCTGAAACCGCCTAGCAGACAGAGCGGTGGACACAGATCGACACTGGCAGGGTCTCCCTGGCAGACAGTGACATGTGAACTCTGGTAGAGACTTCCCCGCATCCAAAGCCAGGGTCGGACAGATGGACACTAGCAGGGACGCCCTGGCAGCTAGAGCTATGGACAGGCAGATGGATGCTGACCTGGCACACAGAGCGACGGAGAGGGACTGACTGATAGGAACAGATACAGGCACACTGACTGGCAAAGATGAAGATGCGTTCTGGCCAACAGGTCCCAGCAGACAAACAGCTACTGAATGATGGGCAGACAGAGCCTGACTGGCAGACGCAGACAGACGGCAGTGTCAGTCACCCCAGCAGTGCCAAGGGTCTACAGGCTACACAGGCCTCTGTCAGGGAGTCTGGCAGGCGCTGGCCCCAGGGGAGGCAGGATCCCCGCACCCTCTTGCTCTATGTTCTGGTCTGTTGCTGCCAGCATCACCAGCCGCTCAAACAGGCAGGTTGGTTTCACTTTCCCGCTTTTGTGCCTCAGTTGTAAACACAGCAAGTGGAAAGAAGCATTTCCCTCCCCGCACTGAACTCCTGTGTTTGGATCATGCAACTCCACAGTGCTCCCCTCCTCCCTTTCCCCAGTTGTCCATTTCGAATGGTGCAAAATAATAGCCCAGCTGGAGCAAGGGGCGGAAGCCTGGCCTTTTTCCGTGCTCCAGCTGTCCTTGCCTTTCACTGGCACTGGCCTGTGGTTGGTCATGGCATCCTCGCTGCCTAGGGCATATCTTTTATTTTGCCCATTGAAATAGCTGCAGAAGTTGGTCCCAAGTCCTTGCTGTCATGTGCTGCATGAAAATCCACTTACCCTCTGGGGTGGTGGCTGATTCAGATAAAATGCAGGGCCGCATGGTGCAGAGAGAGGGCCTTTCATCAGTCATGTCTAATTGGATAATTTTGGGGGAAACCTCCCTCTTGGTTTGCAAGCTCCGTGTGTGGTGATGAGGGTGTTGCACACACCCTTGTCTACATACAAAACTGTGGAATGCAACACTGAGTGCTTTGGTGGGGGTATAGCCTATAAAACCCCTTGCGTGGGCGCAGTTAATACTGGGATATATGTACTGCTACCTACATAGCTTGTTCCTGTTTAGGTAGGGGAATAAACTTTCTTATGGCCAAATGTCCCTGTATGTGTCTGTATCAACCTCTAGCTCTATGTGGTAACCAGCAATGACAAACAAGATTTTCATGCCATTGGGACGACCAGGAGATGGGACCTTGTTCTGTAGGGATAGAGCAATAAAATATACTGTTATGAGACAACCAGCAATATGAATCCACACAAGGGATTACACCGATATAATTATATCGGGGGGGGGGAAAACATCCCCTTTGTCTGTATAGCTATTTCAGTATGGTGTCTGCAGATTGGACCAAGCACAAAGATAATACATGTTATCCCAGTGCAGTGCTAAGACAGTGAAGGCCCTGACCTGGTCAAAGTCTGTAGGTCCTGTCATAATTTGCATAATTAACAATGATAATTAGGGACCTACTTAAATTGTAGTAAGACGAGGAGTTTTTTGCGGCCTGCTTGCGGCATGCAGCGCTAATTTTGCAGGCATTTTGCAGAGACTCTGCCCCTTGCTGCTGATTGGCAGAGGGGCCTTGGCGCCCCATCCTTTGCTTTTGTTTGGCTGAGAGGCAAGAACTGCATAATTAAATAACAGATTCTGTGGAAATATACTATAAATTACCATATTATTATAAATTGAAGTATTGAACTTAAATTAAATCTTTGTACTCTGATAAACATGGGGGGGGGGTGGTAAATTCTGCGGGAAATCATGGCCAGCACCATTTTTTGTAGCAATTACTGTTTTTTGTAGTTGCCACAAAAATCATGATTTAAGTAGGTCCCTAATGATAATACTTGTACTGGCAGGATGCAAAATTATGGGACAGGGTGGCAAAAGCACTCCAGTTCTCTTCATACCTGCTTTGTTGCAGGCTTCACAAGGGTAGACGCACTCTTTTGGGCAGTGGGTTTGCAGGTAGGGCCGGGTGAGGCCTTGGGCAGAAGAGACATGCCAGCCATGGAAGAGAACTATACAGTGTGGGATGTGGGCTTTGTCATGCCTTTAAGTATTCAAGCAGAGGTGACTCAAAGCCTCCCACCCTATAACATGGGAGTGTGCATGTACAAGGGCCCATCTACTGTGTCCAGCTTCTGGATTGAGGCCTAGTGATGCACTTCTAATATGCTCTGTCTGCACATTGTGCTGCCCAGAAGCCAAAGTGAAAGCAGCAGCACCTCAGTTTGTAGCTGTGTTTTGCATTTGCCCTTTGAAGATGGGACTTCTTCACACACCTGCTAACTATCAACCAGGACAGGGTGGGGAGGAAGCGTTAAAAACGTGTGCACGCTCATAGAAAAGCTGACCCAGGGAGTTAATTTTTTGTAAATATTTTGGTTGTTGCGTAACTGCCTGTGGCTAAACTCAACTTTAAAAAAAACAAAAAACCTTGGCACATGCGTTGGTTAGTTTTTGCAGTGTCAGTACCAGTGGCCTCATTGCCAGCAGCTTGTCTGTGTGGGGATAGCAGGGAGAGTGGCTTTGAAATTCAGTTCTCCAGCTGGATGCAATAGAGAAATTGACCTCTGACTTGTCCCAAATTAACTCTACAATAGGTGGAAGACAGGGCCCATCTAGCTATTGGCACAGCAGGGTTAATTTTACCCTGTGTTTGCTCTGTAGGAAGCTGGGAATGGAGTTGTGTTGGACTGTCAGAATGCTCATTTCCCCTTCTCCCTGCTGACTTCAGCAGGGCTGGTTTGCATTGACAAAGGAGCGGATAGATAGGTTAGCTGAGATCATGGGCTTGGCAGGTTCCCTGTCCTGGAGGCCAGCCTGAAGATGGAGGTGTGAGTTTTCCTTGTTGCTGTGGTCTGCTGTAGAGTTTGCATTTGGTGTGGAATGCCAGGGGAAAGCAGGCATTGTGAAACTGCCTCCACTGACTGGCACAGTGGAATAGTTTGGACTTACTGCCCTTTGATGTTAGCATCTTGGTAGCTCTTTTACTATGTAGGTGTTTAAAATTCCCTCACCTTGCGTGTCATCCTGTGAGTTGGCTGGAGAGATGCAGGTTTCCCTTGCTTTACGCTGTACATGTGTTCCTGGAAAATGGCACATGACTTGAATTCGCATAAAGGGAACCCACCTTACAATGTAACAAATCTTTTACAAGGCAATTTTGGTTCTCACCAACAGCAGACAATACACACAAGCACAGGGCACTATCGTAATGGGGATGGCAACTACAGAAACATGTGTCACAGGCAAGGATTGAGGGGCACAGATCCACACAGGAGACTATATTTTGGTGCGTGCCACTCCCACAATACACAGCACAAAGCAGCTGACTGCAGGCTTCCACCACACTAATCGCACAAGAGTGAATTTACCTCTCACACATAACAAATTTTTGGTATAAAAAGGGTCATTGCATAAGAGCAAATTTGTACATACAGAACCCGCATAAAGCGAGGGAAACCTGTATTGAAAAGTTGCAAAATTAAAGGAAGGGAAACCTCAATTTTTTTTTTTTTTAAAACAATGCAGAGGAACTTCCATTGCTTTGGCTGTGGCCTCTGCTTGGCTATAAACAGGACCCCTTTATTTTCAAATTCAGTAATGGTTGCTAGAGGGACCCTGTGGACAAACACAGCATACTGACAAGCAGAGTTTGTTCTGTAAATGGCTTCTGGCTCTGGAAAGAAAATTGAATGGGGTTAAAATAACAGGTGTGCTGCACCATGAACCTTCCAAGCGTTGTGCAAATGCTGTGCCCGTGGATGTACATGTTGTTTAATCCCCTCGTGCAACTGGACTAATGCATTCCTCAGATGCAGATCTGCTCTACACCAATGCAAACAGACTTGCAGTTTACCGTGGTTTCAAAGCAGGGTGGACAGCCCTGGTGCAGGTTCATCAGAGGCAAGGAGTACCAAGGTAGACAGCATCTCAGCATCACAAGGCTCCCTCGTGACCCTTCCTCAGGAATTGGGCATGCTATCCCTTTATTACTGAGGGGGAAGCCGAGGCTCAGAGAGAGTCAGTGCTCTGTGCAGGATCTCATAGAATGGCTTGCTGAATAGCGGTAGGAAATTGGGACCTCTTGACTGGAGGGTTTTATGTCCAGGTCTCTTGATGTCTATTTCAGATCCACCTTATATTAGCAGCAGGGTGGGTTGCCTGTTTCTAGTCTTTAGAAACAGTGGCTGCCTGTTCTTTGGCCCAAAGCCTGGTAGCTCTCAGGGTTGTGCAGGCTGTAGCCATATTCCAGCCCTTTATTAAAACTGGGGTCTCACTTTGTCTCATGGCTGGCGCTGCATAGAACTCTCTGGGGCAGGGCCTTTGCACTGTGCTGAGCTGGCTCCTTTCAAGACTCGGATCCATGCTGCAGGGTGCCAGTGACTGCTGCTGTTTATTTACAGTGTGCAGGAATAAACAGGATCTTGTTTCATTCACATGGGCAGACAGAGCTGCCCCTGGAGCATAGCAGGCTCTGCTCAAGGGCTGTCAGGTAGTGCTGCGCTGGAATGCCATCCTTTTGGGGTGTCTTTGTCTGTACCTGCTAGTGAGGACAGACCCCTGCGTGTGCTGCATGCATCCTTTCTGAGTCAAAACATGGGTCAAAACACTTTCTGAGTCAAAACACTGAAGCAGAGCTGAAGTGCACCAAATTAAGTTTATTTGCTGTAGCTTCTGCTGTACACTAGATACTTTCCAAACTTTTTTGGATGAACTGAACTTCAAGGAACTGGTGGTTTAATGGAAGAAATCAAGCGAAAGGCATTGACAGGAGACAACTTACATAAAGTTTATATGCAGAGCAACCAGATTCACTGTAGGCAACAGGGCAAGGGTGGAACGTAAATGTACATACCGTAGGTGCACAGGAAAGTTAACCCCTTCATATGGGGCTGTGTGGGTGGAGACAAGCAACCAGGTTGAAGGGCTTGGGAGCACTAGTGGATCAGATGGTCCGAGTTAAGCTTAGGTTTGGGAGAATGTGTTTGAAAAGGGCTTTGGTAAAACAATGTGTAATCATCCCCCCCCCCCCCCCCCCCCCCCCCCCCCCTTTAGAAGAGGAAAACTCCAGCAGGACAGAGTGCTTTAGAGTTACACCCTGCAGCCTTTAACTCCAGGCTCCACAGCCTCCTATTGGTGTGTGAGAATTACAGAATGTAGAGCATGGGTGGGGAAAGTCTGGCCTGCAGGCTGGATCAGGCCCGTGGGGGACTCTATTTCCTAGAAGCCCCAGCCTGCATCTCCGCGGCTGCTTTCCATGGAGATCCCGGAAGCAGTGGGGCTGTGACAGTGCGGGGCCAGGGTTTCCCTGGAGGCTAGCTCAAGCAGTGCTGGCAGGGTGCTGTGACTGGATGGGGAGCTGCTCTGTGGCTGGGATCTTTTGGCAGTGACAGCATGGTCCAGAGCTGGGGCAGAGCTGTAATCTATTGCCCACATGCACCGGGCAGAGGTGTGCGGGCAGCGGATTGCAGCTCTGCCCTAGTGGGGCATGCAGGCAGCAGATCGCATCCTGCACGCCCCACTGTCTGTCTCGGCTCTGGACCATATTGTCACACTGCAAAATTGCAGCCCCAGCCCTGGCCTGGCCCAGAGCAGCTCCCCGTGGAGCCCTGCGCCCTGCCAGTGTTGCTTGGGCCGATCTCCATGGAAACCCTGGCCCCACGCTGTTGTGGCCCTGCCAATACTGGGGTCTCCATGGACACTGGCTGCAGTGACATGGGCAAGGGCTGCTGGGAAATGGAGTCTGGCCACCAGCTGGATGCACCATTTTGCCCACCCCTGATACAGAACAAGGTAAAGGGAGACAGTTTGGTCAAATGTTTCCCAGCGGAGGTGAAGGAGTTTGGGGAGGGAGTAGGCAGCCCGGCTACAGAAGAGTCAGCTTGTTTTTAAAAAATCTTCAAGGAAAGCTGAGCTGATGGGATGGAATTTGTGTTGGGACTTCTCAGTTTTCTTTTTTTTAACCTTGGAAGACTAATAAGAGCCACCAGGTTTGTCCACGCAGCCCAGGGCAGTGTTAGCCATGCACACACTAATCTGGGTACCAGAAGCCATGGTACTGCATCATCAGAGTACTTGGCCCAGGCTAGCAGATGTTGCTTCTACCTAGCATTGTATAGCGTAGGTGCATCCCAAACAACTTTGCAACTTCCCTCCTGACCCCAGGTCTGCTGCCAATAAAATCATCCTTTCCCTGTTGTTTTGGCTGGGGAGCACTAAAGATCACAGAGTAGAGGGCTATGAGTGAACCTAAGTGCCCCCCTCGAGTGCTGCTTTTAGATGCTCCTGAAACAGACCACCTGATTGCAGCTCTTCATTGTGAACTTAAGGCCACTCGGAGCTATCTCCTCAGCCTAATTGCTGGCCTGGGGTGTACGCAGTGAGGCGGGGGAGCAGGGCCTGCTGTGTGATCAGTGAACTCCAGGTTGGGAAGGATGCCCTCCGTTTTCAGCATGCCTTCCATTTCCAGGAGCACTTTATGCTGCTCAGCTGGACAGGAGCTGCTCAACTAGACTTGACCTGTCTTGGCCGGGCATGTTTTTAAAGTCATCCCTGGCAGGAGCCTCTTGCCAGGCCAGGCCTGAGGGTTGCTCTGAATGGCAGTGTCCTGTTGTGTGCTGAGTGGAGGGTGTTCAGGGTGGCTTCATTTCTCTTTCTGGGGCTGTACGGAGCGGAGGCGGAGTCCTCCAACTTCCATATTTTCACATACGTTGTCCAAATGGCGCATGCACTTCACATTGTTTTGAATGCTGCTTAGCAACGTTACCCATGAGCAAGTGAAGCTGGTCTGAGGGCATGTGGGGATGTGTCTGCTTGAGGCTGGAGCTGGTTGCAGCCTGTTTTGTTACTGGGGCACTTCTCTCACGCTTAAAGCCTGAAGTTGGGCCTGAGGACCCTGGCGTGGTTGCTTTCAACTTCGTTCATAGGCTAGAAGGTTAATTCCTGGCATGCTGATGAGGGAGAGGGGATGTTAAGTTGCCTTCTCAGAGCTGTTTTATGCTTGGGACTTTAAACCCCTTTGTGTACCTCCTCTTTGGGTTTGGCTTCCTAACACTAACCGTGGCATCTGAGATCCAGGCTGCTGTGGAATTGGAGATCTCTGTACCTTTAGCTTCCCAGCGCTTCCCTTCAGGACCAGCATTGCCACCTGTGGTCAGGGGAAGACACCAGCATTGTTATTCTGAAGGGCAGTAGCAGAGTTGTTCACCTTGCAATGCAGACAGTGATCCCAAAGGCGAGCACAAAGCAGCAGGAATGATGTGGCACCCAAGACCAGCTACTGATACTGTCAGGGTGCCTTGCCCAGCTGATGTGTGGATAGAGATGTTCAGAGCTCCTGGTGTCCATTTAACTAGAGTGTGTGGATGGAGCTCCCTGCTGACAGCAGGGGAAAACAGACTCCTAAGAAGCTGTGAGGGATTTCCCAGCTTGCTTGCTCTCACAGCAAAACCTGAGCATTCTGCTTATGAAAAATCCCTGCTCCCTTCACTTGCTGCGTGGGTGGGAGGGGAGTAAGTGGTGACTCTGCTGAGTACAGTAAAGAAGAATGCTTGACTCGGAAATGGCTTTTTAGTTGAGCAGGAATTACTGTAAATGTGACTTGCACTTTAAAGGGCCTCACACGAATTGCGGGAGGTGGAGTCCTGCAGACTTCAGCAGGCAGCCAAGTTCCTCTGTGTGTGTGTGGGGGGAGCCGGAGGTGCTCAAACTGTGGCCCGCGGAACCATGTCATCTCACCCATGGAGCTCTCCAAGGATCTGGAAATTTGGCAGTGGGGAAGCAGTGGTAGCATTAATTGCCCCTCCCCTACTGCCAAATTTCCAGATCCAAGGGGAGTTTCATGGGCCAGACAGCGTGGCTCTCCGTGCCAGCTTGTGTCAGTGTGGAGTCAGGCCCCCAGACTGATCTACTCAGCTGTTCCGCGGGGCCAGAAGGTTGGGTACCACTGCTGTAGGATGTTCCCTTGCGTCCTTTCTATGCTGTATAACTATGTAGCCCTGGTAAGACAGATCTCTAGAAATGGTGTAGTTCTCTGCTAAATGCTCTAAACATTTAGAATAACTCTTTCAGGGTCCAGTTGATTTCGTTCCCTTTATGTTTGTGGGTGCATTGCCAGAAGGGTCATGTTTGCACTGATGGTGGTCCAGAAAAAATGCAAGAGGCACAGATTTTTGTGGACGATATCTTTTATTGGACCCGCTGTGTAATTGGAAGGGACACAAGCTTTCAGGTACCACTGTACCCTTCCTTAGGAAGAGAAGCAGACAGAGCAGAGCTAAATAGCAGATGGAACAAGGGCTTGTGTAAAACTCCATAAAAACTCCTGTTCTTATTTACGCACAGAGTTCTACGTAAGCCCTGCCCCATCTGCTCTTGCCTCTCACATCTTTGCGTGGTGTGATTTTTGATGCCTCCTGCTATGTTATCTCTGGGACCCTGAGAGCCATAGATTTGCTGTACCTGAGTGCAAAACCATGGGCTGTAGGATTCAAGCGCACAGCGGGCTGTCCAGGTAAAAAGGTGCCAGGGGAAGCACCATGTGTCACCTGCCCATGACTTGGATGGCCCGGAGAGCCCGGCAGGACAAATTATGCTGAGGGGAAACCAGCACGGGTTCGTGGCAGGCAGATCATGCCTGACCAATCTAGTCTCTTTTTATGACCAGGTTACGAAACGCCTGGACACAGGAGGAGGGGTGGATGTTGTATACTTAGACTTCAGGAAGGCCTTCGATACAGTATCCCACCCCATACTGGTGAACAAGTTAAGAGGCTGTGACTTGGATGACTACACAGTCCGGTGGGTGGTGAATTGGCTGGAGGGTCGCACCCAGAGAGTCGTGGTGGATGGGTCGGCTTCGACCTGGAAGGGTGTGGGCAGTGGGGTCCCGCAGGGCTCGGTCCTTGGACCGATACTCTTTAATGTCTTCATCAGCGACTTGGACGAGGGAGTGAAATGTACTCTGTCCAAGTTTGCAGGTGACACAAAGCTATGGGGAGATGTGGACACGCCGGAGGGCAGGGAACAGCTGCAGGCAGACCTGGACAGGTTGGACAAGTGGGCAGAAACCAACAGAATGCAGTTCAACAAGGAGAAATGCAAAGTGCTGCACCTAGGGAGGAAAAATGTCCAGTAGACCTACAGCCTAGGCAATGACCTGCTGGGTGGCACAGAGGTGGAAAGGGATCTTGGAGTCCTAGTGGACTCCAAGATGAACATGAGTCGGCAGTGTGACGAAGCCATCAGAAAAGCCAATGGCACTTTATCGTGCATCAGCAGATGCATGACGAATAGGTCCAAGGAGGTGATACTTCCCCTCTATCAGGCGCTGGTCAGACTGCAGTTGGAGTACTACGTGCAATTCTGGGCGCCGCACTTCAAGAAGGATGCGGATAACCTGGAGAGGGTCCAGAGAAGGGCCACTCGTATGGTTAAGGGCCTGCAGACCAAGCCCTACGAGGAGAGACTAGAGAACCTGGACCTTTTCAGCCTCCGCAAGAGAAGGTTGAGAGGTGACCTTGTGGCTGCCTATAAGTTCATCACGGGGGCACAGAAGGGAATTGGTGAGTATTTATTCACCAAGGCGCCCCCAGGGGTTACAAGAAACAATGGCCACAAGCTAGCAGAGAGCAGATTTAGATTGGACATTAGGAAGAACTTCTTCACAGTTCGAGTGGCCAAGGTCTGGAACGGGCTCCCAAGGGAGGTGGTGCTCTCCCCTACCTGGGGGTCTTCAAGAAGAGGTTAGATGAGTATCTAGCTGGGGTCATCTAGACCCAGCACTCTTTCCTGCTTATGCAGGGGGTCGGACTCGATGATCTATTGAGGTCCCTTCCGACCCTAACATCTATGAATCTATGGCAGATGCCAGCTTGCCCTTGCATTCAGCACTGAGACATGGGAAATGTGAGTCAGACACCCAGGGGAACTTGCTGAGCTGTTCTGAGAGCTGGTTTCTCAGCGGGCTCTTTGAGAAGCTATGGGGAGGCACCTGCTCAAAGAGAGAGCCTGGGATGGAATTTCCCACCTCTTGAGAGCTTGGTTTTTCCTGCATCAACTACAGAGGGGACTCAAGCCTGCCTAGTCTCAGGTTCTCAGTTTGTTTCTTTTGCTACCTGCCTGTACAGCCCACAGGAGCCTGCCCTTTCCCAACCCTCTGGTGGGGCAGAGTCAGCAGAAAGTGCTAGGCTGGGTTCCTGTCTCCTTGATCCTGCCTGTGCAAGTCTGAGAAACATCAGAGCCACGTGGTCTTGACCCCTCGCCTCCAAATACCCTGCTTGTCCCAGCTATCTTGGGGGAGACGCAGCCCCTGCAGGGATCATTTTCACCCAGCTGAAGCAGCGTTTCCTAACATACTTCTTGCCAGCAGTGATATGAAGCCATGAGCGCTGAGGCTGTGTGTGGAAGAAACTACACCCAGTCCTCCCTTGGGAGCTGTTGCCTTTTGTGGTATCCCTGCTCAGGGCAGCAATGATTTGGGAAGCTGGCTGAACCTGTGGGCAGCTCTTTGAACAGAGGGAAATAACTGAATGGACCCCAGGGAGCAACCTGGGCTTCCTACCCTGTTTGTGGAATGCTTCATTCCTCTGCCCCGACTGGAAAGTCTTTCTGGATACGCCGGGAAGCACAGCCCATGGGAGCCAGGACCTGATGTCATTCAGTTTATTATTCCTATAGAGACACACAATAGTGGCAACAATGGCATAGACTGCCTAGGGAAATTGTGGACTCTCCATCACTGGAGGTGTTGAAGAAGAGTTTGGACAGCCACTGGTTGAGGATGAGTTAGGAATAGCTATGCCTGTCTTTTACTATGCATATTTTCCATGCTTCCGGGCTTTGCCGGTTGCTCCCCCTGCTTTCTGCTACATGTGTCAGGGTGTTTTTAAGCCTTTCCAGAGGCATCGAGTGTTGGCTGTAGCCAAAGGCAGGGGATTTTGCCTGGGGTGTGCCTGTGTTCCCACTGAGTCTTTAACCCAGAGGTTCCTGCCTAGAGGGTCTTGCCTCTTCATTCAGGATCAGACTGATTGTCATATCTGGGGTCAGGAAGGAATTTTACTCCATGGTGAAATTGGTATAGATTGTGGGGCTTTTTGCCTTCCTCTGTAGTGGAGGAGCATGACCTGGGATCTTTTGAGTGTATATTAACAACCTTTTATAAAAGGAGAACATTGGCTGCCATGGTGCCCCTGCATTACCTGTGGCAGGTTAGGGTGTTATGTCTTGCAGTTGTCATGGTTGCTGATAGTTTTACTAAGAGATTGAGTTGTATGGCATGGTTTGGATAAGGATGCTCTTGCCTCAGGCAGGGGGTTAGACTAGATGACCTCTGGTGGTTCCTTCCAGCCCTGCTTCTCTATGACCCTATGAAAAACGGCCTGGGAAGAGGAAGAGAAGGCCTTTGCCAGAAGGGGATAGATCTAGGACTGCTCCTTGTACTTAGCTTGACACAAACAGATGACGTTGGCTTGATGTGGACCAGGGTCTCTCCCTGTTTGCTAGCAATGGAATGATCTATGTCAGTAGACTCGGACCAGGGGGGCTCCCTGGACAGGCTTCTGTTCACCTTAGCCCTTTTATGTGGGGAGCCAGTTGCCTTATGAACCCCAAAGGACCAGTGCAGTCCTGGCCCTCCCTGCTTACTCACCAGGCAGAACCAGGCTCTTGGGCTCCTCAGGGGCAAGAGAAAGAAGAGCAGCTCCACAGTTATAAGATTTCTGTAACTTACCTTTCCCCTCCCATGGGGGTAGATTTATGCCCCCCCTCCACATTTTTGGCCCTGCAGTATGGTAGAGGGGTTTACCCTGGAACAGCTCTTTGGTGTAGGGATCCCGTCTTTGCCCCCTGGCCTGAAATTCCCGTGCCAGGTGTAGCCACAGTTCTAGCCCTGTAACATCTGCTGGTTGATAGAAGACGCGTTGCCTTTAACTGCTCGCTGGTCCGTGCAGTGTTGGGAAACGTCAAGGGGGTGGGGGGAGGCACATATGTGAACACCGCTTCCTGGATGATAGGGGTGAGCTGAGTTGCTGATAAAGCAGAATCCACCCATCTAGCTGCACCAGAGAGGGGACGGGAACCTTGGCTGCTGCAAAACAACGTGCTCCCTGGTGAGCAGTTTCCTTCTTGCAAACTGTCCTGTTCTGCAAAGTCCCCCCATTGATCTTCTGCCTTTTAAAAGTAGTTTGATTTCCCATCGCGGCGCTAGCGGCCTCTTGCACTGGAATGTTATAGCTGAGCCATAACATGGTCACGACTTGTTCTGTCTTTCAGCAGTCATTGGTAAGTTTTGCAATCCCTTCTTTCGTTATACCTTCATGCCTTCCTGTTGTGATGGGCACATACTGCTTTGTAGCACTTATCTCTCTGGGGACGGAGTTAGGAAAGTAGCTGACGTTTTGTCTGAAGCGGAATGGAAGGTTTCTGGGCTCCATTATCGCTATGGAAGGCTGCACGGCAGATTCACTTTCTTGTCTGGCTTTCTGTTTCCCTTGCATAAAGGCTCTCTGAAAAGTTTAAGTTGGGGGAGGGAGGGGAGAGAGAGATTTCTGGCTAATCATCTATTATAGTCCCTTGCACAGGGCAAAAATGTGATGTGAGATGTTCCCGAGTCTCCTTCCTATTTGTTGCTGCTGTTCAATGGCAGCTGTGACTTTTCCGGGCAGCGAGGGCTGGGCAGCCATGGGCTGCCATTGTCTGGCATGCCCCCTTATCTCTCTTTATAAACCTGTCAGCCACCTAGGCCTTGTATAAATGTTTCAGGCCAGGGTGAGAACACCACAGTGCAGCATGCTCTCCCATGGCAAATGACACTGCTGACTTCAGGGGCTGTTTTGTGGTGAGGTTCCCAGATTTTTCATGTGTTAAATTCGCAGCCCCAGTTTCTGTTTTACATGAATCCCAGAGTACCAGGGAGCAGCGTCTGGGAGGTTAAATGGTAGGAGGTCTTGGGATTGTCAGAAAGGACTGCCCAAGTGTCCCCTGCTCCTTTAAAGTGTCATGTGCAGGGATCAGACACCCTTTTTGCAGGTCTTGGACTCCCATAGTGTTCCCCGCCAGATCTCTCCATCTGTGGTGTCTGGAACGTGAAGTGAGCAAGTGAGAGCGTGCCCTCTTCTCCCCCCCCACCCCCAGCTCCCCTCCATGTGCCATGTGCTGATCAGCCCGGTATGCCTATTCTTCACTCTCACTTTTTCTGCTTCACGCACGTGCTGCATTAGTTCTGAAACATGTTTCTGATTTTATTTTCTGACTTCTTTTCTTTTCTTTTTAATCTCTAGTTGGTTGTGTCTCTTGCCCAGCCATCCTCTCCTGTGAGTTGTAGGAGGGGGTTCCTGACATGTCTCTGCCTTTCTGCTACCATCACTTCAGCCTCTGAGCGCAGCTTGGCCGCTCTGTCAATTGCCCACCAGGTTCCCAAGGCTCCTTTAATTCTCCCTTGCTTCCCCAATCAGTTGGTGTCAGGCTTCCTTCCTTCTCATCCCTTGGTTCAAGTTTAACCTGGTTTTCTCCCCCACCCTTCCTCAAGCTCTTCTGACTCCATTTGGCCTGGGTCAGGACCTTGGCATAGCCCTCGACTGTCAGCATGTTGCTGTTACCTTTGTCTGGCTGCTGGAAGGTGGGCCCTGGGAGATCTTCATCTTCTTGCTGTGCAGAGAGCTCTGCCAGTTTAGCACCCGTTCTGGTTTCCCAGTGACTCTCTCCAGCCCAGTGGGGAGCTGTAGGAACGTGACCCACAGGAGAGATGTCTGTGCAGACTTGGCCTTTGGCTTTCAGGTTATTGATCTCTCTTTTTTGCCCAGCCACCTCATTTATGTGGCTGCAGATGAGTCCCTGTGGCAGGTCCCAAGGCAGGGGTTTCCCTGGTGGGGTTCCTCAGCAATTTCTGCTTGGAAATCTTTTATTTGGAGAGAAATATTTCCTTAACCCCTTTACATTTACTATACAAGCGTGTGTCAGTGATAGCATTTCTGAGCTGATGCAGAACCCTTGACCCTGAAGAAATGTGTGTAGGGAGATGCAATGTGAGATTTTTCTTTGCTGTAGATCACGGTAAAATTACCCTGACCCCCAGCCTGTCCTTCATGGCCCACTTGGATCTGACTAAGTGAGGAGTGGGCATATTTACTTAAAAGAGACAAAGTCGTTTAGAGGGTGGAGATCACCTACTACAGCCCGATGGGCCTAGTGTGGTTATTCTGCTCTGGTGGCATGTTCTTATGTCTGGAGCTTTGTCCAGGAGTGTTTTTGCACTGCCACTGTTGTGAGTTTGAGAAGCTGGGACTGCTCAAGGTGGTCTAAAACAAATGAGAGAGAGAGAGAGAGAGAGGCATTGTGCTCTGTGAGAGTGATTCTGCAGAGTCCCTGACCTTACATTGAAGGAGGCTAATTTCAGAGCTCCCATGTTACCAAATTTGCCAGCAGCCCATGGAGCAAAAAGCACCTGTCAGAACCTTTGAAAAACTGCTTTAGTGCAGGGGGCAGCACTGAGAGCTGCTTATGAATTGTTCCATTGCAATGAAAAGATTAATTAGCCTCTCGAGAGCTTAACCTGTGCCAGACTAAGGTATGTGTAGGTACGTGCACGTGTAGGTAGAGCACATGGTGGTCTGGGGCTTTCACTGGCAGAGTGGGGTTAGTGGGCTGCAATGGGCAGAGCAGCTCTGACTGGGGGTTGACTCATCGCTCATCTGTCTGGAGCCGTCAGCCTGGTGCTCACTGCCTGGGGGTTGCTGCTGCCTTTCATGCAAAGGGTTAGTCTATATTGGCACTGGCCTCCTGCAAAAGGTAGTTTCTGACCTCACCTGGGTAAAGGGTTTAATTGAGCGTGACGCTAGACTCCGTGCAAGCAAGGTGAGGTTAGATTGATGTGTGGGATAGCTCGCCCTGTGCTTGATGCAGCTTTGAAATGCTGCTTGCATGAAAATAGATGTAGTTCCTGCTCACATTAGACAATCCCCCACCCCGAGCCTCCAACTCCTAACTGCATTAGGCTGTGCATTTGCACTGTGAGCGTCCCCTGACACATGCAGAGCCTCCCTGGCTGTGGTCCTGGATGAAAGGCCCTGTTCTTGGCATTGACAGCAGACTGCAGTAAAATTATTTGCTCATAGAAAGCCTTTTTCTACCTTGAGGACCCTTCTCACCTCCCTAATGCACACCTGCTCTGGAGATCAGAGAGGATAGGATGCTCAGGCTAGGGCATTGGGCACTTTGTTTGCTATTAGAGCCTCTCACCCATGATGGCAGAGCAGCTCCAAGGGCTTGAGTCTGCTCTGTACTCATGACAAGGCTGCTGTCAGTTCACCTAGCTGTAAGGAAGTCCCTAGTCACTTGGGCTAGGGAATCAAAAAAACAGCTTGCTGTTGGCCATGCCATTCTCTCCTGTTTGCTTGGCTATAGAGACCAGACAGCTGGCTGGGCTACCAGGCTTGGGCAGTGTTTTCAGTTCTGAATCAGAGGCTCTCACCATGTTCTGCGTGCGGTGGCTTTGCTGAACCTAATGACAGACTTTTTCTACGCCAGTATTTCAGGGCAGGGAAGGCCAGCGCCTTATCATATAAAATCTAGAGCTGTCTGAAGTGCTTTTGGTAGAACTGTGCTGTGCAGAAAAACACAACTCATGGGATTTGGAACATTTCATGGGAATGTGTCAATTCTGATTAAATTTTGCTGGACATATAGTTGAAATGAAACATTTCCTCTTTGCTGTCCAGAGATTTTAATATCTTTGTATCACTTCTCTATCTCTACAATTGGTATTTCCTAGTGAGGTGCAAGTCTAAGTGGTCCTTCTGAGAAATTTTTTGCATTTTCATTTTATGGAAAACAAGAAGATTTCAGCTTTTCTGTTCCAGTTCCCTGGCCTTCCCTGCTTTCCCCTCAGACACTGGAATTTCCCTCAGAATGGGTCAGGAAGGTGTAGAGCCCAAAACCTCACCGTTCAGGAGCTACAAGTGTTCAGAGCAGCATGTTTGTTGGCCGTCTCCCCTTGCCCACCAAACAAGAGTTGGAGTGAGCCATAGCTTTCAGTGCAGGATGTTTTCGCTTCAGCCTTTTGGGGAGCGATGAGGACAGAAGATGTCCTGACCTGACCAGTGAGTGGCTGGCTCTAGTCTGTTCAAATGGGCTGAGCTCAGGACCTCTGTGCTGCTTCAGATGATTTCACTGTTGAGGGCAGCACTCTCATGTCTAGGATCTTGAGATGCATGCTTATGAGGATCTTGAGATGCATGCTTGTTGTGATCCAGGGTCAGGCTGTGTGTATGCTGTGTCAGCCCAGCTGAGATAGAAGGCTCTGAGAGAAGACTCCTGCTGTAGGGGCATGCTGAGGCCTATTTGCTATACATTGGCAGTGGGCCTAGAGCCACCAGGAACCAGAAGCCCCCTTCAGGGGCTAGAGGGAGGCCACTAAATGTACAACAAATTCCATGGGACAGGTCACGAGAAAACAGGAACTGGAGTGCGGGTTATAGCTTAATAACTAAGGTGGCGGGAGGGTGGGGGACATCAGGTAGAGTGCATCCACTGCCTTTCAGATATATTTAAGGTGCCTGGGGAACCCACCCAGTGAAACTTTACTCAGAGATGTGTGCAGACAAGGGAGAGGAAGACAGTCGCATGGTTGCTCAAGTTTCCTCAGGCCAGCACCTTCTTGGTCTGGTAGATGGAAAGTTTGGCCAGGAACAAGAGGAGGTTGATTAGAAAGTCCCAGGACTTTGTGGAGCTACAGACAGGGTGTGTGTAAAATGAAAGGCATGGGGAACCACAAGAAGAGGTCCTTCAGGAGATAGCAGAGGGGTTGCATCCTGGCACACCCAAGCTAGGCATGCACCAAGGTCTTCCTTTCATTGCAGAAGGGACAGGCATGGGGGAACTGGTGAAGTGTGCCAGGTACATGTACTGACAGCTCCATGCAGAAGCTGCCAACTTAGATCCGCAGTAGGTCATATCCTCAGGAACTGCCACTCCTAGCTGTCTCTGGAAACCCCCTGCTGGAATTTCTATTGAAAGGGTTGGTAGAGAGGAATTGCTTCTTAGAGTGGTACTTAGTGGGTAGAGCACTGGATGGGGAATCTTTCTAATTCTGCCTTGGCCTGCCCGGTGACCTCAGGTGAGTCAACTTCTTTCTCTGCACCTCTGTTCCCCAGCCTGTGCATTGGCTTTCCCCTTCTGTGTAGCTCTTTGTGTGATGAGGGCATGTCGGAGCTTGGTGGCAGCAGCACTTCGGAAGGACTCCTAGCTGGAGTTCTGATGTGAAGGGTCTTGCTTTCGATTCTGCCAGGAAAATGTGTGACATGTCTGACTTCACTTCTCAGCTCTTCCATGGAAACAGTGTAAACATGGCTTTGGATTCTGTTGGGTCATGATATCATAGAGAAGGTACAAGCTCTGGCTTCCAAGAGCAGATCCCTTAGCCCTTGTCTGCACATGCAGATTGCACTGATTTATTGGAACTGGATTAGTGAAAGGTGTGCAGCCACCATTTCTTGCTTTGTGGAGCACTCCAAAATCAGTTTACAAGCATTGGCTAAAATTAAGGCAGTGTGAGGCATTCCAACATAAAGGAGAGAGCATCTCCCCAGGGGCCATGTGGTACCAGTTTCAATCACTCCATTTCCAGACTGATTTAGTTACTTACATGCAGATATGCGTGCGTAGAGAAGCTTTAGCAGCAGCCTTGATGGATGATGGTCTTTAAGAAGTGTATAGACCTCAGCGGGAGTGAGAAGTGCTCAAGGGCTGCTGGCAGGATCCATGCCTTAGTGGTTCAGTCTCTCATGTTCATTACAAGACTAAGAATTTGGGAAGCCCTGCTATATGCCCTCCGTTCCAAAAAAAGGTTGTGCCACCTGCCTCTCTGGAAGTGCAGGTAACTGCCTGGCCCAGCCAGTCTGAATGTGAGGACCATATGTATTCTTGCTGCGGGGCAGGTTGGCCTAGTAATTAGTCTGCGTCATGAACAAGTGGCCTGTAGGACTACTGTGAAAGCCTGGGTGCTGTGAGGAGAAGATGAGCCATCCAGGGTGTGCCTGCAGAGAGATGAAGGAGAAGCCATTAGATTTGTGGTGTCACCCGAAAGAAGAAGTTGGCAAATATAAAAAAAGAAAATATAACCCCATACCCTGCAGGGTCTGGTGTGCAATCATATCCCTTCAGAGTGTATATGTGGAGCGGGCCTCTTAGCCCCCTACACTAGAGTGAACTGGGCACTGGCTAGCTAACTGTAGCAGCTATAGGTGTTGGAGAATGAGTCCCATCCAAGTGGAGACATTAAAGCTTGCTCTTTTACCTGGTGAGAGACTGAGGCCAGGCTGTGGTGCTGTGGGCTCCTCAGAGATGGGTGTCAGGAGTTTGCAGGAGTGACTCATCAAATGAACCTCCTCCTTTCCTAACTTAGGTTTCCCATCTCACCCAGTGGAGTCAGCTGGTTTGTGGCTCAGATGTGTAATCTATCCTGTGGCTGAGAGAGTGGCATCAGTAACTTAGGGCCATGTTTCCAAAGCTTCGTCCACCCACGACTGTAACACATGTGCGGGATGTGCCAGGTGGCCTGTGATGTAGAAGGCCGGGGCCTAGGGCTGCTGGTCCTGCCTGGCTGCATGTGTATGAACAAACATGAAGCTGTGGCCCCTCTGATCCCAATTTGACATTGAAATGAGCTTACTTCCAGGGTCCTTTCAAGTAGGCCAGCTTGCGTGTCAGCACCAGGTGCTCAGGCCTGCCTGCATGCTCAACTGGAGGTGGGTCTGAATGCTGCCTGGGCTGATGCACAATTGAGGCAAGCCCTTGTGCGGCTTCCATTTCTTTTAGAGTGTGGATGGCCTTCCCATTCACATGGACTTGCCATGGTACAGGCAATGCCAAGCCTGGCTCGGGAGTTTCTGGATCAGAAGACCAAGCTGCCTGCAAGTGCAGGAAAGGTAGAGTCTCCTCTGGAAATGGAGAAAGGCTGTGTTTTTCCATAAGTCTCTTCTCGGGAAGGGGGGGCATTGCTGGAGGGAAACAGAGCTCAGGTTGGGAGCTTTGGGGGCACCCCTGTTTAGAACGTACACTGCCACTCTTGTTCTTGGGGCTGGGTATAACCATTGCAACATAGGGGCCCAGAGGAATTTGTGCCATGCTCGGTCTCTTGGACGCTGGCAATGGAAAGAGCACAGGATACCAAACCTGGGTCTTTGCAGAGGGGAGCATCCAGCTTCTGTTGTGCAGGTAGCAGGCAGTCAGTCCTGGTTGGCCTGGGAGTGCATTGGAATGGGCCCATCTCAGAGCACATGGTTTACAGCCCTGACAGCCTCTCAGCCTTGGTCTGTATTTGTGAGGTTAATGTTCCATGTTCGGACAGATGCTTTATCCCAAGCAATTGCATTATGGAGATTTAGGGCAGGTCTGCCTGGGGAATATCTCCCTCAGATTAAGTACTCATTGACATTGCTTATCACATAACAAAAATACCTTGTTTGATCAGACATCTCTGGGTAGGGGCTTAGGAGAGTATCCATGCTGGCAGCACATGGCAGCTGCAGTATCCCCCTCCCCTTTTGTGCTTCTTTGAAATCCTCCAGCACGCTCCTGCCAAACAGCTCTTTCTTTCCCTTCCCTGATGGGAAGGCATGGGTCTGTGTGGCCACATGGTGGTTGCCCCCAGTTCTATCTGTGGCGTGTGAGTTGGGTAGCTGCAAAGGGCTCTAACCTTCATTTATGCCCTACTCTAAAGAGGTCCAGGATGGCTGTTGAAAAGGCTGGGAATAATCTTATTTCTAAATATGTAATATTATCTCCAGTCCTGGGATGTTCCAAATCTATGGTGGGCAGAGGTCTCAGCAGCCTGGATTTGTCTCTGTGTAGGAAGAGCTGTCCTCAACTGTACTTGCTTTGTAAAGTTCCAGGCTCCAATTCACTAAGTCCTCTGTATTTCTGCAGGATGGCACTGTATATGGCAAGGGGCCAGCCCAGGGCATCTGGCAGTACTGTTTTAAAGAGGCTGCACTTTAGAGAGTGGGCAGGTGCCTGCCTGTTAGCTCAGTGACCCTCTTGCAATGTTTCCATGTGGTCCACGTGGCTGAATCCTCTGTGAAGCAGCAATGCATTGTCCCTACTGCTCCAGTTGTCCAAAATGGGCCAGAAGGGGTGGAGTTGCTTTGGGATCTGAGGACCCCTCCCACCTGGTTCTGTCCCCTGCTAGCCCAATCACCACTTTGTGGGAGCCCAGCTGAGCTGGGAAAGGCCATGGACAGCTCAAGCCCCTCTGGGTCCCCACTTTGTGCCTGCTCCCAGCTGGGTCACACCTCCTGTCACCCACCAGAGGCAGGTTGATTTGGCTGCTTGGCCCCAGGAGGCCTGGGGTTGTAATTAAAGCATCCGCAAAGGCCTCTCTAATCTGTGTCTGCAGGTTTATTCCCACTGGGGTGGCCTGGCATTAATAGCACAGATTACATTTCCCTGGGGCCGCTCAAGAGGATTGGCTGCATCTTCCCAAGTAGATTACTGCCTTCAGAGTCGCTCCCTTGTGGGGCCCTCGGCACAGCTGTGCTCAACCAGCCCTGGCTGTTCCACTTGGTGCAGTGGGTGTGTTGCTACTACCATTGTCCTGGTAGTCGGGGGGGGGGGGGGGGGGGGGGCTTGCTGAGCTCTCTCTGGATGTTTCTTTCGCCTGGGCTGGGCTGGCGACAGGGCCCTCTTTGTTTTCCTCCAGCAGCCAGCCCAGCCTTGCTTATGCATCCGGCTCAGTGGAGCTTTCAGGACTTGGACAGTTGGTTTATTGTGCTATGGAGCAGGATAAACCTGCAGTGCATCCCACTGCCATGCAGCTGCCATGCCTGGTCCCACTCCAGAGCTGAGCTGCACTGTGTGCCACCCCTTCCACTGTGTAGCTGCCAGGGTGGGATCTAGCAGGGCCTGTGCAGCAGCTGGGTGACCTCTGCAGAGAACATGGCCAACAGCAGAGCCTTCCTGCTGACTGCTGCCCCCAGAAGCTGGCATGAGGGGCTGGGAGGTTGTGGCAGACCATGAAGAAACCACTTGGTGTCAAATGAAATGACCAGCTTGCGGGTTGTTGGTTGTAGCTGTCTTGGACTAAGGACATAGGCAGGCAAGGTTCTTTGGGTAGATGTGATATCTTTTATTAGACCAACTACATAATTGGAAAAAAGTCCTTTGCAAGCTTTTAGGCACTAACATCCTTCCTCAGGCATTGGGAGACTGCTGCTGTTCACACTTCTAGCTTCTTTTCTACCTTGGAGATCTCAGAACCAACTCATTGCCCTCGCATGCAGGCAGCCAGCATGATGCCTTGGCACAGGACACCTGGGTCATTCAAGGAGTTGGTGCTGAAATCACTGTGCAACTGTGGGTGGGAGCAGACAGGCCCTGCACTCCCCTGTCATAGATTTCCTCTTCTCTCCCTGGGGCACTTCTCAAAGGCTGGGGAAAGCTACTTCTGCAGAGTGACTCTATGGCCCAGAAGTGAGGATCCTGCTTCCCTGTGCCTGCCCTAGCTGTTTAGATAGGCATCATGTCAAGGGCTTGGGGCTGGTGTGCCTCCTCTGTGTATATCTAGGAGGGAGTATTAAGGTGAACGGAGCAGCACCAGGGATACAAGGGCCCGGTGTGCCTGTCAGTTTTGTCACCTGTGGATAGGTTGCTTTTGCCTGCCCTCCTGACCCCCACAGGGCCCTGGCCTACCCATCGGAAGCAAGCCCTGATTATGGCATCCTGTGGTGCAGGTGCATATTGCTCTTTTAGGATTGCTTTTCTCACCTTAGGCCCTAGCTCATCTCCATTCTAGTTCACTTGCTGACCTTTTGTCTGGCACAGGCTCCCCTTGATCACTCCCCCTTCAGCAAGAGCATCTCAGTCGGCAGCTGGCAATGGTTGGGGAGGAAAATAGCCCTGCCCTTGTGCCATCCTTGGATAGGGATGATCCTGCCCCAGGCAGGGGGTGGGAGTAGATGACCTGTGGAGGTCTCTTTCAGTTCTGTTTCTGTTTCTCTATGATTCTGTGATTCATCATGGGGAAGAAGGGGCAACCAGCTCAAATGGAAAGTGCTGCTCAGCTAGGGGAGCAATATTGGGTCCAAGCACCCTGCTCACATTGTGCCAAGCTAGCCTGTTCAGGGTTGAGGAGCAGCTGGTGTGGCAGATGTGGACATAACTATTACACAGAGAAACTGATGCAACTGTTCATATCCACATCCCCATCTTGAGATGGGTGGCAGAGTGAGTTGGCCCTGGGAGCTGGGACAAGCCAGGGATTTTCAGTACTTTCCAGCAAGCTGTGCTTAAACAGAATTGGGCTCTTCCCCCTGAAGCACTTGTGGTGCTGGCTGTGGCACAGCCTTGTTTGATCCTTATTGTTGGCCTTGGCTGACCTGCAGTTGTGTCCTGAAGATCCCTTGGGGTAACTTCCAAGTCTCCTGAGTCAGCTGTAGGGTGTTGAGAACAGGAATATATGCCAGAAATTGTGTTTCCACCACCAGCCTCAGAAGGGGTGTGTGCTCTGAGGAGCCCCATTGAGTTTTATAATAAAGGATGCTGATGCTGCAGAGCCTGTAGGGAGCGTATCAGAGGGGCCTGTGGTTGCCTCTCAGTAGGACTTTGCTCATTGATGTGCCCAGATGAGTGAGAAGAAGACAGTCCCACAGTTGCCTGAGTTCCCCTTGGCCAGCGGCTCCTTTCTGGTTTGGTAGATGGACAGCTTGGCTACGGCCTGGCGGAGTTTGGCCAGACAGTGCCAGGACTTGATGGGGGTACGTATGGGGTGTGTATAAAATAAAAGGTGTGGGGAAAAGTGTGCAACAAGAACGTCAATAGAAGGTTCTGCAGGAGGTGGTAGAGGGAATGCAGCCTGGTGCTTTCGAGGTAAGCATATGCCAGGGTCTCCTGACCCAGAGCATTTGTGCTCCAAGGCCTCTGGCAGACTCCCTTTGCCATCAGACTCCTCCTGATTCATGACCTTAGTAGATTAGCAGAGCCCCTCTGTGTTTCTTTGGAGAGGGTAGGAGAGTCCATTGGGCTGCAGCATTTGGGGAAATGCAGCCTTGTGCTCTGGGTCCCAGGTCTGAATCCTGGGCAGATCCAGCCTTTGTGTTGCCTAGGTGCAAACATCACATTTGATTTAAGGCGTGAGTGAGATTGGGTGGGCTGTGGGCCAGGACTCTCAGCTTTACCACCAAACTCCTTGTGTACTTGGAGAGCGTGTGTCTCTTTCTTTTTACTTTCCTGTTGTGTGGTAATTGAAACAGTCTGGTGGTTAAAAAATCAGTGACCCATGACAGCTTGCTGTCCTATGTGCTTGCCACGGGCGCCATTTGGGGAACTGCAGGGATGGGGAGTCAGTAGGAAAGTGCAAGTGCAAAGGAGGCTGTAATGTGCCCTGGAGGTCTGCTATGTGGGGGCTGTGCTGGGAAATGTGCTTTTGCTTGTTCAACAGCCATCTGCATTTGGAATCGTGGGATGGGCGCTTGGCTTGGCCAGCTTAGGCAGGTCCTTTGTGAGGCTTGTGATACATGGCCTTTGTCTTAAAATCTGTGCTGTTGGAATTAGGGGATTTTGCAAGCCTTCCCAAACCCTGGTGGTTGCAAGTGGGAAACCTGAAATGGTAAGCAGAGCCAGTCCTAAAGTTGACAGCACCCAAAGGCAGAGAGAAAGGTGCAAACTTCTGTTCTGATGTTGTTGTTGTTTTTATTTTTACAACTGATATCATGTTTGGGGCCTGATTCGTGCTTTCTGAGGCCTGGATAGGTGGGGATGCTGCTGTGGTGGAGGTGAGATGTTTCCACTCTCCTCTGAGGCCTACGTCTCCCTTCAGAGTACCTGTCTCTGGGATGAGAGTTTGGGGGATTCTTCGACAGGCCAGTCAGTCCCCTGCTGCAGAGTGGATGTGATTGTGCTTCACTGGTTCTGATCAGAAAGTTTTGTTCCCAAATCCTTTTGCTTCTACATGCATGTGGTGCGGAGTTGGCAGGCCCCATGGAGAGTTAGACAGGAATGCTCTTCAACCATTGTGGAGGGTATTTCTGGTTTATGGGTCACAGGAGTTCCTCCAGCAGTTCAGATTCTCTCCACTGTTTGTTCTAGATGTCCTTGGTGTGTTGGGGGAGAACTCAAGTGTTCATGTTGGTTCAGGTTCTCCATGCAGGAGTAGACCCTCTGAGGAGGGCAGTGGGTGGGGGTACAGGTATGGAGGTGGCTGTACAGGTGCGTGGTTACGTGGTACGAACTGTGTAATGGGTTTTTAGCGTGCTTTGAGCTGCCAGGTGAACCACAGGGGCCACTTGGCAGTGCGTTGGAGGTGGAGTTGTTTATATTTTTTTTTTATTTGTATAGAAATAAATATTTTTGCAAAACAAAAAAGCAGATATTTGGAAGCTTCAGACAGGGAGGCAGCTCCCACATGAGAATGTCTTTGTTTGCATAGGGGTTTGGTTTGCACACTTGCTCCTCATAGTGGTGTTTGCTGTAGCAGATCCAGAATGCTGGAAAGGTGGGTACAGCAGTAGAGCTCACTGCTTGAGCCAAAGACTGGAAGAGCTGAGACTAGAGCTGCCGGTGGTGAAAAGGTGTGCTACCAGACCAGCACACCACCCTGGTGTTTGCTGGTGGTGAGGCCTGAGATCTGGCCAAGCCTGTTTTCATTGGCACTGCTTAGTTCGTGAGTGGCAGGAGGCGAAGCAGTGTGCTGGAGGACAGCGGAGGGGTGGGGGGTTGTATCCTTCTTGGAACTGCAGTAATGCCAACATTTCACTAAGACAGTTGCTTCAGTGTGAGAAACAGAAGCAAAGCTGCTTCCTTTTCACAGCATCTTCTTCTGAAGGCTCCAGGAGCACTTCCGAGACTGTACGTAAGTTTTGCCCGCCTCTGAAATTCATCTCTCTCTGGGGTGGAGCATGAGGCGACCAAAATATTCAAAACAACCATCCTTGACCTTCAGTATGCTGATGACTGCACCACCCTTGTGCACACTCAGAAAAACCTCCAGTGTGCGCTGGATATCTTTGCAGAAGCCTACTGAATCTTGGGCCTCTCTCAACCGTGAGAAGGCTGCAGTGCTGATCAGCTTGCTCCAGGCCAAGAATGTGATCCCCCCTCCTCAAATCACCATTGAGGGAAAGACCCTGGAGGTAGTCAGGCACTTTCCTCTGTAGCCATCTCTCTCAGAGAGCAAGCATTGATGAGGAGATCCAGCACAGGATCCAGTGTGCAAGCGCCTCCTTCGGGAAATTGCTTTGGCATGTTTTTATTGATTATGATCACCAAGATTCAGGTCTACAGTACAGGCATCATCTCCACTCTCCTCTGTGGATGTGAAATGCGAGTGACTGACCGTCATCATCTCAAGAGTCTGCAGAGGTATCACTAACAGTGGCTTTGGAAAATCCTCATCATCGACTGAGAAGACTGCTGCACAAATGCAGCATCCTTGATGAAACCAGTGTTACTAGCATTGAGTCTGATCCTCAAGCACCAGCTTCTCTGGTGCTGTACTCCCCACTTAGTTGTGGCCTGACATCTTATGGTGGCCAGAGGAAATGCTACAAGGACACATTGAAGTTATATGACAGGAAAACAGACGTCAACATCAAGAGCTGGGAGGAGCTGGCTGCTAACCGACTCCCAAGTAGTGCTGCAACCTAAACCCAAGTGCCTGTCTCTGGGATGGGTCATTGGCAGGGTAAAGCATCTTGTCTTCAAGGCAGAAGGAAAATGAGAGAAATCCCAGCGTATGGACTATTCTTCCCTGTGGAAAGACCTGCAACATCTGTGGACAAATTTATGACTCAAGGATTGGACTCTTAAGTCACCTCAAGACCTGTCAATGCACTGTGGTAGAGATCATCCTCAACTCAAGGTATTGCCACTGCTGATGCATTGAGCAGCAGTTGCCAGGCAGGAAGTGAAGAATCCTAGAGCCAGCTGAAGCTGTCAGGGATTTGGGGGGAGCAGATGGTGGGAGCTGGAAGCGAACGGTGTAAACAGTGCCTTGACCTGCATGAAAAGCACTCTAGGAGCCTTTAATGATGGAGTACTCATGCCATGTATTTTGTACCCCCCACTCATCCAGGTTACACTTTGGCTGTCAGGGGAGACCATCTCTGATGGGGTCAGTTCCTGAGGCAGCCACACCATGACTAGGCCTAGCCCCACAGAGCTGATGAAGCTACTGTGGCCTGTGCCCATGCCATGTTGTAGCATGAACAGAGCCTGCTGCCCCCCCAGTGGTTGACAATCAAAGGTTTTGTCTTCATTCTCAAGAGGAAATACTTTATTTCCATGGCTGGTGCCATTTCTCTCCTGTACATGCAGAGGAGGCCTTGAAGTTCCCCTTCCCTTGCTCACTCGGTGTCGATAATTTCCAGTGTGGGCTGCAGACGCTTAGCAGGCAGGGGGAGCATCGCAGAGCAATTTTCTGCCACCAGCTGCAATCGAATCTCGGCAGAGGCCAGGGCTGCTGCTGCTGCTCGTCTTCAAGAGAAAAACAAAACCCATCAAAGCGTCGAACCTTTAGCACAAGCCATGTCTCTTTCAGAGCTGGTGCCATCACGTCCTGAACCGAAAGCTCTGGAAACCACACACACAGACATGAAACAACCAAACTGCACAACCGTTTCCAAAGCGAGTGACTTGTAGCCGACGTGGGTATGCGGCAAGGCATTCATGCCTACAGAAACCTGTCCCCTGTCCTGCAGTGGCTTGGGGGATTGCAGAGTCACCACCAGGGTGATTTCTTTTCCTCTTTTTTTTTTCTTTCTTTCTTTAAGACCCAGCTCCTGAAATCACAGGGTTATGGGAGAATCTGTTGGAAAAAGAAGTGTCAAAAAGCTGTGGAAAGCAGTTTGGGGATGCAGCCCCTCAAGGCACTGCCACAGGGTGACAGGGACCTGGGAGGCGGTTAGTTTTAAGTCAGTTTCATGGGTTTTGGAGCCTGCCTGGAAATATCTAGAACTGTGCAACTCAGTCACCCTTTCCTGGTCAGAGCACAAGGCTTTCCCCTCTGTGCTAGCATGATGACACTACCCCTTCTTTAGCTGGAGGAACCAGTGTGGGACACCAAACCTTTGAGGCCCCAGGCTGGCTGACCTGCTGTTGCCAAAGAGTTCCTGGTTTTTGGTGGCTATGGCTTCAAGAGCTCAGGGAAGTGTGGTGGGGCTAGCACCCCCAGTTGGCAGCGCAGAGGCCTTCAGAACCATGCTGCTGATGGAAGGACTCATTGTAAAAGGTTGAAGGTTGCAAACTAGAGATGTGCAGATAGCGGAAGCATATCAGCCAGGGAGTCAGGGACAGGTCCCAGCATCAGCACAGGGCTAGGCTGAGGAGTGTGAGTGTAGGGCCTCCAGGTGCCCCAGTATGGGTGATGTCCTGTGTGGGGTGGCAGTATATGGCTGAGAAGCAGGAGAAGCTATTCATGCTGTGCTTGGATCTCCGCTATCGCAAATGAGTGGCAGTTCTCTGCTGGAGCTAGTGCTAGGGGAGACCTCCATTCTCATGGTGACCCCATGGCATGAGGTGTGCCATCCTTCTCTCCAGATTCCCCTTTAGGAGCCACTTTCTGTGTGAGGCCAAGCATGATGTGCCTTTTCTTCCTTCCTTTAAAAAAATATCCCCCCACCGCACGCACCTCTGCCTCGCACTAAGGAAGGGCTTCATGTCGCTCAGGGTATTCCTACCTGCCTCTGCCTTGTTACCCCTCCAGGGGTGGGCTTGCTTCTTCAGCCAGGGCCTGTCTGCTCCTGGCCATATGGCCAGGTGCCCGCCACAATCCTGAGCTCCTGTACAGCCCCAGGAACACAAATGAGCAGTCCCACCCCTAGCAGGGTCTAATCGCAGATCTCTGCTGATGGCAGGGTAACAGCCGGTCTTAACAGTGCACAAAGAGCAAGTGTGAGGCCCCTGCAGGGACACTGCCTCGGGTGCTCCCCACCTGGGTGGCGAGCAGCTGTGCTTCGGTTTTTGCAGTGCTTTTGATTGAGAGGGACCCTTGTGCCACAGCACCAAGTCCTGCCTGCCTTGTGCTGGAGCGAGACTTACTGCCCACTTGTTCCAGCGGCAGAAGAGGAAGCTACCAGGAGCCCAGCGCTGTTTGGTCTGCGTGAGGCAGCTGACATTTTGGAAGGAAATAGCTGCTCCTTCCTGTAATCGGGCAGCCTGTGAAACAGTAGCACGGAGCTGCTGTGCTGGGAGCTGGGCTCGCGCTCTGGAGCACACAGGCTTGTGGCTCAGGGGTCAGGGTACACAGCTGGGTGGAAAGGCATCATCAGAGCCGTGCATGGGGCTAGGGCAGGGCAGAGCCAGGAGACCACCTGTTCCTGCTGTGAGTATTGCTGGTGCTTGGGGGGAGTTTCTGGCAGCTTCTGACCTGGCACTAGGGTTTCTGCATTGTGGTGGATGCTGCAAGTTGGCTTGTGGACCCTGGGCTGCCCTGGTGAAACCCTTGGAGGGAGGCTAGCATGGGAGGGTAGTGGATGTGCAGAATGCTTACACCATACAGAGCCTGTTCCCCAGCAGGCACAGCATTGTTTCCCCCGCGTGCACACACATGCACGCGCCCATGCACAATTGCTGAAACGGGACTGCTTTGCCTCTCAGTAGGGCAATGAGCCCCTTGGGTTTTACCATGTACGTGGAGAGATTGCTCCAAGGTGGGCAGGGGCTCTGCTTTATCTGAATAGCTTGATTTGAGCAGGGGATAGATTGGGTTCAAATGTTAGTGGGGGGTAGTGCTGCTGTACCCCAGCTCTACTCTGTCTGCATGGCGCTGTATCCCTTAGTCCCACCCTTTGGCACCTTTGGACTGAACTGGGAGATGTTTGGGTCAGTGAGGGTGTTTTGGGACATAACTCACCTGGTTACGGGCTGGTGATCTGGGCCAGCAGGCTAGTGAGGCTGCAGCAAAGCCCCTGCAATGGGCACTGAGACAGACAGGAGGCCCCTGGATCCAGTGGCTGCTTGTGACTCCTGACTGTCGGGCTCTTAGTTTGAGCTCTGGAAGCTGAGCAGAGTCCCTGAGCTGGGATCTCGCAGCAGGATGTGTGCCCTGACTTGGAGTCCTGCCCATCCTGCAAACGGGAGAGCAGCTGCAGGAACTAGGAGAGGGTGGAGGTGTGATGGATCCATAGAGCTGGAGGTACTGGCTGGCACGGGGCAGGCTGCATTTCCCTGTAGAAATCCTTTGAGGAAGGGCCTGGAAGCTGCCCTGGCTGCTCAAGTCACATTTATTCTCAGAATCCCCCAGAAAGGTTTCTGGCAACCTGGCCCTTTTCTGTGGCTTCCCTTCCCCCCTACATCAGTTGCAGTGGTTTGGGCCGGGCAGTGTGGTGGCTATGAATTCTGGACAATGGTTTTGGGGCTCGTCTTTTTGCTTTGATCCCACACAGTTGTTTCAGCAGAATTGGGCCTCTCCATTCCCTTTCACCCCCTCTCAGTTGAAACAGGTGGCTCCATCAATTCCCATTTTGCAAGTGGGGCAGCTCATGCCCCCAAGCATCCCAGCTCTTTGGGCAGACCATGTGCCCTGCATCACTGGGGCACAGCATGGAAATACTGGCCTCAGGGTTCTGTTCCCTCTGCACAGAGGTGATTTTGGGCCCTGAATTTCTTCACTCCTGTGAGAGAAGCAGGAGCTCTTTCCAGGCTTGATCCAGCCACCCTTGCCCTGAGCCAGCTCCCAACATAGTCCCTGGGTGCTCAGTGCACAGGAGGTTTGCAAAATCAGGCCCCCAAATGCAGGAGCAGGTTGCGACCTAGAAGCAACAGAAAGCACGTGGCTTCCAGGAGGCGCTGAGGAACCACGTGTCTGTGTGTTTACTGCAGGCCTGGGGGAGGGTACAAAAGCTTCAGCTCCAGGAAATGTCTCCTGCCCCGGGGACTTTTTGGTGCCCACAGGAGCATGGTGATTCAGAGGCTGAGCTCTCGGGAAGCGCCCCGGTGCTCAACCCAGGGAGGAGGGCTGGAAACTCCCCCTCTTGGCAGTGCAGAGCAGGGCCTGCGTTCTTAGCTGATGAGAACTACCCAAGGGCCTGTGGCAGAGCGGCCTGGTTGACACTTGCAGCTGAGTCCATGGCAGGGAGGGAGCAATCTAGCCCTCTGGGCACACATCTACACATGCACATTTACTGCATAATAACCAAAATTATGGCACAGTATGGGCACACATTTACATGTGCATGCCTGCCTACATCACACAGTAAGTAAGGTGACTTATGCCGATTTGAGCGTAAATTTGATACCGGCATCATGCAGGTATCAAATTTACACCCAATTAGTTACTGTGCAGTAACGCACGTGTAGATGCCTCACTGGACAGTATCAGTGTGTGTGTGTACTGACTTGGGACTACCTTTAGTCCTAAGTCAGTCCACACAGTGTTAATGCTCTTTAATGTCTACACATGTGAATGCCAGCCTAGTCCCACCTACTATGCAGTAAATTTAAGCCGGTGTAAATGCATATGTAGACACGCCCTCTGAGTAGGTTGACCATTAAGAGGCTGGTGACAGAGCAGGCAGAGATTCATAGATTCATAGATGCTAGGGTCGGAAGGGACCTCAATAGATCATCGAGTCCGACCCCCCAGGAAAGAGTGCTGGGTTCAGATGACCTCAGCTAGATGTCTATCTAACCTCCTCTTGAAGACCCCCGGGGTAGGGGAGAGCACCACCTCCCTTGGGAGCCCGTTCCAGACCTTGGCCACTCAAACTGTGAAGAAGTTCTTCTTAATGTCTAATCTAAATCTGCTCTCTGCTAGCTTGTGGCCATTATTTCTTGTAACCCTTGGGGGCGCCTTGGTGAATAAAACCTCACCAATTCCCTTCTGTGCCTCCGTGATGAACTTATAGGCAGCCACAAGGTCGCCTCTCAACCTTCTCTTGTGGAGGCTGAAGAGGTCCAGGTGCCCCAGTCTCTCCTCATAGGGCTTGGCCTGCAAGCCCTTAACCATACGAGTGGCCCTTCTCTGGACCCTCTCCAGGTTATCCACATCCCTTTTGAAGTGCGGTGCCCAAAACTGCATGCAGTATTCCAACTGCGGTCTGACCAGCGTTCGATAGAGGGGGGAAGTATCACCTCCTTGGATCTGTTCGTCATGCATCTGCTGATGCACGATAAAATGCCAGCATGCAGAGTATGCCTGCTGGTGATGGACTGGAGCTCAGCCTGTCACAATGTGAGGACAAGGGGCCCTAGCACATGGCAAAGGGGCCGTGCATGAGTCCAACCCAATGGGGGTGGCAGGATAAGGCTAGCTGCTTAGAGGAAGCTTCCTTAGCAGATGCTGACTCCCATCTTTGACTAGGCAGCCGGATGTTGTTACTTGACCCTCTGCAGCCCAGTTTGCCAGGGAACTGTCTCAGTTTTAGCTGTCAGTGGTGCACGTACTGAGTACAGATGGCAGTTGGATTGGCTCCCTGCACATATGGTCCCTGGTGGCAAGGGCAGCCTTGCTGGGCTGTTCCTGCAGCAGCCAACTCACTGGCTGAGATTGGGGCAAGCCCCAGCACAGACTGCAGTGCCTGCTGTGTTATGGCATGAAATTAGCATGTCCTTGGAGCATCCTGCCGGTGGCAGCTGGAAGCCTCATAATGGCAGGGTCCCCAGGACAGAGGGGTGTGGCTGCCCAGCCTGTGCCATGGGTCAAGTCATTTGGCCTCCTTGTGGGACTCCACAGGATGCCCTTGCTCCAGTGACACGCCATGCTTTGGAGCCCTTCAGTGCTGACCCCCTGCTCTCTGACACATTTCCCTCCCTTTTTGTCTCTTTCCAGACTCATTATGACTTTCTTGTGACTCAAGATTTCTAACTGATTGCTTTCCTGCAATGTCATTATCTTAACGGGTCTTTGTTTTGTTTCCCGGGGGTCTAGGCTCGGTGGTGTTCCCCAGGCAGGATCCAGCCACTGCAGCTTGGAGCCGGCCTTTATCCCAGGCCCTTGGTTTCCACACCGGCTGGTATCAGTGAACAGTGGAACAGTCTCTTGGCCCATCTCCTGCTTTTCACAGTTAACAGCTTCCTCCATCCTGACCCCCATTCCTCCTCCTCCTTCCCTGGCTTCTGTGTGGCATGGCTTCTGCAATGGCTGCTCTGCTTGTGAGAAGCCGTTGCCCTCTCCAAGTCTGAGCCCCAGCCCTGGAGGGTCCTTCTCCCCTACGTCTGTGTTGTGTTCTTGTCTGCCCCCTCTCTGCCCTGCATCCTGTCCTCTGGGCACTCCTAGTTACCTCATAACTGCCTGTCATGCTCTCCTGCCTTCCCACTGCCCCACTTCTAGGATTCCCTGAACAGCACAGGAGATATAAGAACAAGAGTTTCCTTGAGTCCCAGGCCATATAGGGGCTTTCTGCAGTGCCACCCAGAGCCATTGGCACCCTGTTGCAGGGCACAGTTCTCTTCTGTCAGCAGCTGTCAGACTGCCCCAAGGAGGCGAGTCAGTACCCAGGCCTTCAAACAAATGTGACGAAGTAACTGGACACCCTCTGTGGCCTCCAGTATGGGGGAGCCAGGTTACAGCTCCTGCTTTCATAGTCCTGTGTCCGGAGCTCAAGTGGAGGCAGCAGAGTCATTTTCCCATAGAGTGCAAAGAAAGAAGAAGAGTCTGGGGTGCTAAATAGCCCTGTGTTGGCCACAGTCCCCGCTGGAAACCTCAGAATTGCTTATGACTTCCAGTAAATATAACCCTATGACCCCAGCTGACCTCCTGCCCTTTAGGCAGGGGGCTGGACTCGATGATCTTCCGAGGTCCCTTCCAGCCCTAATGTCTATGAAATCTATGAACCCAGTCCAGTGACAGGAAACAAGGCCACCTCCAAGCCATCTTCAGTGCCAGGGAGATGCAACAGAAATGACATGCTCCTTTGTCCATCATCTTGAAACATAGCACATAGCGGATAACTCCAGTTTTCGTTAGAGTTCCTTCATTTGCAAAATGCTGCATGCTGACCCTGCCTGCTCTTGGGTTGGTGCCTGAGGATAGAAAGCACTGTGGGCGTGCACAAGTCTAATGGCTTCCGTGCATTCACGCCAAGAGTTTGGGGTCAGTCAACAGTAGAGAATGCAGGCTACAATCCCACATAGTTTTAAACATAAAGGTCTTTGCCCATGAGGCATCTAAATGTCTCGGTGTCTGGTTGGGGTGGCTTTCTTGGGATTTGTGGGGGTGGATGTGAAAACTTGCATACATCAACCTTGTTCAAAAAATGCTTGGGTGCAGCCTGCCAGAGGACAAATGTTGCCAGTCTCCTGGGTCTATTTGATCTTTTGGCAAAAAGCCATTGTATTTTCCTGCCATATTGTAATCTGTTGGCCACTATTTTGGTTATTCAGATTCCTTGTGGCTTAGGTTTAGCAGACTCCTCGAAAGGAATGTGTAGTGGTTGGAAGTCCTGGAGTGAGACTCAGGAGGGCTGTGGTCAGTTCAGGTTTTGTTCCACACTCCCTTTGCTTTTGGCAAGTCACTTAATCTCAGAGTGCCAACTATTGTGAATCTGGGAGTGCTTGGGGTTCCTTTTCCTTAAAGCTCCAGATGCCAGAATCAGATGATCCAAGAGAACAAACCTCAGCTTTTGTGTAAAAATAAATAAATAAATAAAAAAGGAGTAGAGACAATACAGAAGACACGAGTAGAGCGTGGCCTAGGTGCTCAGGCAAAAAAAAGATCACCAGATGCATTACTTGGATTTTAAAACCTAGAGTTGGGGGCTTTTTTGGACTCCTGACTCAAGATTTCTGCAGGCTTGTGGCTGGCACTCTTATGATCACCTGGTCCAGGCTCCGTCATGGTAACTTTGGCTTGTCTGTTGTTAAGTGCTGTTAGGGGCTGCCATGCTTTAAAACCTTTGAGTCCTGCCCATAGAGCAGGAACTCGCTTTGCTCAGAGCGGTACAAATGTGGCAGATGAGACAGTCCGGGAGAGCTGAGAGTCAAAATATGAGGCAAGAGGCCATACATGGATGGAAACAGCAATGGGGGTGCAAGATAGCATTGAGGTGATTTCAAAGGGTGGTGTGCTGTTGGGAGTGGGATAACAGCATTTCCTTTCTCCATTGCTGCATTTGGCTGCAGAAGAAGTCATTTTCTTCTGCCTTTCTACTCCTGTATACAACACAGGCCAGAGAACCTCCCCCAACCGTTTCTGCATCCTGTCCTTTTCTTCTCTCTGAGCAAAGTGTATCAGATAGAAAGGGAGCTGGTCTTGATTTACAGCCTATGGTGATAGAGCATCTGCTGCCTTGCTACATCAGCTTTTCCTCGTGGTTAACACCCTTGGCAGGAAAAGCCAAGATAGCCCCTGTTTTCTAGTCTGTCTTTGCTTCACTTCAGTTTTCAGCTTGGCTGAGAACTGAGAACTTTAGGCTTTGCCTCCTAGGCAGGTTTTCGAGAGTGAAAAGCATCCCTAGAGCTTACCTTTGAATCTGTTTGCCATGCTGTCGCTCCCCTTTCTGCAGTGCAGACAGCAGACCTGGTCATGGGGTCCAGCCAGGTCTCTCAAGTCCTGTGTACAGAGAGAAACTGTCCCTACCCCTGCTTGATACTCCATGGTTTATGCCAGTGTTTCTCAACCCGTGGGTTGTGACCCAAAAGTGGGTTGCAAGAATATATAAAAAGGGTTGCGAGCAAACTTTAAAAATGGTCAACCAACTTTAAAAAATGGATTCTCCTTTAAAGGAGAAAACCATGGGTAGGTGAGGCTTCTCCCTTGCAGGCTGGCAGAGTTCCATCCTGTGAGGGGTGCTTGGTGCCCCCCATGCACCCCCTGGGGGGGCTGGAGCCTGAGGGCAGCAGGTCAGGAACGAGGGGCACTGTTTTGGGACTGGCCATCAATATTTACAAATGGGTCCTGGTACAAAAAGGTTGAGAACCACTGGTTAATGCATATAAAGGATGCATTAAAGGATGTTGTTTGCTGTCTTGACTACAACATGATATTGGGAGTGCGTGTCCAGCCAGTTAGATACCATGATCCAGGTGTCCCTGCCTTTCCCCCTGTATTATTCTGATCTCCACTCTGTTTAAAAGCATGACCTTGCATTTGGCTGCATTAAAATATTTGTGGCTCAGATGAGCCCAACTTGAGAAGTGGTTCTGGTCATGCTGTAGAACTGAGATGTCCTCATTGCTGCTTCACCAGTTTATGTGCTGGGTGCAAATGTTACCAGCAAGTTCTCCTGGATGGTTGATCAAGACACCAAGTAGCACTGAGGCCAGAACAGATTCTTGTAAACCCCATAGAAGCACACCTGTTACATGACTCCCTCCTTTACAGTTACTTTGTAAGTACCTTATTCAGGTGCTTTTTAGTTGACTTAATAAAGACTCTGTTAATTTGGTCTAGTTCTTTTTTTTTTTTTTATCAGAATGTCATGTGGGGCTAAGTCAACTGGGTAATATCTTCACAAGTATGTTGATTAGCCGAATGTGTGCTCTTATAAGATACCTGTAACAAGTTTATTTGTCAAGACCTAGTTTCCCTAGGACCAGGTTGGCCGACTTGAATTTAGCTGCAGCAGAAGGCAGGGTAGATTTGTGCCTTGTAGACTACTTAAACCAGAGGTGTATAGCATAAGCTTTTGTGAGCCTGACCTCTGTTCATCAGATGCCGAATTAAGCTACCATTCCCCTGCCAGCCTTTGCACTAACAGCTTGTTTGTTACTTAGGTAATGCTGTTTGCCCTGTCTAAATACTGATACACTCGTCTTTTCTCCATTGCTTTGGATCTTTCCCAGTAACAGCCTTGACTGAGGATCTATTAGTGTTCCAAGGTGTTTTTAAAAACTCAGAACTTCCCCTCCTGAGCCAATATTTTTAACGCTCCCTAGGAGCTACTTAGGCAGCGCTGTAGATTTAAAAATATTGAATAGCTGCTGTTGAACATCCTCCCCTCCCCCCATGGAATAGAAAGCATTTCATTATCTCTGTAAGATGCAAACAGTTCATCCTGATTTAGTTATAACCATTTAAGAATAGTTATTTGAATGTGTCTGCTGTTTCTGCATCCTGGTTAGTAACCGTCCTCATCCAGAACTGGACTTGGACAGCTGCCCATGTTTGTTTGTTCCTGATGTAGTGAAAAATTTCTTTCCAGTTGTCTCTAACCCATAGATTTTTCAATACCTTTAAGGACCCCCTGTCAATTGTTTGCATTTCCTAATGGCATGTGTGTACTCACTGCTATCAACCTTTTTGGTCTTTTGTGTTTTAAATTTCTATTTTAATGATTGTTTTTACATCTCTTCTTGACCATGAGGGATTTTTAACCAACCAACCAAGCTTGCTTTTTTGGCTGTGGAAATGTGTTTTGTATTAAAAAAAGAAGTTATTCTTAGCTAACTCCCAGTTATCATCCGCTTTTTATACTTTGGGTATGGATCACAATCTCTGCTAAGAGCGCTGACTATGCTGCATTTGTGTCGGATCCTGGTACGGCTTTCCTGTGTATTACTAAGCTTGTAGCTTTCCCGTAAAGCTAAAGGATGTCTGCAGAGCACGCCACACCCTTGCAACACAGAAAGCTTCAGGAGCAAGGCTAATATGCTGCTCAGTTCTTTTGGCCCTTTAAAACTCAGCTTACAGTGTCTTTCACCGTGCTGGACATTACCGTGTTGTAACTGTATGGCCAGCCCTGGAATCTGGCATGGAAGATGAAACCTGGACATGTTGCATTTCACCATTCATCCTGGCATAACTTCACTTTGGAGCATGTGACTTTGCAGCTTGGTCTCTGTTTAACGCTGTTGTTTTGGCCTGCTGTGTTCCTCACCGCCCCCTTGGCTGGCGGCTCTCTGCAGGGGCCTGAGCTTCCTGTGGAGCCCGTCCTGAACATTCACCATTGCATCAGCCTGAAAAACTCTATGACCGTGGAGTTGTTTTTTCCAAGACCCATGGAGCTTCAAATAGCAATGTGCCGAGTGAAGCTCTTGCTTTTTATAGGTGCTGTCCCTCTGTCTGTTCTCTCTAGATCTGTCTCCAGGGCTTGTGTCTGTTGTTGCCGTGTGTGCTTTTACAATGAGCCAATGGAAATACCTAAAAGTCCAGAAGAAAGTACCGTGCTCAAGTGTCACTCCATGGGCTTGGAATAGAAGCTGGCACCTATCTGCCTGCCTGAAATAGCTTGTGGAATCCACTTGGAGAACCAGTCATAGCCTCACACATTTTTCTCGCTAAACTGTTTGTGTACATCAGCACCTGGCTCAGGCTGCAGAGGCTCCAGCCCCTAGTGCCCCAAACGTGCTGGCTGCAGGGGCCACACTGGCAGTGTGCAGGACATGGGGCCTTGGCTTGTCACATTGTGGCCAGGCTGTCTCAGTATGAGATATCTAAACCAGAACTCTGAGTGCTTGATCCTAAAGATCCCAGTCTAACCCTGGTGGGAGGACAGCATGAAGGGCAGAACAGGATGCTGGTGCCCCTCCAGGGATCATGCTTGCACTTGACTAGGTGGTGTCAGCTGGCAGGGAGGCAAAGGAACAGTCCCAGTAGCATGGGGTCGGTCCTTCAGGAGCACTAGCTTGTGATGTGATGCTTGTGGCTGCTTGTTGGGGAAACAGACTTTTCCCATTGACCTCAGTCTGGATTTCTTTCATTCCATTTTTGGGGTCATTTCCCTAGCTGCTATTGTTTCTCATTTGGCTTGGCCAGGCCAAGTCTGTGATCTCGCCATAGCCTATTCCTATGGGACCATGGTTACCACACTGCAAAGGCATTGCAAGGAAATCATTTCCAGCCCTAAATTGTTTTCAGGACTCTTCCTAGAAAATGGAGGGTGACTCAGATCCTGGGTCCTTCCACCAGTTCTTGCTCTTGCCTTTGTGACTTCAGAAGCTTTTCCCAGCAGCAGCTTGTGAGGTCAGAACCAGGAAGTCTCCCTTCCAAGTTAGCATGTCCTGTGAGGGGGAGCCCAGGCTGGAGCAGGATGAGGTGCTGTCTCCCTTGTGTTGGCCTGATGCACAGCAGGTGGCTCAGTGCTAGGCTGGGGGCATGGTGACCTCTTTCCTTGCTCCCTGAAGTGTATTTAACTCACAAGTGGTCTCTTTTCCAAACAGGTTCTGAGCCATGGCTGTGTGGATCCAGGCCCAGCAGCTCCAGGGGGAGGCCCTGCGGCAGATGCAGGCATTGTACGGCCAGCACTTCCCTATTGAGGTGCGGCATTACCTGTCACAGTGGATTGAGAGCCAAGCATGGTAGGTGAGCCTGGCCGATGGCTATGCTGACACTCCCTGGCTTTGCCCAGAAACATCTTTGCCTGCCCCAAACAGTAATTGAGAGGCAAAGTAACCCCAGATGCTACCTACCTTGGGAAGCCCCCATCCAGCGAACTGGACTTTCTATTGTCAGCCTTCCAGCTCCAACCAGCAGGGTTTGGCTCTGGATATCAGCTGATAGCCCCTTGTCCCCAACATGGTGTCACTATCCTGTAAACTGCCCCTGCAGCCAGGCAGCCTGCCTGCTCTCAACCATCTCACAGCCAGGCCTGGGTGGGAGGGAAGGATCTGGGCTGTTATGAGGAAGCTCAGAGGGGCCGTTTCACTGGCCTTCCTGGCAACGCTGGCAGGAGGGGAAGTGCCATTAGCATACAGAAAGGGGGAGGAGGATTTTAAAGCCTTATGCCCACCCCTGAGGCATTAAACCATCACAGGATCTGAAAGTGCCATGGCTGGGTGGTGCACAGCCTGGTGGCTTGAGTGAAGCCAGCCCAGACCTGGAAAGGCCCTCTTCCAGCTCCACTGCCTGCTGATTGCAGGCTTGGCCCAGTCACTCAAGTGCTCTGGGCCTGTCCCTTTGTTAAACACCTGTGTGCTCTAATGGCAGCCCCTCACTGTCTGGGGATAGGGTGACAGGGGCAAAGGTGGAGCCAGACTTGGGATATACACCTGTTTGTTCTGGGCTTTGCATGCAAACCTGCAGGATCACCAGCATATGAAGGCTGAAGACCTGAGAACAGTAGCTCTCAACATCCTCACTGGGGGTGGGGATGGGGGGTGGGGAGGCGAACACCATCTACTATGTTATCATGGGTCATCTCTGCTATGAGCTGTGGCCCACAGAGCAAGCAGGCTAACCTCTGAGATGCCCTCTCACATCTGTCCTTCTGCCCATCTCTCTTTGTGCCAGGGACTCCATTGACATTGATAACCCCCAGGACAGCATCAAAGCCACCCAGTTGCTAGATGGGCTTGTCCAGGAACTGCAGAAGAAGGCAGAGCACCAAGTGGGGGAGGATGGCTTCTTGCTGAAGATTAAGCTGGGGAACTATGCCACACAGCTGCAGGTTGGTGCCCAGAGCCTGGGATGGCAGTGTGACTGCCAAGGATGGGATGAGAGCAGATCAGGGCAGGGTTGTGGGGGATGACAGAAGACACCTAGCATCTCTTGCTCTCTGTTCCTCTGTTGTGAGGGGCCAACATGTCCTTAGAGCTCTTCACTGCTGCCCTAGACCCTTTCTGTGCTGAGGTCTCTTGCACACCAAGGGCATGTCCCCCACCCCCAAGGCTCATGTTTTGCTGATGGGGCATACTGTCCCAGCTGTGTGGGGTCCAGGAGTGACCCTCTATCAAATATGCCTTAAGAGTCGGGGGGCTGCAAAGAGGGTAGGGCAGGGCTGGGTGCTGCTTCCTGATAAGAGCCTCATCTTCCCATGCCTGGCACAGACGGTGCCAGCCCTGTGTCCTGGCGCAGGTGGGTGGCAGTGACGGGGCAGTAGGGGTCCCCAGCTGGGCTTGCTCTGTGCCTGGCTCAGGCCTGGGTTCTCTGTCCCTGCAGAACACGTATGACCGATGCCCCATGGACCTGGTGCGCTGCATCCGGCACATCCTGTACCATGAGCAGAGGCTGGTGCGAGAGGCCACTAACGTGAGTATCTGGACAGGTGGGGGAGGGGTTGCAGCTCTCCTCGTCACTCTGGGGGTGCCAGGATGGGGAACAGCCCCCAGCCTGGAGGAGGCACTGACTCCACAGAGACAAAACTGCTCCCCATCACACCCTGCCATCCCAGTGACCCCTGTCACTGCCCATTGTAGGGGTCTCTGCTTCCTGGGACTAGTTCCTGTCCCCAAGCCCTGCAGCCCCTGCCCTGGGGTATGGGGATGTGCTTATTCCTGCCCTGACCTGAGGACCCCCCATCTCAGCAGAGCCCATCCCCAGCCGGCAGCCTGGTGGACACAATGTCCCAGAAGCACCTGCAGATAAACCAGATCTTTGAGGAGCTGAGACTCTTCACCCAGGACACAGAGAATGAGCTGAAGAAGCTGCAGCAGACACAGGAGTATTTCATCATCCAGTACCAGGAGAACATGCGCCTTCAAGGTGGGGCAGGGGGATCCGCTGTGGCCAATGCAGAGGAGTGCAGGGGAAGCCCCAGGGGCAGGACCCCCAGGGTAGAGGCAGTTTCACTCCAGGTTCACAGCCTTGAGGAGGCCCCACCTGAGCAAACAAATGTCTCAGTGACTTCCACTATCTTTGAGCCAGGGAGTGCCAGGTGCCTGGCTGGGGCTGGGGCTGGCACAGACTCTGTCTTCCAGTTGCCCAGTGCAGTTGCAGGTGAAATGCTGCCCTGGGAGGTGGCACAAGGGGAAAGGGGCTGGGGCCTTTTCAGTTAAACCCCAGGGCCTGCTGTCACAACACAGCCTGGGAGTCCCCAGTGCCTAAAGCTGCCAGCCCATGGTGTCACCTCACCAGGGCAAGGGCCTGGGGAGCACATTTCCCCTCTGGATGAACCAGGACAGCACTGGGCCCCTGAAGGATCAGTGAGGGGTCAGGGATCCCCCAGCACCAGTGAGGCTTGGGCTGGCCCTAACACTCTGTTTCCTCCCCAGCCCAGTTCTCCCAGCTCTCACAGCTGGGTCCCCAGGAGCGCATGTCCCGGGAGACGACACTGCAGCAGAAGAAGGCATCGCTGGAGGCCTGGCTGCACCGGGAGGCCCAGACACTACAGCAGTATCGTGTGGTGAGTACTGGCCCAGCCCCCACAGGGCCTGGGGTGACCCCAGCCCTCCCCAGCCCTGCCCTAGGTCTGGTACCACCCAGCAGTGACTTCCCTGCCCCACTCCCTGCAGGAGCTGGCTGAGAAGCACCAGAAAACCCTGCAGCTGCTGCGGAAACAGCAGACGACCATCCTGGACGATGAGCTGATCCAGTGGAAGCGGCGGCAGCAGCTGGCGGGGAATGGTGGCCCCCCAGAGGGCACCCTGGACATGCTGCAGTCCTGGTGTGTCCCACCTTGCGCCATCTGCCATGCTGGCAGTGGGGCTCTGGGCCCTGTGGGGCAAGGCAGCTTGGGTCTCAGGGTACTCCTGGTCAGTCTGAGCGTAGTTATGGTGAATGCTGGCCAGGAAGGAGCCATACAGCACTAGGAGAGCCCTGGGTTCAGGGAATCACTGGCTGTGCCCCACATCTGAGCAGTGACCCTGAGGTGGGCCAGCCCCAGAGAGACATGATGCTTGCTGGGTGTGTGTCAGCCAGGGGAGGCATCTCTCTTTGCTCGGGATCAGGCTGCGCTGCTGGTTCTCTTGTGTGGCTGAGCCCCAGGCGTTGGCTGGAGCCCTCCAGAGTGGGGTCCCCTGTGTCTGGGGCAGTGGGGACTGGCCAGATAGGGAGCTCCATCCTGAAGAAGGCCTGGCCAGGGGCAGGAGGCCTGCACACAGGACTGAAGGGCATTGAGCGTCTCCCCTGGGGCCTGTCCAAGCACTAACTGGGCCTGGCCCTCAGGTGTGAGAAGCTGGCCGAGATCATCTGGCAGAACCGGCAGCAGATCCGTCGGGCCGAGCACGTGTGCCAGCAGCTGCCGATCCCGGGCCCTGTGGAGGAGATGCTGGGTGACCTCAACAGCACTATCACTGACATCATCTCTGCCCTGGTGACCAGGTAATGCAGGGAGGGGGGGAGGGGCAGAGCCAGGTTGGTCCCTGACAGGCTCCTGGCCAGTCTCTCCCCACAGGGGCTGGGCAGGGAAGGCAGGGGGCACAGGCCAGGCCAGGTCAGGACACAGTTGGGACTCATCATTCGGGCTCTGGGAACCCCCATCAGGCAGGTTGTGGACAGTCAGGAGCACCAGGCTGAGGAGTAGGGTGGGATTTGAGGGGAGTCTCAGTGAGTAGTGGTATTGGGGGCTTAGACGGGCCTGGGCAGCAGGTTTCTAGGAGGCTAGGAAAGGGGATTAGGGGCTGCAGACCCCACAGTGGGGGCTAGGTAAAGGCCTCCCCCTGCCATGGGTGAGCCCTGCCCTGGCACCGTGGCAGTGACGCCAGTGTCTTCCCCCAGCACCTTCATCATCGAGAAGCAGCCCCCCCAGGTGCTGAAGACACAGACCAAGTTTGCGGCCACGGTGCGGCTTCTGGTTGGGGGGAAGCTGAACGTGCACATGAACCCGCCCCAGGTTAAGGCCACCATCATCAGTGAGCAGCAAGCCAAAGCCCTGCTGAAGAATGAGAGCACCCGCAAGTAATGGCCCTCCCACCCACCCTGGGGGGGGCAGTGCCTGGGGGACACCAAGCAGGGGGCACTCTGCCTGCTGACAAAGCCCCCTGGAGGTTGGGGATAGGAGAACTCTGGGTTGGGGAGCTGGGAAGAGCCTTTGTCAGGGGTTCCTTTCTTACAAGGCAGGCTGCCCCTCTTGAGAGCCCAGCACAGAGCATAAATGCCCTCACCCCTCCGGCCCCAGCACTGGGCATGCATAAGGAATTGCCGAGCAGAGGGTGGGGCCATGTGAGTGTGCTCCTTCCTATACCACTGAGGATGGAGCCTGCCCCTTCCTCACTGCCCTGGCTGGGGGCCCATCTACAGGAGACCCCATCTGGCCCAGCTGGCACTCAGGGCCTGGCCCTGCCAGCAGGTGGCACTGCACAGGACTGAGCCATTGCCCATTCTCTGTTCCTGTAGCTGGACTCCAGCCCCACAAGCTGGTTCTCTGTTCTTAGGGAGAGCTGAGCCACCCTCTCCCCTGCAGATTGGCCGTGGGAGTCGTGCTGGCTCCCTGCCTCCGGGTGGGCTGTGGTGGTAGCCAGCACCACCCCCTGAGCTGGTGCTTTCCCATTGCAGTGAGAGTAGTGGGGAGATCCTGAACAACTGCTGTGTGATGGAGTACCACCAGGCCACGGGCACACTGAGTGCACACTTCAGGAACATGGTGAGAGCTGGGCCCAGGGCACTGCCCCTGCCTCTGCTCCCCTTCTTATCCCACCCGCCTTTCATGCTCTTCCCTGCCTCCTCCAGTCCCTGAAGCGCATTAAGCGCTCAGACCGGCGTGGCGCTGAGTCGGTGACCGAGGAGAAGTTCACCATCCTCTTCGAGTCTCAGTTCAGTGTTGGTGGCAATGAACTGGTGTTCCAGGTCAAGGTAAAGCTGGCCCTGCACTGATGGTGCCCCTGCTGCAGGGCCTGGCCTGGCAGAGAAGGCCTGGAGCCCTTTGGGGCAGGTGTTGGGGGACTGGGAGCCCTTTAGGGATCTGCACAGGGGTGGAGAACACTGGCTCTATAGCTGCTCACCATGCTCTGGCTGCAACGTGTCACTCATAGGGAGGAGGGCAGTCAAAGAGCAGAGGGGGTGATGTGGGCTGGGCTGGTTCCTGGAGATGGTGCTGGGGAGGGAGGTGACAGCTTCCAGTCACCAACCAACGTGGCCACACTGGGGCCAGAAGCCTGTGGAGCCTGCGGCTTCCCCATGGGGGGTGGGTGTTGGGTCCAGTTGAGAACATCCCAGCACAACATGGGGGGGAAGAGCTGCTGGCAGAGCGCGGCTCAGTCCCATCCTGGCATCAGCTGAGTAGTCAAGGGGGTGGTGCTCCCTGGGGCTTCCTTGTCCTGAGTTCTGGGAGGAGCCAGGGGCCCTGGTTCCTCCTGCAGCCCCAGGATATGCCTCTGCAGTGCCCAGCGCCCCCTTCCCATCTCCCCCCTGATCTGCATCCCTGCTGCTCCCACAGACGCTGTCTCTGCCTGTAGTGGTGATCGTGCATGGGAGCCAGGACAACAACGCCACAGCCACTGTGCTCTGGGATAATGCCTTCGCGGAGCCTGTGAGTAGGCAGTGCCCGCAGCATCAGAGGAGGGGTCAGATTTCCAAACCCTTCATAGGAGGGGTAGCTATCCTGTGCCCCTCCTCCCATATGACATGTGGGCCCTGGGTGTTCTGGACTGACCCTGGCCTCCCAAGCTAGCAGGGCTGATGGTCTGCTCCAGCCCGGTACTTCTCAAGCCCTGGTCTGACCCGTCCTGACTCTCACCCATTCTGTACTGCATTGCTGCATCCCAGTCATGGACATGGCCCTGCCCTGGCCAGCAGCAGTGGGAGGGTAGGAGTATTGGGGGTAGGTCAGGATGATGGCTACAGAGCCCCTGGTGCCTGATGCCCATCCAGGAGGTGCCTGATGCAGCCTGACTCCCAGTGGCACCTTCTCTCTGCAGGGCCGGGTGCCGTTCGCTGTGCCCGACAAGGTGCTGTGGCCCCAGTTGTGTGAGGCACTTAACATGAAGTTCAAGGCTGAAGTTCAGAGCAACCGGGGGCTGACGAAGGAGAACCTAGTGTTCCTGGCCCAGAAGCTCTTCAACAGCACCAGCAACCACCTGGAGGACTACAATAGCATGACTGTGTCCTGGTCTCAGTTCAACAGGGTAAGCTGTGCTGGTTAGGACCTTGATGTGCCAGAAGGCGCCCAGTACTGGGCATGCAGGGTCTCGCCTTGATCTGAGCAAGGAGTGCTAATAGCCACACACATGTGCTGGATGGGGCACTGCAGTAATCAAGTGTCATCTCTTTTCAGCAGAGGTGAAATGTCCCTTTCCTTTTAAGGGAGCTGGAGCAGGGGACACCTGGCATGAAATGCTCCAGGATTCCTGCTCATTGCCCTTACAGTGGGCATTGCAGTCAGAAATCCCCATGGCAGCAGAGGCAGTTGCTTCTTAGCACAATCCAGTGTGCAGCTGTTTGTAAAGATACACAAACTGAATGGTTGTGTGAGCCTCCCTTCCACCTGTAACCAAGGCTTACCTGCCCCTAGCAGGTCCATGCTGATGCAGGTGAGGATGTGAGCTGGCTGTCCTTATATAGAGTGCCCTGCCGGTTCAGGAGTTTCCTGGTGGGCTTTGTCTCACTGCAGCTGAAGCTGGAATGGTGCGAAATGCAGCTGCCTCTAAACAGGGAATCGGCTGGAGAGAGAAATGCTCATCTGTCTTGCTGGGGGGGTTTTATGAGATATTTTCTTTCAATTAAAACAGGAAAACCTGCCTGGACGGAATTACACCTTCTGGCAGTGGTTTGATGGGGTTATGGAGGTGCTGAAGAAGCATTTGAAGCCCCATTGGAACGATGGGTGAGCATCCTGCTTTCCACGGTGGCTGGTACAGCCTGGCAGAGACCATTTCCGAAGCACACTGCAGGCCCCAGCTCCTTACTGGTTCCCCTCTCTGCCTCCTAGGGCCATTCTGGGCTTCGTCAATAAGCAGCAAGCACACGACCTGCTCATCAACAAGCCGGATGGGACCTTCCTGCTGCGATTCAGTGACTCGGAGATCGGCGGCATCACCATTGCTTGGAAGTTTGACTCCCGTGAGTTTGCTCTCTGGAAGTCGTGGAGCCAGACACGTCCCTGATGTAACTCCCGCCTCCAAGGTTGGAGAGGGGAGAGCTCCTGCCTGGATACAGAGCAAACCCTCTCACTGGGCTGGCTGAGCCTGCCCTGCTCTATTTCTGCGCATCAGCACTGACTCCCCCGGGTTTGATCAGAGCAGAGCAAGCCCCCTTGTGGACATCAGGGCTTTGTACTGCTTACAGCTTTTCCTGTCTCTATAAGGAGACACGTTGCTTAGGCCAGCATCACACCCGACGTGAAGCGGGTAAGGCTGTTCTAACCGAACCAGGCTCCCTTTCTGCCATGCCCTGTACCCAGGATGCCTGTATGTGAGCTCAAAATGAGCAGCATGTCTGCTTTTCTTTGTAGTCTAATTTGGGTTGCTTGAATTGCAGCATTCTTCACCTTTTACAGTGATTCTTTCCTCATGTCTTAACCCCAGGGTGGTTCATTGGGTATGCATTGGCCAATGCGATTTCTATGCCATTAAGTCTCTTATGTGGTATTTTGTTCATGAGAACTGGGCTTCAAGGAGGTTTAAATTAACAGAAAAATGTACTTCTCTATGATTTTGGGTAGGGCTGATCCTGACTCAGGCAGGGGGTTGGACTAGATGACCTCCGAGGTCCCCCCCCACCCAGCCCTACTTCCCCATGATTCAAAGCAGTCTCTTTTTAGCATCACTAGTGCTGCTCCACAGTAAACCTGAAAGAACTTCAAGACTCCTCCTCGTTCAGGAAGGACAAGGGCAGACTGATCTCAGTTTCCTTTTTCATTAGTGCTGATGGTGCTGGCCTGTGACGGGGTGCATGTTGCAAGGGGAGGTTTAAAGTCAAAGAGAGAAAAGCTCTTTTCATTAAGCTGATACTCAGGAAGACATCCTTGAGACAGATATTCACAGCAGTTTCGATCTTGCCTCAGCACCAGCAGAGTGGCCAGCTCTTGCGATCTTTGTCCTGAGAGCCTGCCTTGTTCGGTGCTGTTTTTAAAGCCCCAGCTCCTGGAGTCAGTTGATGGCATAGGGGCCTCAGCATATGGTTACACAAGCCAGGAAGTTGGTAGCTCTTGGGGGAGTGGAGAAAAGCCTGCTGATGGGACTCAGGTGCCACGTAGAAGCTGAGAGAGCTGGGTGTGAAGGAGGACTGCTTCTTAATTGCCCTGTAGGAGTCTCCGTATTTTTAAGCCAGTCTCTCGAACCTGCCTCGCGTGGTTTGAGCACAGGAGACAAGTGAGAGCATCCTGAGCCCTTCAGATGCCCCGTGGCACAGAGGAAACTTGGGAGTTCTGGTTTTCACTGTCCTGTTTCCCTCCCATTGCATTTCCAGCTGAAAGGATGTTTTGGAACCTGATGCCCTTCACAACCAGGGACTTCTCCATCCGCTCACTGGCTGACCGCCTGGGTGACCTCAGTTACCTCATCTACGTCTTCCCTGACCGGCCCAAGGACGAGGTCTTCTCCAAGTACTACACGCCGGTTCCCTGTGAGTCCGCGCCAGGTAGCTCTGTCCCCCGTGGTTGTTTGCTTCCCTCACATTCTTTGGGTATGCCGGCTTGTGTGTGAGACTCGAGGAAGCTATGTTGCTTTGCGCCTGTGGGGGTTGGGTTCATTCTTGCTCTCCTGTTTTTCTCAGTGGCTTCCTGCTGTGTGGCATGGAAATGCCCCAGACTAACAGCCCTGGTAGGCACAAGGTGATGGTTATGGTAGGCACAGTTTGCTGCTGCTGCTAGCCCGGGGATGCAGCCACTCCCAGCTTGTGTTTGCAACGTGCTGTGGTATCTCCATGCCTCAGTGTTGCCTCCTCTCTCTCTCTCCCTTCACCTGTAGCTAAAGCTGTGGATGGATACGTGAAGCCACAGATCAAACAAGTGGTGCCAGAGTGAGTACATCTATCGGTGTCCCACAAGGCCCTTAGCAGATTTTCTTCTCCTGCCCCTTCCCTGATTTCTCCATGCTAAGCAAGTGCACTGATGTGCAGGCCTCAAGTCCGGTTCCCAGCCTCTAGCGTAGCTGGGGGTTGAATGTTGCAGACCCAGCAGGGCTGTCCAAGAAGTGGTGTGCCCTGGGGGCTTAAGCTGGGGAGAACAGCCACCGAGGCAGCCAGCACTCCAGGTCTGCAGAGGCAGTGAGCAGCCCTACATGGTCAACCACACTACAGGAAGAGGTGATTCATGAAACACCCGCTGTGTCTGGGTGGAGTTCAGCTTGGGCAGCAGAAATGAGAGGGCCCTACCGGGATGATTAAAACCAGGCCCAGTAACTATCTGGCCCTGTGGGTTGGGGTGAGTGAGCGAGCCGAATACTGGGTGGACAGATGTGAACAGAATAAGCTCAAGGACAATACAGGTGCTGCTTGTGCCACCTCCTGCTGCAATTTCTGTCAGTCTGTGGTTGGAGGGGATAAAACCTCGTGACTTTGGCTACGTGCTCAGAACCTTGTTCCCAGGATAAACAGCACAGTTGTGACACAGGAACAGGACTCCAGTGGGTGTCCTTCCTAGACAGAGCCTGCCTGATAAACAACCCTGACAGCAGCACTGAGGTGGCAAAAAGGAGCCAGAACCAAAGCTGGCAAGACAGGAGCTGCTAGTCCAGCCAAGGCAGAGCTGCTGGGTCTGGGGCAGCTCCTGGTCAGGCCTTCCTGCAGTACCAAGTCCCCACATCACCTCTCATCTGTTCCAGGTTTGCCACCGCATCTGGGGACTCAACCCCTGGGTCAGCCACTTACATGGATCAAGCACCATCTCCTGCCGTGGGATCCCAGACCCATTACAACATGTACACACAGAAGTAAGTGCCACCACAGGCCAGCAGGAGGTGTGGGGTCAGGGCCTCCCTATGCCAGTGGGGCCTGGGGTACATAGGACTGGAAGGGGACTCCTGGACTGTCGAATCCTGTCCCCACGTTCCCATGCCATAGTTAACCCAAGGTATCCCTACAATCACTTCTTCAGACCTTCAGGCTCGGCTACCAAGCACAGTGCCCCAAACAGCCTGTGTATGAAATGGCACAAGTAAAAGTAGGGGAGACGAGGGCACTGCCACTGCTGTGACAGAAGATTTTAGGAACAAGACTATGCCTCGCAGGTACAGAGGGAGGCCATAAAACGCCTGTGGTGTGCCTGTCTGACCCAGGGGAGAAATTCCTCCCCGATTCCCAATTTGGCGATCAAGAGGGTGTTTAGCAGGAGAACGTCACTGCCTGTCTGACCCTGACTCTCGTGGCGTCTTCCTTTCCCAGCCCCGAGGCTGTGCTGGACCCTGAAGGGGACTTTGACCTGGACGACACGATGGACGTAGCAAGGCACGTGGAGGAGCTTCTACGGCGGCCAATGGACCATCAGTGGATCCCTCACGCCCAGTCGTGACCTGGGGGCACCTCCCCCCACACCCTGTGACAGCCCCACCTGGCAGCCAGGGCCTTGGGGATGACACGGGGATGAAGCCCTCCTGAGAGCAGCCTTGTGTTCATGTCTGTGTGCCAGAGCCAGTGGTATGTGAGGGGTGGGGTGTCCTTTCCCAAGGGTTTGCTCTGAACCGTCTGCAGTGTCCCAGGGCTGCACGAGGCTCTCTGGTGTTTTATCCCCCTTGTACAAAAGGCAGTGGATTTGTCGCATGGTTTTCCTGTATGTTCCTTTGAGGCCCAGCTTTGGCTTTCTGCTTCTGCAAGCTCCTGCTCTCATGGCTGTTCCCTAGTGCACCACGCGTGTCCTGGCATCCCACTGGCTCCCTCTGGAGTCTGGATCGTTGCCTGTGCCCCAACAAGCCCCTTCAGATTTGGCAAGAGGGCTGAGGGAGGTGAGGAGGGTGGAGCTCCTTATCCCGTTTTCTGTCACTGTTAGGTAGATCCAGATTCACCCTGGATCCCTAGCTGCTCTGTTCTGTGGGAGTGGGGGTGTGTGCAGGGGGTGTGGTGAGCATCAGGGTCCTGGATGGGGATGGGGAGTGTGGCAGTGGGTGAGTGCCTCAGAAGGCCACAGGTGACCTTTCTTGGGCATCTCACCCTGCCAAGGCAAGTCTGTGTCTAGAAGCTGCTCCCATGTTGGGGATGATCAGGATGGCAGTGCCCTGCCAGGGGCTTTCTTGCCTGGGGGTCCTTGTCAGGTCTGTCTTTGGCATGAAAAGTTCACAAGGGATTTGTGCGCCTCTGTGTTCCTGCCCCTGTGGCACCCTTCCATCAATGTGTTGGGTGAACCATAGTGCCCTGCCTCCTCTCAGGTTTGCTCGTTTAACCAGGAGTGAGAGGAGGAAGGTTGTGTCGAAGAGGGGATCCCAGGCCTGAGGCCCAGGGTCAGGGAGGGAGGCTTGTCTTGGGGTGGGGATAGGATTTGGGAATGAAGCACCCTGCCCTTGAGAAACGTCTGCCCCTCCTGGCCCCTTGGGAGACCTTCTTTCCTTTCAACGTTATTTTTATACCGACAAGTAAATAAAGCACGGACTATTTTTTTAACACAAAGCTCTGGCTTTCACGCGTGTCTGTGGGAGGGTCTGGCTCCCTGCTCAGCCAGCGAACTCCTAGCAGGAAGGAGTGATTGGGAGCTCCCCACATTGTGCTGCATGTACTGCTGGGCTTGGGCGGGGTGGAGCAGGGCAGCGGGGATCCTATCCCATATCCAGAGCTGTGCCAGGGGCTGGGTGAGGCTGCAGGCCCTCCTTGGCTCTGAAGGAAGTGCCTTGTTGGCGAGGTGAGTTTTTACCTTTGGCCAGGGAGCAGGAAGGCAGCTGGGCAGGAGAACGGAGAAGCTGTGAGCTTCCTCCCCATCCTTTGGAAAGGTCTTGCAGTAACCCACAAATGATCCCTCATCTGAACTGGCCCCTGGAGTTGGCAGCAGGCACTGAACCTAGCGCTCGAGCTTGGTACAGATTGCTGCCTTGCTCTTCTGGTCATGTGTCTGAACTAGCACGAAGGTAACAGGTGGGCTGTGACCCTGGGTCAGTCCTGCGCTCAGCACTGCTCTGCTCAATGCCTGCACTAACCCGGCCGCTAGCCGCAGAACCCCAGTCCTCGTGTGAAAAAGTTGTGGGTCTTCCAGGTTGTGCAGAACACCCCGCAGTGCATCTCCCTGTCCTGGAGCAATGGCATTGTGCTTTGCTCATGTGCCACCGAGCCCACTGCTGGCAAAGCCAGACCCTTCCCCCAGTACAAACCCCGTTCACACAAGGACAGCTAATCCCAGTGCCATCCTGGTGCACAGGGTTTTGTACAAATCTCTCATATCCTGGAGCTGGTAAAACCTTAATCTGGGAAGTGTCTGCCCAGGCCCCTGATGAGGGGTAGCCCTGTCCTGGCAGCAGGCTATCCTGGTGAGTCTTTGAAACAATTCACCTGCTATTGCCCTGCTCTGCAACCCAGTTCTCTGGCGATGTGCGGTGCACTGATGGTGCCTAGCTCAGCACTGCTCCAGTCTGGCACTTGGAGAGCAATGGGTGAATGACATGCTTTGGAAGGGTTTCCTGCCATTAGCTACCTGCTGGCTGTCTGGGGCATGAGCTGGCTGTGCTAGCAGATCAGGGGCAGTCAGGTGATTTCTGCACATCTTGCTAATATTTTCTTGGTTGTGGGGGTGGGGGGAGAAAAAGCACTATATATCTATAGCTTTCTAATATAGATATCTGTATATATAGATACATATCTATATAGATATATAGCTATATATATATAGATATATATAGATATATGTAGATATATATTTTAAAAGAAATTATCTTGCTGAAGCTCTGGAGATTTGGGTGATAATGTTTGATCCTTTTAAAAATAAAAAGAAATTAAAATCTAATTCTCAAGTTTAGCCATTTCAAGGAAAGGCAGGAAAGGGAAGTGTGTGGGTTATTTTTTGTAGAAAGGAAAAAATAAAAAAAAAAATAATTTAACAGGGAAATGGAGAGACTTTTTGATAATTTTTTTCTTTAAAAAAAAGAAAAAAAAGAAGAACCTTTTATGTGGAAAAGAATTATTTCAGATGCCTATTTTTAGTGTTACAGCCTGATGCAGACCAGCATATGGCACCGATAAAGTATTGTCTATGATTTGGGGTGAGTGCACCATGGTGCGTCTTTGTGTTTTCAATAAAAGCCCTGTACAAGGACAGGAATTGTTTGTGTTCTGTTTCTGAGAACCAGATCACTGCATACCTTGTGGCAGAGAGTGCCACAGCCAGAGAGCTCAGCCGCAAAGGACCGGGTGGGGGAAGTGTCCTGTGTTTAATATAATAAGATTCACTGGTTGGCAGAGCTGGCTTGTCTAGACTGGGTTCAAACTGATGGCGAGGAACTAACTGAAGAAGAAGGACTTTGGGGTGGAAGCATAAAAACAAAGAGTTTGCTATTCCGAGGGAAGGACAGCAGCCCAATAAGGGGCGCGGAGTTTGTGAAAGCAGACTCCAGGAGTGGAGAGGTAGGGCCTTGCGGGGAAGATGATTTGAGGGATAGAGGAGTGTTGATGCTTTGGCAGGAATTGAGAGACTGTATTAAGTATGTGAGAGCAAACAACCCCATGAAAAGGACACATCAGAAGCAGAGAAAAGGACCATTATAACTCCTCCAGGAGCCCCTCGGTGACCCAGCAATTGGAAAGGAACCATGAGGAAAGTAGGGTACCATCCTGCCAGTGAGTAGGAGAGAGCCACACAAGCAGGCAGCCTGAGATCAGAACATTTCAGCTAGCAAAGACTCCCACAGGCAGTAGTGGGACAATGAAGGGAAGTCTGGGCCTGTTACTCAATGGGAGAGGACAAATGACGGATTTCAACAGAAGAGGCTGCAGTGCTTAAGGCTTCAACCTTCCCCAGAAAGGTGAATGGTGACCCAATGATTAATTAAATTAACTTTAACAAGGAGATACTAGTGCAGGCTAGAAGATAGAGCAGGTTAGAGGACAGTTAGATGGATGTGTTCGGATCAGCAAGGCCCAATGAAACTCCCCCTGGAGTGGTCCAAGGAGCCAAAGACATCTCTGAACCACTGGTGATCATCTCGGAACAGCAGCAGTCCCAAGGTGTCAAACATGGTGCCTATCCTCAAAGAACAAGAAAAGGAGGACCCAGAGAATTCAGTCCCAGCTTCAATCCTTGGAAAGATTCTGGAACATATTAAATGTTAAGTCTGTAAGTACCTAAAAGAGAATGAAGCGATTAAAAAAGCAGCCAGCATGGATTTGCTAAATAGACCATGAAAAAGCCATCTAATACCTTTCTCTAGCAGGTAAACTTGCCTAGCGGACATGGGAAGCAGTGGATGTGATGTACTTAGACTTAAGAAGGTTGATGCTGTCCAAAATCAGTTTCACAAACCAGCTTAGGAAGTCTGGTCCAGACATAACCATTAATGCAGCTACTGCACAAGTGGCTGAAAAAAATTCAGTCTCATGGAGCAGCAATGGCTCAGCTGAAAGGCACCCCCAGAGGTGTTGCATAGGGGGTCTTATCAGGGCCCAGTGTGAGCCAATATTTTCATTCTGAGCTGAGTTGGCACGAGTGCCAGATGCAAGATGAAGCAGGTAGTTAATCCACTCCTTTCAGTGCTCAGGAGGCTTCAGCTGGGGTGTTGCTTCCTGCTTGAGATGCTACACTTTTTCAGCTGTAGACAAGCTGAAGAGTCTGGAGGTGAACAGCACCAACGACGGGAGGGGTAGAAATTTGACTGAGGAGGCCAGGGCCTGGGCAGGTTCCCTTCAGAAAAGAAAAGACTCAGGGGTGGGGGTGACAAGGTTTCTGATACTAAACGGTCATTACAAAGGGGGTGGTGACCAGCTGTTCTCCAAGGCACCCGCTGGAAGGGTGAAAAAAATCAGTGTACTTTGCAGCCAAGAAGGTTGAGGCAGGGATTTGAAGGGAACCCACCTAGCCGTTTACTCTGGAGAAGTGCTGACCCAGGCCAAGCAGAGTCCGTGGAATCTCCTTCCCCAGGCCCCGGCAGCCCAATCCGTGGCACGGGCTGATCGCGGTACCCTTGACCCCGCCTTACAGGAGAGGGCTGGGCTGGATAGCCCCTTCCTCCCCTTTCTTTTTCCCTTGTCCATGCCCGTCTCTAGGCAGGGTAGCACAGGGCGCATCTACTGGCTCCTTGGATGCATTTAAAAGGCAGTGGGTGCTGGCTGGACTTCTCCGCTCGGCGTCCTCTCTTGGCAGCCTCACCATCAGCCTCCAACCTGCAGTCCTGTTCGAGCCCGTGGACTTAAACCGGGCGTTTTGTGGCCTCGCTCCCGGGGGCCTGTGGTTGCCGGTGGCCCGGGGCTGGCCCTCAGCGCACAGCAGAGGCCCGTCCTCCTGTGAGCCCATGGCGCTGGGCTGCGGCGAGGCAGGGCCAGCTGCCCCCTCGGGCGCTCCCTGCTGGTCCCGGTGCCTTAGCGAGGTGGGGGTGGCTGGCTGGTTTCGCTGCCCGTTCAGCCCGGCGGGCTGGTGCCCACCCCACGGGGGCAGGGGCTGGCCTCAAGAGGTTGGAAAGCGACGCCTCGCCCCGCGGGCTCCGGGCTGGCTCCCTACGCCCGAGCTCCGGTGGGGGAGATGCCCACGTGGGAGAAGAGGCGCTGCTGTGGTGAATGGTGCGGCCCCTTTAAGAGCAGGGACTGACGTCACCGCCTCGTTTTGTGGCGTCATTACTGGCGGAAGCGGCGCATCCGGGCTTAGAGCGGCCCCGCGCGGGAAGGGGCGAGCCGCTGTATCACTCCCCTCCCCTCCCCACCCGGGGTGCCCCCCGCCCGGCCAGGTTGGGGTGAGGGGCTGGGGGCGGGGGCCTCTGTGTGGGAAGTGGGGGGTCCCCACGCGGGGCCGGGGGCCTGTGGGTCGTCCCGGCCCCCACGATCAGCCCCGTCTCCTACAGGGCCCCGTGATGCTCCTCCTGCTCCTCGCCGCCCTCCTGGGCACTGGGCTGCTCCTGCTGCTCTGGGCCCGCGGGAGGCCTGGCAGGGCAGCAGGACGGAGCCAGCGCTGGAGGCTGCTGCTGGGGCACAGCCTGGTGCTTGGGGGCCTGGGCTGGGCCACGAGCCGGCAGCGCCGGTGCCTGGAGAACCAGACCAAGGACGTGCGGCAGAGCCAGGAGCGGTGCCTGCTGCGGCTGTTGAAGGAAGCTGGGGACACGGAGCCAGGTGCCTGGCTAGAGGGGCACCTGTGGGAAGCCACGCCGCAGCCTGGCCCAGCTGCGGTCAGGCCAGGATCTGGGCGGCCGAGCCCTGGGGCCGTGTGCAGGCTTGGGGCTTCTGCTGCCTCCTTGCAGGCCCCTGGCCACTACCAGCAGGCCTGGTGCCATGCCCCAGTTCAGCTTGTGGCAGGGAGCAACACCTGCAAGGCTGTTCAGGCCTCACCTGTTGTCTGCCAGGCTGCAGGACTGCAATGCAGGGCCCTTTGCCATGTGTGGAGCATAAGAAGTATCCACTTCCAGGTGTTGCTCAGCACTGGTTGGCAGCCCTGCCAGGGTAGCCTAGGCCTGCTTCACTCTGGGAAGCAGCGTGGGGTCACAAGGGAGCAACCTGGCAGGGTGGAGCCTGGCTCTGATCCTGCATCCTTCTCTCCTACAGACTCTAACACCTTCCGGGAGCATCACCCCTTGAAACCAGGCAGGCTTGATAAGGATGGGAGCCGCCAGCCCATCCTGCACCCTGGCAGCCTGCCCGGCCCATGGACCCTGCTCCAGAGCTGCTGGGCCTTGGATGCCCCGCTGCAGGTAGCATAGGACTGGGTACGGTGGATTGAGGCTTCCCCCTCCCTTCCTCAGGAGAGAGCTCTCCAGGGCCTTGTTGGGAACCAAGGGAGTAAGGAATAAACATGTCGTGGTGGGAGCCCTGGGCTGCTGGGCGCCCTGGGCTGCTGGGCTCGCCTCCTCCCCTCTCCTTGATGGAGCCAGAGGGGCATAGAGACTGGTCCCTCCCCAGCATTAGTGGTTGGGAACACTGGGGAGCCCCACAGTCCAAGCAGCTGTTGGGGAGATCTGGGGCCTGAGCTGCTACCCTGGAAATGGGGTGTCTTGTGGTATCTAGCTGTTACCCTGGGAGGAACACGGGCTGTTACTGGTTGATGTCTCCCTGCCTGGGTCTTGGTCTCATCCATTTCTCTCTCTCTCTGTGCAGGGGTCCATGTTGTACCTAGACATCCTCAGCAAAGTGTACCCAGGTGCACTGACCCCGCAGGCCACTGCTGTCTTCTCCTGTGCCCCAGGCTGCCCATGCCCTGCCACAGCCTGTCCCCTGCCCACACTGTACTGTATGCCAGCAGGGTTGGGTGATGACATTGTGCCCTCACGCAGCTCAGCCCTCTATGTGCAGCTGCTGTTTGCCCTGCAGGAGCAGGCACTGCGAGTGTTAAAGGCTGGGTTGGCCTCGGAGCTCCATGATGCCTTGGCCATCCTGCACACCAACTGGGAGGGTCTGGCAGAGGACCTAGCCTCAGGATGGCTGAGCCCACAGCTGAAACTACCTGAGGGGACTCGGTACCAGCTGGACAGCCTCCTGTCTCCCAACCCGGTGCGGGCGGCAGAGCTGAGGGCTGAGTGCTCTAGGGGTTTTGATGGCATTGCCCAGCGCCTATGGCCAGAGCTCCAGGCAGTGGTGGTGGGGGAGTCTGGCAGTGAGCAGCTCTATGGAGACACCCTGCGGGAACAGGACTGCAAGGGCATCCCCTTCTACTCCCCCTTCTATATAGCAACAGGAGGTAAGGGCACTAAACAGGCTTAGGCCATATCCCGGGTGGATAGGTAACCCTGGTGAGCCTTTGGCCTCTCTGATTGGCATGTGGGCCTGGGGGGAGTGTTGCTTTCACCTGTAGCCCTGCATAGTAGTGGTGGGACTAGTCCACGAACAGCTGTTGGGTTTAAACCTACTGCCTGGAGGACTGGGTCCCAGCCTAAGCAGTTTTTATCCATCCCACTGCATTGTCCTGTAGGCTTGCCCCCTTCTGCTTTAAAATGTTGTGGTGTGGTTGTTAGCAGTCCCTGTGCCCTTCCCCAGAAGCGACTGCATTGTAGTGCTGGGTGAGGGGTCTTTGTAGCAACAGCCCAGATAACTGACCCCAAAGGTGGCTGCCTCACTATAAACAGCACTTGTGCTGCAGCCCAGTGGTCAGAGTGACCCTGGGGTGTCTGCAACACTGGGGAGGTCATGAAGCCCCCACTCTGACCTGTTCTGTCTCCTGTCCAGCTCTGCTTGGAGTGAACCTATGGCCAGAGGAATCTGATTGCCGTTACCTGCTGTGCCCGGGCTGGGCATTCTGTGAGTTCCTCCCAGCAGGGACTCACAGTGAGGAACCACTGGAGACAGTGCTGCTGGGGGACGTATGGGAAGGCCAGGAGTATGAGCTGGTGCTCAGCGCCCACCCTGGGCAGTACAGGTGCCCCTCCCCCTACCAAGCTGCTTGACAATCCCAAGGGAGAAGGGCCTTTACTACAGTCTTCCCAACCCCAGGGACCCCTGGCATCTATTGCAACCCCCCCATAACCCCAAAACATTCCCAGCATCTGGCCTACTTGTCCCAGGCCCTGTGCCTTGTGGTTGTGAGTTTCTGTGATGGCATGGGGTATGGCACAGAGGATTCTGGCCTAGGCTCATGTCTATCTGTCCTGTTTTTGTCCCTGTAGGTGCCGTGTTGGGGAGGTGGTGAAGGTGACTGGATTCTATCACCAGTGTCCTGTGGTGGAACCTGTGCGCAGGTAAGGAACATCTCAAAACTCTCCACCCCTAGCTTGGATTTGCTGCCCCTCCCCAACTGGGGAGGCCTGGGCTGCCTCCTGGTGAATGTAGGGCATTGAATGCGAACCACAGGAGAGGGGGCTCCTGCAGCAGTGGAGCAGTGCACAGGAGAAAGGGGTGAGCTGGGTGGAAAGTCTGGGGACTGCCTTCTGCTGTGCTCTGAGGACAAGTAGCCTGGTGTATGTCAGGGTTATTCTTCCCCCACAGGCTGGGTCGCTGTGCAAGGGTGGTTGTGCCCCTCTTGGGGCTGTGCTATTTCCCCAGCCCCTGTGCCCAACCCACTGCCTTCTGCTCCCCAGGCTGAGCCAGACCCTGAGTGTGCGGGGAGAGAGCATCCCTGAGGACCACTTCTGCCACACCCTGCACCGTGCTGTGGGGATGTGGCCAGGAGCTAAACTGGTTGACTACATCTGTGCGGAGAGCAGCCTGCTGGGTAAGCATTGCCCATGGTAACCCAAGAGAGGCTGGGCTCTGCTGTGTCAGTCCCACAGAGCCTGCTAAGTGTCCTGGGTCTCTCCTTTCCACCTTGCTGGAATCAGCCCCTGCAAATGCCCTTGGGTTTTCATGTCCCTGTCTGTGCCCTTTTTTCTGTTGGCCATGTTATCTATCCTGCATCAGTCCTCAACTGCGCTTCTTGATGCTGCCTTGCTGGCCCCTTTTTGGGTGGGAGAGGCAATGCCTGTAGGCAAAAAAGACTGTCATCCTGTTGATGTGCCCAGACCTATGTCTGGCACTAGCTCTGGCCTGCCAGAGTGGCCTGGCTAGGGTATAAGGGACTCACTGGATGGGCATGGGGTCAGCCCCTTTAATCCAGATACCAGGTCCTTCCCAAAGTCAAGAGGGTTACTGAGCCATGTTGGGGCAGACGCAGGGAGCAGCTCCTGAGTCTGTACTTGAGCAAGGTGCTAACATCAGGAGCCAACTGTGTGGCCCAGGGGGTCACTTGTGGGCCCCCCAAGTGGACTTTGTGGGGCAGGTGGGATCTTAGGTCCCTGAAGACCCTGCTTTCTCTGAGTTCCCAATGTAGAGAAGACTCCTCAAGGGCTGGTCTGGAGCCCCTAGCTGTTTCCCCTGCCCCTGTCCAGAGTGCTTTTAACATCTCTGTGCTTTCCCCCCCATCCCAGGTGCCACCTCTGGGACCTCTGCCCCCCATTACCAGGTGTTCATGGAGCTCCGTGGCCTGCGGGATCTGACAGAGGGACAGCGCTATAAGGTAACGGGGGGGGCAGGAACAAACTGGGCAGAGAGCTGTGCCAAGGGCTGTAGCCAGTGGTGGGCACTGTTCTGTTGGAGGAAGGTGTCTGTCTGCTTGGTGCCTGGCACTGAGGCAGCCCCTGCTTGGCCCCAGGTGCCTTGGGGAAGCCTATGATCTACTAGTGAAATGGGTTGTTGTGGCCACAGGATGGCAGCACTAGTCTGACAGGTCGTTCCTGTGCCTAGCTTGGCTCATGCTGCAGCTCTGACTAGCACAGAGTATCTTGGCCTCTTTCTGCCTGTGCCCCTGTGGGAGTTCTTTCTGGGCCATGGGGGCTGAGCTTGGGAAGGGGACCCTAATCCTTCCTCTGCTCCCTGGGACTGTCTGCAGGGCACAGCCTGTTGGCATTTTCACTAAATGCTGGGGGAACATTTGCTCACTTGAGGGGAGATGAGGCCTGTGAGGGCAGGTGTGCTGTAGGGTGGAGGTGGGAGGAGAGGAAGGGGTACTCTGTCCTCCTTTGTTAGGGCTTGGAGCACTCGGGGCAATGGAAGAGCTGGGCAGCATGCTTGGCCAGTGGGAATTACCCTTAGTAGGCCTGGCTGAGGCTGGGCACTCAGCAGGATCCCAGAGCTTTGCTAGGGAAGCGAAACCCTCCACAGTGGAAGTGGATGATAGCTGGTCCCTTCTAGTGTAATGCATGAGCCAGCCAGAGACTCAGAGCAGCCTTTTGGGGACCAAGTTCTCCCAGGGCTGCAGGGCACCCACTCTGCAGTAGCTTGGACTGGCTTCTGTGGGAGAGGGAAGCAGGCTGGCTGAGCCCTGGGCTGGGCTGGCTATCCCTGCATGAAGGAGATTGAGTTTTGGCACATGAATGACAGGGGTGCCCTAAATGGACCCCTTGGCACCTGTTCCCAGCCCCTGAACTCTCTGTGTGCACATGTGGATAGAAAACTGGCTGGAGCATTGGACTCAGAGGGTAGTAATCAATGGCTTGATGTCTAGTTGGCAGCTGGTATCAAGTGCAACACCCCAGGGGTCAGTTTTGGGGCCGGTTTTGTTCAATGTCTTCATCAGCAACTTGGAAGACATTGGGAGGTGGCATAGAGTACACCTTCAGCAAGTTTGCGGATGACACCAAGCTGGAGGGAGTAAATACACTGCAGGGTAGGGCTAGGATTCAGAGTGACCTAGACAAATTGGAGGATTGGGCCCAAAGAAATCTCATGAGGTTTAACGAGAACACATGCAAAGTCCCTGCGCTTAGGATGAAACAATCACCTGCACTGGTACAGGTTGGGGATTGACTGGATGGGCAGCAGCTCTGCCGAAAAGGACCTTGGGATTGCAGTGGACAATAAGCTGAATATTAGCCGGCAGTGTGCCCTTGTTGCCAAGAAGGCTAATGGCATACTGGGCTGCATTGGTAGGTGTGTTATTTATAGGTCCAGGGAAGTGATTATTCCCCTCTCTTCAGCTCTGGTGAGGCCACATCTGGAGTATTGAGTTCAGTTTTGCACCTCCTCCCCTACAGAGAGGATGTGGACAAATTAGAGAGAGTCCAGTAGAGGGCAACAAAAATGTTTTGGAGGCTGGAGGACATGACTTATGAGGAGAGACTATGGGAACTGGGCTTATTTAGTCTCAAGCAGAAGAGAGAGAGGTGATTTAATAGCAGCCTTCAGCTGCCTGAAGGGGCGTTCAGAAGAGGAGAGAGCTAGGGTGTTCTCAGTGGTGGCAGATGACAGACAAAGAGCAGTGGTCTCAAGTTGCAGCAAGGGAAGTTTTAGGTTAGATATTAGGAAGAATTTTCTCACTGGGAGGGGTAGTAAAACACTGGAACAGGCTACCCAGAGAGGTGGTGAAATCTGCATCCTTGGAGGTTTTTAAGACCCTGCTTGACATAGTTTTGGCTGGGATTATCTAGTTGGGGCTGGTCCTGCTTTGAGCAGGGGGTTGGACTAGATGGCCTCCCTCTTCCCACCTGCTAAGAGCCACATGTGACCCCTGTTATCACAGAGCCTCACATCCATGCCAAGGACCCACCTCTCTCTTCTCTCTGCAGCTGGACCAGTGTCTCCAGGAGGATTTCCCCATCTACAAATCTTTCCGCTTCAAGGGAAGCATTGGGCCACTGCGCCTGCATTTGGTGGCTGCCGGGGCCTTTGCACAGCTGCGGGGAGTCATGGGCACCCCAGCCCCCATGGCCAGAGTCCTGCGGGAGAGGCACCTGCTTGATTTCATCCAGAGCAGAATCATCTCCTGAGGCAGCTCCTCAGGAGCCCAGCCATTATTGGGCACCTTGCCATAGCTCTCCTATCACCCATGCTCGCTTGCCACTGCAATGGTGCAGAGGAAGGAACCCTGGTGTGGGGCACAGGCAAGGGCTGTGTCCCAGAGTGAGGAGGGCAGGAGGCTGCAGTGTTGAGAATAGGAAAGGTGGGTGCTGTCTCTCCCCATGCTGCTGCTGGGAGGGGTGTATGGGGCCAGGGAACTACGGTGTCTCAGCTAGGTGTCTCCAGCAGGTTAGCCTTTGCACCATGGAGCCTGGGCGGGTGAACAGGCAGCCCCTGCCTGCAGCACAAGTGTGTTGGGGGGGTGCAGTCAGGTACAGTGGAGGTGTGGCCCGATCTGGCCCTTTGAGTGAGCTCTGCCCAGAAGCACCAGCCTGCCCAGCTTGGGCACTGCCAAGCACAAGCATTTCAAGGTCCAGCTTGGACACTGAAGCTTGGTGAGGCAGCTCTGCCAGGTATGGATGGCATGTGTCCAGTTCACCCACTAGGGGGCACTAGCAGCCAGTTCAGCTCCCTGGTTGTTAGCACTGAGCTGGGCCCCCATGCAGAAGGTTATTTCAAGAGAGGCTGCTCCTCCCTGGAGTCAGCCCTCATCCAGACATTTCACATTTGGGGGAACTGAGGCATGTGGCTAAGGGCTTTGCCTGTGGTTGGTCAGGGAGCCTGAGGCAGAGTCAAGATCTGACCCCAGCTTTCCCTCTGCCCAGCCTAGAGCCTGATCCCTCCCTCTGGCTGGCTGGGCTGGCTGTGGGGGGAGCTGCTGCCTGGAAAGGGATTAGGGGTGAGGAAGAGAAAACTGCTCTGGTGCTGCTGGACTCTGCTCCCCCTCTCTCTGGTTTTGTACTTTAATTCCTCCGAACTTCCCCCTCCCCCCCTATATTTTGCTTGTGCCTTTTGCTCAGTCCTGTTCTTGTGACCCTTGAGTGCAGCACCCCAGGGGCAAGGTACAGTCGCTGCAGAAGAGTGACCAGTAGGAAGGTGAGATAGTGGTAAAGCCTTTGAATTAGCCCTCCTCATTTAGGAGAAAAGTACTCATTGGCTTCATTGTCCTCACAGTCCAGACAGGCCCTTGGCTTTGTATACATAGGCCCAACAGCTCTCTGCCCAGAGAACGCACTTGATCTACCTGGCTTGGAGAAGCTGATGCCATGGTGTCTGCAGGGCAACAATAGGTGGCACTTCTACTTCTAGCATATACCCTCCGCTATGGGGGCGCCCTATGCTGTGCTGGGAACCTTGGCCACAGGGCCAGCTCTGCATAGGAGCAGCTGGCCCAACTTCCTTTGGGATCTGAACTGGTCTTTGAAGCATGGGGGCTGGTGGTTGCAGGGCTGCGGGTACCAGCTGCTGTGTGCCTTGCCCATAAGCTCTGCTCCAGCAGGGGCTGCTTTTAACGTTGAAAAAAAAGAAGCGCAATAAAGACGGATTATGTCTGACAACATCACTGCGTGCAGGGCCATGCTCCCTGATTTGAGGGTTTGTTGTTTTTTTTTAATTCCCATTAAGAGATTTCTTGATTGAAGCTTGGATTAAAAAGCCCATAGGGCCATTCCACCCGTTGCTGTTGCCGTAGAGGAAGGCCACGCCATGAATATTTAACCAGCTCCCCTCTGCCTGGGGGGCTCTGGGACTGTCTAGCTGCTGAGAGGCAAAGGAACTGGGCCTTTCCAGTAGCTTGCGATGCTTCAGGCCAGCAGGCTTCTGAGCTGTGGCACAGAGGGAGCCTGCTGGGTATGCAGCTGTTTGCAGGGTTGGGAAGAGGGAGACCAGGGGCAGGAGGTTTTGTCTCCAAAAGAAGCGTGCACAAAAGGCCTCCCCTGCCATGCTGCCTAAGCTACTCCATCAGGCATAGCAAGCACATGGGGAAAACAACCCATTTTCCAGCTCCTGCCCACCCACAAGCCCTCGCTGGAAGGAAAGTATGAAGCAAGATTCAGAGGGGTGGAGGTGGAGGGAGGAAGAGAATGTCTTTCATGTGTGTGCCCCCCAGAGCGCTCAGGCTGGGGGGGAGCGGGGCTTCGGTTTCTGCTCCAAGCTGGAAGGTCTGTTCACATTCCAGCTTGTATTGAGCTTTCTCTGTCCACAGCTGTGCATGATACATGTGGCTTAGTTTAAAGGCCTTTGAATGGTTGCTGGGTAAATATTTGGATTCTGAAGGTGGGCTCTGGAAGAAGGCTGTGCACACTAACTCCTTGGGAGCTGCTGGGCCTGAAGGATGGGACTAGCTGGAGTGAGCTGCATGTGAGAGCTTGGGTCTTGTTGGACTGCTCGCGGAATTGTTATTCAATGGGTCCTGCAGGTCCCAGTAAATAGTGTCTGCAGGATGCTTTCCTAGTGCTGCAGGTATAGATTTCTGTAGTTCCCCACAGCAGATTTGCAGTGGGTGGGGTGCACCCAACCCCCAGCCCCGATCCCAAGCCTCTTCTGACTGAGCCCAAACCTGCTGCCTGTAAGGTTTAGCACTAGGAGACTGAGGGCCAAGGCCAGGCCCTTGCTGCCCTGGAATGTGAGCATCAGAGCAATCCCATGCCGGCTCATGCAGGTGGGGCCCTGCAGGCTTCAGCCCCGAGACAGAGCCTGGGCCTAGGCACACTTCCTGTGGTCAGCAGTATGGGAGGCAGCTGGTGGGCCAGAGCTGGAAGGCCTGTCTGTCTGGGCTTTATCTTAAATCCACAGGGGCAGTTAGCGAGGAGAGATTTAAGGGAAAGCGTGTGCAGGGAGAGTTCTGGCCAGGTTCCTGAACATGCACAGACAGTATGTGTTGGGGTCTTATTGCCCTGCCCGGCTGTACTGTTCAGTGCCCTCCAAGTCGAAGTCCCAGTTTGTTGCGAGTGGTCACAGAACGTCCCTCACAGCCCTGTAGTGTCCCTTGGGGCCTGGCTCCTCCATTCTCAGCTGGAGCGTGCTGGCAGCTTCCTTCTGCCAAAGTCTATGTGAGTCAGAGCTGCCAGGCCTCTGACTCCTGGGTCATTCACTTGTCCTTGAGTGGGGATGTTTGCATGTCTGAGCTGGCATGGACGCTCTGTCCCCTACTGTTCCACATGCATGCAGAACTGGGAGGCGCTCAGCTTTACCTCCAGTCTGGTGCTTTCCTCCATGTGTGCTCTGCAGCGACTGCATCTGGGGGACACTGGGGCTCATGTTCATTTGACTCCTGGGTGCACCTGTCTGCTGTATGGCCTGGCAGGTTATCCCAGTGCTGCCTTGTGTCCCCCCCCCCCCCCCCCTTTCTTTTCCTGTGAGGCTTTCCTGGCCAATTATAAAGTGGCAAGGCTCTGCTCAGAGTTTATGATCTCATTAGTCCTCCCTCCACAGAACTGCCTGTCATGTAATCAATGGAGAATCACAGATTGCAGCATTTTAGGCCTAATGCTGGGGCTGCCGTAACTGCTTGCATGGGGCAATTAGCTGATGCTGCCAGGACGGAGAGTGCTGCTTTTAAGCGCCTGGTCCTGCTGGACTCCATGTTGATTTGCAAAGCCCTTACAAGCCTTCCTTATTAAGGGTACGTGCCTAACAGTGCTGCCCAGAGATGCTAGCTGAAGTCAGGCTCCTGCATTTGCCTAGGTCCTGCCCAAGATGCAGGCCCCACTGGGCTGAGCACTGCCCAGAAGACACACTCTGGGGGTTAGTTCCAATCTGAAGACCTCAAAGCCTGAATCAATAGTTCTCAACCTTTTGGGACTCGAGGCACCCCTTCTGGGAATTGAGTGGCACCCGGTTTTCAAAGTTAATTTCTTTATTACGGAGTTTACCTCCTTGCAGGAGTTGGGGGTGGTGTCCAAGCAAGGACAAGCCTGAGCCTGCACCTGGGATCTCTTGAGCGTCTATTGACAACCTTTCACGGCGGCAGGACGGTGGCTGCTGTGGTTCCCTTGCTTTAGGGTATAGGTTTGGGACTGCCTGGGCGCTGTGCTGTTGAGTCATGAGCCCCGGGCCTCTCCAGTACTTTGCAAAGCTTCAGGCCAGCGGGCTCCTGAGCTGTGGCACAGAGGGGGCCTGCTGGGCACACCACTGTTTGCAAGGTTGGGGAGAGGGAGGCTGGAAGCGTGAGGCTTTGTCTCCAAAAGAAATGTGTGCATGTGTCAGGGTTGCCAGCAGTCTTACTTAGGGCTCAGATTATGGATCCTATGGGCTGGTTTGGACAGGGCAGATCTGGCCTCAGGCTGGGTGTTGGACCAGACCTCTGGAGATCAGATCCCTTCCAGCCCTAGGTCTGGGTGGGGCCTGCTACGTCTTCCAACAAAAGCGGGAGAGAAACCAGCTCCGGAGCTGGTACCCGTTGCCTTTGGAGCCGGTTGACTCTTCATCGAGCCGGGCCACTGGTTTCTCGCCACCAGGCGACACCTTGGTGGGGCCGGGCTCCGTTTCTTGCGGAGAGGGCCATCCTGTCCCCCCGGCCTGCGCTTCTCCCCCTCACGCCTGGCCCCTGTCTCCTGGGGGCGCCCTTCCCAGCGGCTCAGGCCACCTCGGGGTGCCAGGCCCCGCCGCTGCTCTCCAGCCTGGCGCCGGCTGCGGGCCCGGGGCAGGGGGGCTGCGGGGTCGGGCCGAGCCGCCGAGGCAGGGCAGGGCGGGAGCTGGCCGGGGTGCTGGGGCCGGGCTGGCGGCGGGGGCCCGCCCCTGTCCCCTCCCCCGGCCCGGCCCGGCCCCGCCGGCACAGCCCAGCCCAGCCCAGCCCAGGCCCCGCAGGAGCGGCGGCGCGGGGCTGCGGCATGGCGCGGCGGTGAGCGCCGCCGGAGCGGGGGGGGATGGCGGACGGGCCCCGGGGCGTCCCCCCGCCCGCCGCGCCCCGCGCCCCGGAGCCGGGCGGCAGCAGCCCGCGCTCGGGCTCCGGCAGCAGCAGCCGCGAGGGCTCGGCGGAGCGCAGCCCCGCGCCCCCCGCCGCAGCGCCCCGCGCCAGCATCATGAAGGTGAGCCCCCGCTTCGACCCCCAGGGCATGGACTCCGGCTCCCGGGGGCAGGGGGCTCCTTGGGGCAGGCTGGGGGGAGGCTGTGCCAGCCCCAGGTCGTGGGCTCCGGCTCCCGGGGGCAGCGGGGCAGGCTGTGCCAGCCCCTGGGCATGGGCTTGGGCACCCGGGGGTAGGGGGCTCCTTGGGGCAGGTTAGGGACAGGCTGTGCCAGCCCCAGGGCATGGGCTTCAAGATCATGGGGTCCTTTCACCCTAGGGTGGGCTGTCCCAGTCCTTGTGTGGCCTGCTGCTCCCGGAGATCATGGGGTCCCTTCGCCCCCAGGCAGGCCGTGGGGGGAGGCTGTATGAGCCGCAGTGCGTGGCCTCCTGCTCCTGGAGATCACTGCGTTCCTTCCCCTAGGAGCAGGCTGGGGGGTGGGGGGCTGTTGCAACCCCCAGGGAATGAGCTCCTGCTTCTGGGGATCCTGGTGTCCCCTCGCACCTGGGCTCACTTCACCCCAGGGTCCCCTCATGCCAGCCCCCAGCTGAATGTGCTCCTGCTCCCAGAAGTCGTGGGGTTCTCCACCTGTGAGCAGGCTGTGGGGGGTGGCTGTCCCAGTCCCCAGCGCATGGCTCCACGCTTGGTGTTGGGCTGGCAGGGGTGGGTGTGGGGGAGAAAGTAAAGCAAGGGGCAGTCTGTGCCCACTCCAGTGCCTCTGGCCAGGGCTTGGAGGGTGGGACCCAGCACTGGGTTGCCCCAGGGCAGGAGGCTTGGGGTGTGAGGGAAGCAGCCTGCTGACTGCGAGAGGAAGGCAGCTGAGGGGGTTAGTGCATGCAAGGGCATGCAGCTGGGGTCCCCAGGGGCAGGCCGAGTGGTGGGAAGCTTCCAGGTCAGCTGGGCTTCTCTGGAGTGGATAGAAAGCCAAGAGTGGTGACAGGGGAGAGGGACAGAAAGCTTTCCTCAGAGGGGTAGAGGCTGGCTTCACTGCCTTCAGCATTGTTAGTGTGCAGGGAAGGCCCCCTAGTGACTCAGGATGGACCCCCTGCAGCACAGGTTCTGGCTATATGCCCACGAGGGGGGCAAGCCTTTCTATCTGCCCTGCTGGCTACTCCTGTGGGACTGGCTCAGCACAGTCCCTGCCGGCTGCATCCCCAGCGGGGCTCTGTGGTGCCAGCAGCTTATTTATATCCTGTTTCCCAGAGCCAGGTGGCTCACTTGCACCTTTGGAGAGAGATTCAGGGAGCCCTGAGGCTCAGTTGTAGCATCTGTTGTAGCTTGGGCTGTTGGCTGTAGCCTGGACTCTGGTTGGCACAGGAGTTTCTGAGGCATTTTGTTTTCAGCGCTGAAGATCTTAGTTTGCTGCTGGGTGCTGGGGGTGTCTTGCAACTTTTGGTCTGCCCTGAGGGGCTAGATTTATGGACCCCTTTGGACTAAAGGTCTGTCACATGTCTGCCTGAGGTGGCAGGGGACTGGACTTGGTGACCCAGACGTTCCCTCCCAGGCCTGCGTTCTCAGCTGTTGCATGGGGTCTGGCATGTGATGGAGGCCACTGGGATGGGGTGCCAGGGTTGCCTTTCCCTGTAGTGGGACAAAGCAGGACTGGGGACTGGTGGCTCTCTGTGTTCCTCAGAGTTGGAGTTGGTTGCAGTTGTACGCATGCAGCAAGGTTTAGGTTGCCTGAGTGTCACAATACCAGTGTTATAAGCTCTGTGGGGCTTAATTTTTATTATTAATACACAGAAAGGCATGCAGCTTTTGTGTTTGGTGGCATGTCTGTTCAGAAGGGCCCTGGTGTGCATGCATGCATTGTGAGGGCATCATCCTAACATGTGAGTGTCTCTTCCCTTTCTTCTTGCTTTTGGGTGCAAGGAGCAGCTGTTTGCTTGGATCCCTGCATGACCAGCACTCTTGAACTTTTCAATAAGAGTCTTCTTGCCTAGAGATATGGGTGGTGGAGGGAGGATGTGAAGGGGCTACTAGTGAGAGATGGACTCTGGGTTGTTCCCACTCTGGGGAGGGAGGCAATGGGGAGACCAGGAGCATTGCGCGTTCAAATCTAAATCTGTCCCCCTAATTGTTCTTGCGTCACCATCGATTGCCTATACAGTAGGTCGCCTTTGCCCAAGACCCGCCTCCCCACTTCTAGCAGCCTATTTTAAGACAAAATAGTTCCTGTACTATTAATACCCGGTGTGTGTGGGCTGCTTCCCAGGCTGCGGCCCCCTTCCACAGGCTCCTTTCTCAGGCACCTTGTTGTCTTTGGAAAGAGAGAATTAGCCATCTTCCTAACGTGTGTCACAGGATAATTATAAGTGCTGTTATTCCCGTGCTGTTTCCCCGCTTTCCAGGCAACTCATCAAGCCTCGTTGTGTAACTCAGATCGCCTCTGAGAAGCTGGTGCGAGCTCTCGGTGTGCGCGTGCCTGTGTATGCCCTGAAAACGCCAAGCGTGTGAGCTGTCATGCGTGCCTGGGGTCTCCCTGCCTTCCTGGGCAGCCTGCATCAGAGGAGATTTCCCAGCGCTGCTCACAACCCGAACGCAGCCACTAGTGTTCAAATGCTGTCTTCACTTGCTGCACTGGCTGAGCTGAATGGCTCATTCCATGGGGATGTAGCAGGGTTCTCCTGTTCCTAGAACAATCCTTGCTCATTTGACTCCTTTCTCCAGCAACCAGCACTGTCTGGGACAAGTATTTCAAAAAGCAATAATGCCATGTGATGTTTCTAGGACTACTCTGTGGAAAGGCCATCAGTCAGTCTGTGCTCTGAGCATGGGAAGCTGCCTTAAAGCAGGGATGTTTCATCTCCAGCTAGGAACTGCATCCAGGCCTGGGTGCAGAGAGATGGGACATGCTGCCTAATCGCTGCAGAGCTTGGTGGTAGCAGCTGTTCTTGTCTATGCTCAGGCTGTATGGTCAGGAAACTGGGCTCACTGGGGGAAGTCCCGTACCTCCCTGGAAATCCAATTAAGATGATCATACCAGTCCCCTTCTGTCCTTAACTCTTCAGCTTTGAACCCATCTTCTGAATCCTGCAGGGCATGGTTTTCTCTGAGGTGCTAGGTCCCCACAAGAAATCAGGTCCTTGAGCTGTCTGCCTGGATGCACCCTGCAGCCATGAGATTCAGGAGTTACTTATGCGCTGAGTTTGTTTCATCTCTGCTGCTTTTCAGTGCCCTCCCATTTGTATTCCATGGCAGGGCACACAGGAACTCAGATGCCTACTGGCAGGCTCTGCCATGTCTTACATATCTCTTGTTTCTGCTTCCTCCTCCTCTTCTAGGGCTGGGAGCAGGCACCAGATCCTGTGTGTATGCAGCAGTCACCAGCCAACAAGCCCCACCTTGCTTGTGCCTATTCACTGTGGACAGCTTTCCTAGAGTTCCTTTCTTGCTGGTCCCTGGGGCAAGGGGGCATATGCCAGCTGCAGAAGGGGCACATGGGTAGGGGACAGACGTAGGTGAATGCTGCCTCCCTGCTCTTCTGTGAGGGAGACTTGTCCTGGCAGACATCTGTGCTGCGAGGCATCTCTTAGGCAGCTTATCTCTTTCAAAAGACCCCCTCTTGCTGCATCCCTGGTGTCTCAGGTCTGGCAGAGGACATGTGTTTGGGACAGGGCAGCTCTGAGCAGATTGCAGCCCCTCACTTCCACTCTACCCCATGTCCCATGAAGGGGTGCTGCCTCTATTTCACTCTCACTCCCTGGCCAGCAGAGACTTACTGGGTGAAAAAGGAACCGGGTCTGGTTCCTGCATTCCTGCCTTTTCTGCAGGAGCAGGTGCTCTGCAGAATGGAGCAGCCTGTGGCTTAGACTCACCTGTAATAGGAAACATATCACACCAGTGCCTGAGCTGGCTGTCAAATGGAATGGATGCTTTTAAGTAGGCCCTGCCTCTGCTCCACGTGCTGTGCAAAGCAGGACCCTCTCTGGGCTGGGAGCAGGGTCACCTTACAGGCTCTGTGCTGGCCAGATGTCACCTCTGTGCTGAGCTGACAGGAGACTGGCCATGCTGGAACTGGCTTGGTTTCAGAGGCTGGTGGCAGGGAGGGAGCTGGTGGAAAGTGCTGAGTGCAGCTCAGTGAGCCTGTTTCTGGGAGGTGGGGCTATCCTGGGGGGCTGTAATTGAACCCGGGCTCATGTTATTGCCAAGCCACCAGGCTCCTTTCTATGCAGGAGGCTGGGGTGGGTGTGGGGCAGGCAAGGCAGCGGGCAACTCCTCCATCTACACAGGACTGAGTGCTGCCGGCTCAGTGAGCAGACGAGGTGCATTAGCTGATGCTGAGATGATTCTGAGCCAACACATTTCGCTCCTAAGTAGATCCAGCATCCATTTTCACTGGATTCCCTTGGTCTAGCCTGGCACTGTCATCTCTGCTGGTCCTAGTAGGATGTTGGACTGGGTCAGAGGCAGATAGGGATTCATTCTGGCCCTTGTCTGTGTCTGAGGCAAGTCAAGCTGGCTGGACTGGGGAATGGGGCTGCAGGGCCCCTGCCATATGGGAGACTGTGCTTGTCATGTCACCTTTGCTTAGAGGTGGTTTGTCTTCCTTCCCTGAATGATGATGGGGCCTTCCCCTGTGGAGGGGCCTTAGGTGCCACAGGGAAGGCTCAGGTGTTCCTGTCCCTTTGCTAGTAGTGGACTTGGCTTACAATCAGCAGGGCCTGTTCAGAGGCCTGGGCTGTTAGACTCAAACCTGTGACCTATTTGGCACTCTGGTGGTTATGTGGCTCCATTTAAAACCTCTGGATTCAGCTGTGCCCTGCTGGGGGAAGGGACGTTGCCATTAAAGGTCCCTTCATTAGGGGAAGGATATTAGATAGATGTCATTAATACACAGGCATCCTTACTCCCACGCAATCCCCTCCCTCCTCCGCAGAGACTTGATGCAATTCAGACATGAGGCCTCAGCCACTAGTGCTAAGTGTGCTCTGACGTGCCGCCGTAAATAATTAAGCAGCACTTTTAGAGATGGGGAGGTGGACGCGCATCCCTTGTGGGACCCCCTCACCCGCATGTCATGCTTCTGCTGCTAAGTCTCCACATGACTGGATTGCCAGCAGTTACTGCTGTGCTTCTGGGGTCCTGGGTCTAGGGAGGCTGGTGAAGTGGGGCATAAGCAAGGTTAGGACTAACCTTGGTCTGTCAGAGGCCTCTGGGCAGAGTGGGGCCAGCAGATGGTTGGGGGTTAAGCGGAAACATGAACTGGAGCTGAGTTATTCTACAAAGGGAGCGGGGTTTCCAGCATGGCCAGGGAGGAATTAATTTGTACTGGCAGATGGGCCAGCTATGAGGGGAAAAGCAGAGGCTGGCTGCTTAGCTGGGCAATTGAGTCTCCCAAGCATTGGAATCCTGAGACCCCAGTGAAGTGTGCTCCATGCAGCAGGACAAAGCATAGCACGGGCCTGGTCTGGAGCTAGTGGAAGGAGCAGTGGAAAAGATTTACTTCTTGCTGGTGCCTGAAATGAAGCCTTGACCTTATGCAGGGCTCTGCCTCAAGGGAACGGTGTTCCAAGATGGAGAAATATGGCTCATCTCTATGCCTGTCCTGCAGGTGCTTCTTCAGTACCCAGATTGGAAATGGGAAGGTTTAGGGTCTTGAAAGCAGGGTGGGGCTGGGAATCAGGATTCCTGGGTATTGTTCCAAGCTCTGAGCACGGAGCAGGGACAAAGCAGGACAGGGTGCTGGGATGCAGGTCTGCCAGTTTCTGCAGCATGACACATCCTCTTCCCAGAGCTTTGCTTTCCTCCTCTTTAACCTGGGATGACAGCCCTGTCCCCTGTCCCCTATTTCCTGTGTGAGCTTCAGGAGCAGTGCCACAGGCATGACGCTGATGCAGCACCTGCAGGAGGGCTTGCAGTTGCCAGCCCCATGCTGCAAGGCAGCAGCTAGTGCTGCTGGGGAGCATGTGTGTCACTTTCCATATTCTTGGCAGGGAATAAACTGATCTAGAAAAGCCCTGGCTGTGCCTGGCTGCCCACTCCCATCCCCCTGGGGCAGTGATTCTCAGCCTGGCCAGTGCCTCCCATGGCCTTTTCACTTTGGGATGGAGGAGGATTCTTGTACTCTTGGAGTTGGCTGCTCCTGTGCCAGCTCCCTGTCTCCTGGGTGTTGTGTGCTTGTTACCTCTTTTTGGCCCTGCAGGCCTAAGCAGAGAGGGACACAGAGGCAGTATGGCCCAATGGACAGGGCACTAGGTTGGTAGCTGGAGAACTGGGGTCCTGTCCCCCCACTCTGACCCATTGCGAGTCACATTGCCTCTTGGAACGTGGCACTTCAGTTAGGCCAGGCTGGCAGCTATGAGCTGCTGCGCTGCCTGGCAAGGCCCCCTGCCCCAGCCCGTCTGGTGCCATGAGCTGACGTATCTCTGAGATGAGGGGGGAAGGGATTGTTGCTGCTCTCTGTTGCAGGAAGGCTCAGAGGTGGAGCCTGTGGTGGTGCAGGGGGTTGCACATGCATGTAACAAATGGCTACTCCTGGCTCCAAACAGCTTGTGATCAATGTAGAAGATGAGAAGAGGAGGCAGTGGGCTAGAGGGGCCAAGGGATGTAGAGAGCCTGGGGGGGATGGCGAGCTGATGCCAAGCGCTCTATCAGCATCACAGCAGGGGAGAGAGGGATAGAGGGCTTTTCAGGGGCAGTGCAGGGGGTGCCTACTCCTGGAGGTGCTGCTGGTAGGGTACAGATAGGCAAAGCACTTGGTGCTGTGGGTCCCCTCCCCTCCCTTCTCACCCCGCTCACTGTCCATCGGGAGTGGCAGGGGAAGCTGGAGCTTCTGATGTTAGGGAGTTACCCCCACAGGCATCGTGCAAGAGGGGAGCTCTTCCATTGTTGCTGCCGTCAGGTTCCCCCACCTTTCACTTGGGAGCAATTCAGTATCCAGAATGACCTCTCCTGCCTCATGAAGGGAGTTTGGGGTAGGGTGGGCAATGGGCCTCACAATGTGGGGTCATCTCTTGCCATGATCCAGGTGTCTGCATGATGATGAGTGACCCGTTATTCCCTCCCTCCCTCTGTCCGTTATCTCTGTGCAGCGTGTCAAATCTGCCACATTTGACATGTATATGCCTCAAATGCTTTCAGTTCCTTTCTCTCTCACACGTTCACAAGCAAAAAACACCCCTCAGACTGGGGTGTCAGTGTGATGGGAAGGTAGGGAGCTGCTCAGCTTGATGGCCAGCTGAACATGACCTTCCCTGATGCTCGTGAGCAACTTGTTTCACTTGGCAATCCATGAGCTCTGGTAGGCCCTAAGATGGAGCCACCTAGCACATGGGCTGTGGAAGGGAGCTGGCTGCAGTCAGGTAACATGTGCTGTCAAGGCACTGTGGAAAAGAGAGCCTGGCTCCTGGAGTGGCGTGAGGGGTACTATAACTTTGAGGCAGGGTTTGCTGTAGGCACAGACACTTGTACCCTTGAGAGATACAGCAGGGAGATACTAAACTGTGCGGTTGGGTGGCTGTGCCAAACTTAGTCCCACTGCTGGGGAGAGTTTAGTTGCAGCCTTCCCCCATGAGGAGCCAGGTCTGTTTTTTTCCCCTGCCAGTGCTCACATAAGCAGGTGTGAAGTGTGCAGTGCTTGGGCGACATCCGTCTGTGCTCCTGCACGGAGGCTATAGTCCCAGACCTGCAGGGCTCTCTTCCCCTCTCCTCTTCTTCACAGGGCAGGGGTACAGGCAGTGGTGGCTGCATGCCCTCTTGGGACAGCCAGTGGTGTCCTGGCACTTCCAGATCTAACCTAGTTATCACCTTAGTGGGAGCTGCTGCTCAGCAGAGCCCCGGGCTGTCTGAGCCACTCCAGGCTCACGCCTCACAGAGCACTTAGATTAGCAGAGCTTCCCCAGGGCCCTGGGCCAGGCTGGAAAACGCCCCTGTAATGGGCTGCCTGGAAGCACTAGCTTTGTCTCTTCCTTCCTCCGAGTGGGGCTGATGAAGCCAGCTGGTGGTTGCAGTCTCGCATCGCAGGAGCCTGGCTGCATGCGGTTAGCTCCATCCGGTACCTGGATGCAAATGCCTGCAACGTCTGCAGAGTGCTTTGACATCCTCAAGCAGCGCACACAGCTCCAGGGGCTGGGGATTGCCCCTTGGCAGAGGGAGCAAAGAGTGTGCCAGGTGGAGTGGGAGCTTGGTGGCCTGCTTCCTCCTGCAAGTCTGGACAGCGCCAGCCATGCACCGGCAGCTGCCACCCAGGGTGCAGGTCGGGGACTGAACAAGCCCTCCCAGCATGCGTTGCTACAACTGGGGAGGTTGTTCCTGCAGCAGTGGGAAACCACCATGCCCCAAAACTGAAATGAGCTAAGCAATCTAACAGCCCAAACCCGCCCTCACACAGCCTCCTATGCCCCACCTGCAAAATGGAGCAGAGCTAGCACTGCAGGAGGCACTCTTTTGGGAATGTGTTATTGATTTTCAGTGGCAGGTGCCCAGACCCTCCAGGGGGATTTGGCAAAGGGGAGAGATGCATGCACCATTGCCCCAGCAGGAACAGACCAAGCTCACTTTTATCTCACTGTCAGCTTTCATGGGGTGGGGGGGGAGGGTTGGGGGGTGGTGTTACAGATTCAGTTTCTGTGTGGCTGTGTGGGGGGCAGCTCCTGCACTCAGCGAGCTTGCATCTGGATGGGAGGTCACGCCAGCCGTTTGATCAAGGCAGGCTCCCCACCCAGCATTTCCTTTCCGGATAGATTTCCTGTTTTCTGCTTTCAGGCCCCGCACAGGGCAGCCCAGGGTGTGGTATGGTCTGGGGCGGTGCCTCTGGGATGAGAAGGAAGCCAGGCAGTGACCCAGCATGTGCAGCTGTGGTGGGCATGCTCCCGTGCCTGCATGCTCCCGTGCCTGCGGCCAGCCCAGGAGTGTGGGTGAACAGGGGCTGGCTGCAGGCAGGTGTGTGGGTGGGACCATCCTGTGCAAGGGAGGAGTGGTGTGCTTAGATTTCACCTGCCAGGCACTGGGCTCTGCTCTCTTTATTAACAGGCTGCCCAGGGCCCAGGTTCTCTAGGCAGGGCAGGGGTCATGGTGGGTTGCCATGCAGCCAGCTGCTGAGCAATCTGGGGAATTGGGCATGCCCAGCGGGGAGGGGGTAGGATTCATCCCCTTAGAGAGGTACCAGGATCCCTCCATGGCCCAGAGCCAGGATGAGAGTGAGGTAGAGGGGTTCAGGCCATTTACCCCCTGGGTCTTCATCCCAAATGCAGCCCAAGCCTGCCTCGAGCTTTGAATTGAACTGAGATCTCCACCCAAGGCCAGGTGGCCAGCATCTGCACCCATGTGGAAGCAAGGACTATGGAGGCTGCCCCAAGGGGTCACAGATGCAAGGTTCAGGTTGGCTCTGTATGACCAGGCCCTGGCTTTTCTGGGGAGGGTGTTTTGGTGATGATGGAGGAAGTCTGATCCTGCTTCAAATATAGAGACCATAATGATGCCATGTTATATGACTACTGGGTTTGTCATGCCTGCCTATACCGCCCCCAGCCCTGGGAGTCACCCTCTGTCCCCACTGATATGTCCCTCCAGCTATGCTGGACTTTCGAGGTCTGCACCAATCTTTAAGGCGTTGGCTTTCAGCCATAACAAAATTGAGTTATCCCTGGATCTCCCCTGCCAAGTTGAGCCCTGCTCCTGCTGCTGGTCTCCAGGTGAATGGGGAGGCCAGGCAAGGAGGTGCCCTGTGATGCCAGCAGATCCCCCCACATCCTTACAGGCTCCCTTCCGCCATCCCCTTCCTTGGTGGGTGCCTGGGCACCCTGAAGACGTGACAGCTTTGGCTCAATTTTCTCTTTGCCCTGAAATTCCACTGGGTCCCTCTTGCTCCCATATAAGATGTTCACATTACCCCATTTTCCCCTACTCCTTGTCTGCTCCTGGGGTCTGGGCTGACGGAGGCTAGCACCCTTGTTCTGAAGTGCTGTACTAGGAAAAAGAGGCTTCCTGGATGAGCCCTGTGGAGCTTAGGGGAGCTAGCATGGCCTCCAAGCCCAGCACTAATGACTAGAGGCTGAGGGCCCAAGGGAGTCAGTTGGTCAGGACAACATCTTTACCTCTGGGGCTTCTCTAACACTGTGTGAGCTGGGCTGGTTACAGACAAGCTTTGCTGAGACACCCCGCCAGCTGCAACCTTGCAGTTGCAGTGGCCTGGTGCTGATATAGCCGTCCATTGGACACTTGCCATTTGTTTTGAAGTCCCTGGGCACTTTGTTGGCAGCCCCAGGTCAGTCTTGGTTTGAGCTTTTAAACACCCCCCCGACCCACACAAGAAGCCCTGAAGCCTGTATTCTCATGGCTTGCCAGAGGCAGCTGGCCTCAGTTGGAGTCCCCTCACTCTGCTGTCATCCTGGCAAACACTCAGCCACCCGAGGGATCAGTGACTGGCCTGACTTGTGCCTCCTGGGCACTTGCCAAGCTGCTGCCAAACTGGCAACCGGGTATGAATCAAACTAGCAGAGCAGCTCTTGAGAGAGCATTTGTCCTGGAGTGGGGTCACTTCTGCCCTGTTAAGTGATCCAGTGGGGAAATCTGGTGCCAGCCTGCAAGTCCCAGCATCTTAAAAACCAGGATTGGGCAGCCAGGGGCTGTGGCTGGCTCCAGAGCTGGGTGGCAGTGACTAAAAGCTGAAGTTCTCCTGGTGGCTGTTCAGGGCCCCACACAGTGTTTGGGCAATGTCATTGCCTATGTTGCACCAACCTCCCTCACAGTCGGTGCCAGCAGAGATTGCTTGTGCATTGGCCCTGTTTTTGAGCCCTAAGCACTGTGGCAGCAGCCCTGGAGCCTCTTGCTTTCTGTCAGCTGCAGGACTGACCTCCAGCTTCTGCTTCCTCCTCTTCCAGCCCTGGGGAAGCCCCCAGGCTGGGGGAGGAAGTGGTTGCGACTGCCAAAGGCCAAGAAGATGGTTAAGTGGGGAGCATCCTCACCTAATGGGGAGCCAGGGCCTGTTGGTGCGGAGGCTGCCATCCCTGGCAAGGAGCCGGCTTTCTAGAGCAATCTGGCAGCGAGAGGAGAATGGAAACCGTGGGATGCAATAAGACCCTGTACCTGAGCCAGGAAAAGTGACCTATGCAGTGAGCCCCAGGCCAGGCTTCATCTTCATCAGCTGGGAAGTGAGCCGGCAGAGAGCAAGAGTCCTGCTCGGGTTTGTTGGGGGCCTCCAAGACTGTGCAGAGCCAGACCCTGCCTCCTGCGTGTCACTCTTTCCCCCAGCGTCTCTGTGACTGGTTACTGGTGTCCACATGACCTGTCTGTCAGGCTTGCAGCTGGCTCACGTATCATGCCCAGCATTCTTACAGCACAGTGCCCTTCCCCATGCTGTGTGGGTGACAAGTGTCCCTATCTCCTGGCAGAGCCGGGGACTCAGACTGGGGTTGATAGTCTGAAGTGATGGTCCCTTTAAAACAGGGGTGGGCAAAATGCAACCCAGGGGCCGGATGCGGCCCACCAGGCCATTCTGTTCAGCCTGCGGGGCCCCTAAAAATTTAGAAAATTAATATTTATCTGCCCTGAGCTACCTGTCATGTGGCCCTCGATGGCTTGCCAAAACTCAGTAAGCGGCCCTCTGCCCAAAATAATTGCCCGCCCCTGCTTTAAAAGATGCTCCTTGGTCCCAAACCTCAGCCCCATGTTGTACCAGTTCCTAGCCCCAGCAACTTGGCCAGTGATCCTCAGTCCCAACCTCCCACTGTCCTGTCCCTGGGGTAGTAGAACTGAGGCTGCCCGGCTTGCCGGCCTGTACAATATAATCATAACAGTTCCAGCTTCCACAGGCTCCTGGATGAGATCATCCATCCAGTTCCTTTGCGCCCAAGAATGCAGATTGGGAAGGCAACTCCCTCCTTGCTGCTGGGAGCCAGGCAACAGCTGTAGCTTTACTGAGGGAGCAGAGGCCTGGGACTGGTGTTGGACTTGCAGGGCTGCTTGAGCCCCTGACCCTCCCCTGAATTCAAATCCACAGCCCGGATAGCTTTTCCTTCCAAGTGATGTTCTGCCCCAGCTGCAAGGGCTGTGTGCAGGCATCCCTGCCTGGCACTGGTGGAGGGGGCAATGTAGAGGGTAGAGTCTGCCTACCTGGCCAATTGGATTCACTCTCCCTTCTGTATACTCTGCGATCTCCAATGTGCACTATCTTAATTCTACACCACTCCCACACCAGGGACCTGGGTCCAATCTTTAGGGCCAGTTTTGTACTCCACAGGCCCTAGAAACAGCTTCCCAGGCCATTTCCTATGGGCTAGGGACATTACATGTTGTGAAGCCATGTTTTGGCAGCTCATCACTGCTCATCCTGAGGTGCCCCCTCACTCCTCAGCTTCCCCAGTGCCCAGCCAGGCAACTGACAGGGAGCCCAGAGAGGCTTTGTGCTGGGGCTGGGGAGGCAGTGAGATTAGATGTGACTCACTGCCATCTCAAAGTGCTGGATTAAACCTTCTCCCTGCTGCACTGCTTAATTAAATCCATCCCATAACCACGCTCTCAGCCCTGCTGTACAACGCCCCCCTGCTAAGCCGCAGCACAGCCCGCTTCATTCTAATTAATTTCCCTGTTGTGAGTCACTTTCACTGGGTTGGGACTTGGGCATGAGGGACATGGCTTGTTTCCTCTGGAAAAGAGCAGTGGAAAAGACCCAAAGAGGAGCCATCCTTCCTATGGGTGTGCCCTGATTTTTGCTTCCCTGGAGCCTTGGATGGAGGCCAGGACCTTGGCTGACACCACCAGGACATGTGCTGGGAGTGTCGGGGAGGGTGTCTTGTTGTGGCTGTACAGAAACTTGATGGCTACCATGGTCCAGGTTAAAGGTGCCATCATCTTAGCTGGGTCTGAGGAGCCCCTGGAGTCTCCCTGCGCTCCCTCATGCCAGTAGGTGAAGGCATTGCTGTAACCATCATTCTTTTTGATCATAGCTGACCTTGGGGATTTGCCTTGGGGGGCAGCTCTGAGGGATACTCAAGGACTGGCCCCTCACAAGACAGGTGGAACCGGACACTGGTGTTTGTGGCAGACTGTGCCTCCTCTTTGGCCTGACTGGGCAAAGGGGTGTAGATCTGGGAGTAGCCTGGGCTGGGTTCTCCCTTCTCTCTAGGGTTTCCCACTCACTGGAGCCCAGTGGGAAGTGGGTCCCGATTGTTAGGTCCCTCCATCCTCATCTGTGGACCCTGTTCTCACATTTCTAAGGTGAGCCCCACTTCAGAGGGCACATCTTGCTGCCTGGGGTGCTGGTTCCTTTTTCTCCAGCTCTTAGCAGCAAAAGGGACCCCAAGAGCAGGCTGCCTCTGTCATTCATAGCATGGCATGTTGTGTGGGGAGGGCTATAGGACACTGTTCCTGCTCAGGTCATGCTGTCTGGAGTAACATGACAGGTGGGTGCCAGGCAGTTAGAGTGGCTTCCTTCCTCAGTGCTCCATGGGGCAGACTGGGCTGTGATTAGAGTGAGAAAAGGCTCTATAGCCAATGGAAGGGAGTTTTGGGGGCATTTCAGCCTTCTCCCTGCTATGGAAAGGTCAGGCCTCCATGCTGCACTTTGGAGAGCCCCTCCATGTTTCTCATGCACCTCCCTTTGCCTGGCACGCTCCCCACGGCCCCCGCCTCCATCTGTCAGGCAGGCGCGGTGGCTGGCAGCCAGAAAAACAGTATGCATCACATCCTGCTGCTTCGTCGCATTGGGTGCAGGGCACCCTAGCTGGGCAGGGGTTGGGGTGCATGTGTGGGGGGTTGTACATTAGGGCACTCTGACTGGGTCCAGGCAGGGGGGGCAAAGTGCCTTAGCTGGTGGGTTCATGGGTTGTCCTTGTCCCAGCTCAGGGGAATTGGGCCTGTCTGTGCAGTTTTCCTTTTGTCTTGCCAGCGAGGTGGTACTGCCCCAGTATGTGCCTGTCAGGCTGTGGGCATTGGGGGTCTGGTGTTGCTTTGGAGGATGCTTGCTATGCCTCCATGCATGACTGAACGGTGGTGATGGTGGTACTGCCAATGGGCTTAGGTTGAGGGGAAGAAAGGGGGTCTCAGTCGAGGGGAGCTGTGGTTTATTCTATGTTGGGAGAAAGAAGGGAAATGGCCCGTAATCAGGGGGGTTGGCTGAAAGACAGGGCTAATGCTAGGTGTCTGTGTGTCTGTTTGTCCAGTGGAGCTGAGGGACAGCAGGTCTTGGGCTGAGTGTGGTGCCTGGCATGGAGATGGGGGTAGGTGAGGGATGTGATGCCTAGGTGATCCAGCAGTGCCCAGCTCCAGAGACTCCGTGTCAGAGCAGGCACCGTGGGTGCTGGGGTCTCTGAGCCTGAAGCTGCTCTAAACAGGCCACAACAGGGTTGGATGGGGGGTGGTAAAAGGATGGGGTTGGGAAGGGGCTTGCTGTGCTTGGGCAGGGAGCAGGCCTTGAGGGGCCTGACCACCAAGGGTGACTGAGCAGCCAGCAGGATCCCACTCAGAGCCAGGGGCAGGAAGGAAGGAAGGAAGGAAGGAAGGAAGGAAAACAGAGCTAAAATAAACTGGGCTGTCAGGCCAAGGACCTCACCATGCTGGGGGAGGGGGTTCTCTTGAGGAAGGGCTGCCAGAGCCTGAAGCTTCTCTCTTGCTGAGGTGTTCACCCTGGGGAGGTCTGGGGTGTGCTGGGGGGCCAAGCTAGGGATTTACATCAGAGTGTGCCCTTTGCTGCCCTGCCCCAGGGGCAAGAGCCAGGGGCAGGGGAGGAGCCCCCTCCAGGCTGACAGGGCTCTTTGCCATGCGACCAGGGAGTCTCTGGACTCCTGCATCTCCTCAAACTCCCTCCAGTGGCAGTGGTGAGGCTGCGGTGCCTTGTAGGGACCAGAGGGAATGTACTTAGCCTGAGGAGTGACCCCAGGTCCCCCCCCACCCCCTCCCGGCTGATCCAGTCCAGCTGCTCTTGATTGGAAAAATCATCTGGATTAAAAGGGCAGCACCCTATGCCTGCGCCGGGGGAGGGGGAGGTGGGGGAGGAGGGGGTTAGCTCAGTACCATCGAGGGGGCAGAGAACAGCACAGAGCGATGGCTGCGTGCCTGGAGACTGAGAGCACACTGGAGGCATGGACTGTGGGGTGGGAGCAAGGGGCAGCAGCAGAGTTGGAGGGAGCCCTCGTCTAGGCTATCAGGGGGCTATGGGGCAGGAGCGAGGGGCACCAGGGATTCCATCACGCTCCTGTTTTCCCCCCATCCTCTCCAGACTCCAATCAAGCCTTGTTAGCTCATGCTAAATCCATCCACTTGCCCTTGGAGCTGGGAGCTGCCCTTGAGGCTGGTATTGCCCCCTGCCCATCTCATGATGGATAGCGCAGGGTTGCCTGAGGCAGTGTCACACTAGTGGCTGGTACCTCCCAGCAAATTGGAGCCAAGGCTGTGGTGTTCCTGGCTTTTGCCTGGCTTCCTCCTGCATTGTTAATGTGGCAGCAGATGCCTGAACTATGGGCCTTGATGTTGGTCTCAGAAGTCCTCCTCAGTGAGAATTCAGCCTCTTCCTGTGGTTAGCTATGCCAGATCATTTCTACTCCCTGACCATCCTCATCTCCTTCAGACAGCTCTCAGAGGCTTCCCTTTGAAGAACTTCTGATCTGTGTGGCCTTGTCCTGGCCCCATCGCCAGGCCTCACCTCACAGGCACTTACCTACAGCCTACAGCCCAGGGCTCTCCCCGGCCACTGATGCTGAACTGGCCTCAGACCTCTCTAGTGGATGGGCTGGATCCCCCTCCTCCTTGCCTGCAGCCTCCCCCCTCTACTGTCTGGCCTTCAAGTCACTGTTTTTTCCCCAGCACTGCCAGTCCGTGGTACTGGTGGGGTTGATGCTGGGGGTTTGCTGAGGCTTCATGGTATCTGTGTGCCCAGGGGTGCCTGGATGTCTTCCAGTAAGTTTAATCCCAGAGCTGCTCCAAAAACACCTCTTGATTTTTGCTGAAAATTTCCAAGCCTGTGCGCATCTTCTCCGGGAACACCACCCATCCCCTGTCCCTCACCTCTCCCAGCTGCATTTGCTCGGCTCTGGTCCCGGCAGCTTGACACAAGTCAGAGTCTGCCATCTGCCTGAGAATGTGTTTGTGTCCAGGGCCCGGGCAGCCCCTCTCTCCAGAACCAAGTGATGCAGTAGGGACTGGCTGGCCCCACTGGTCTCTCCCTCAGGATCTACCATCCCTCCAGTGCTGCCATCCATGCAGTTTCTTCCTTGCCTATGGCATGTTGTGGTGGGCACCCCAGCCAGCTCCCTCTGCTCTGCCTCTGGGTGCCAGCAATGGGCACCCTGCCTTGTGACTTGGCTGTACTGTGGTCTGCATCCCGCTCCCTGGCTATCCTCTCAGGCTCCAGTCTGCCCCCGGAAAGTGGCTGCCGAGAGTATCTCCTCATCCCCTGGTGTACGTGGGGGCTGTGCTATATATATCATTATCTGGGTGCCTGCTCAGTGCTGCCCCATTATCTGGAGTGGGGTCTGTGTGTGGCAGAGGTGTGGGGCACTGTGGCTGCCCATGTAGCCCTCCCTATTCCCCCGCAGCAGCCATGCTGCTGCTGTTATGTATTGGCATGCAGTAAGGCCACTTCCTGCTGGGTCCAGGGCTCTGTGGGGAGAAGATATGGAAGCTTTTGGCCTAGTGAGGAAATGGCAACTTGCGGGCCCCTCATGCCAGTGCTGGCTGGGACAGAGTTTCTATTAAACCCCCGTGTGACATCCAGCCAGAACTGCATCTGCTGGTTGGTCTCTGTGGGGCACAGGTACCTGTGGACTTCTTCGCTGCTGGGTCTGGCCATTCCTCTTCAATTGTGTAGTTGAACTCCCCTCCCTGCCCATGGCAGGCTGGTACCCAGAGCTCCCCAGGGCCCAGTCTTGCTCCTTGCCCTCTTTCCTGTTGGCATACCTGGCTGGGCTCCAAGGTGTGGGATCAGTGACCAGCAAGAGCCCCTAAGTCTTGCTTTCATGCCTGAGGACAAGGCACAGGGCAGTGTGTGCAAAGCCTCTTTGTGGGGAACGTGCTCCCATCCCCTCTCAGGGGCACAGTCCCAATGTTAGTCACGGCAGCTCTCTCCAGAGAGCCTCCCACTGCTCCTCCTTGGGACTGGTGCCCCATACTGGGGTAAAGCAATCATACCAGCCTCCCACTGGCTCCCGTGGACTGAAGCATGGAGCTGGGCAGCTGGAGGATGCTTCCTGCTCTGGGGGGTGGATTGTGTGTGTGAGGGGGACTGGAGAGCCGCCTGAGTACCCAGTGCTGGGATGGGCAGATGGAGGGGCTCCCCCAGCTGAGATGAGGGGAACTTCAGGGCTGTGCTGCTGTTTTGTCTCCTTCAAGGCCTCAGCCAAGGGAATAACCTTGAGACAGAGCTGTGTGGGGGAGGGGAGCTGGAACCAGCCTTCCCCTCCACTCCCCCACCCCCTACCGCCTGGCGTGGACTGCCAATCGATCAATCTCAAGTTGTTCACTCCCTTTGGGGTCGAAAATGCCTTTGCCCCCCCCACTCAAATCAAAGTCTCGGTGCTGGAGTCAGCTGAAGGACATTCCTGTCTGAGGACTGGCTGGAATGGGGCTGGAACAGCAGGGTGCTATTGGAGCTGGGGTGGAGAGGTTCCCCAGGCTGGATAGCTGGGGGCTGCAGGCCAGGACTGATGGCTATCAGCAGAGCCAGAAGATGGGGGGCCTAGCTGGAGCTCCATAGAGAAGACAGGCTGGGTGGGGGTGGGCAATGGGGATGCCTGTCCCCCAGGAGATGCAGCAAGGTGCCTGCTCTGGTGCTAAACCGGCTGCAGTGCTTGGGCAGGGGGCTAGTTTCCCCTACCTGCAGGATCCCTGGGCTGCCATGAGGCTGCACTGCCTGGGAAGGCAGCTTCTGCCCCAGTGGTGTTCCTGGTAGTAAGTGTGTGCCAGTGGGAAGAAGCCCTAAGAGAGTGGGTCCCTGCATAGTGGGAGGATGTGCCTATGTTTAGCTTAGCCCCTGGGGCTGGACTGTGGCAGAGGAGCTGTGCCTGTCTTGCTTATCGGGACCCCACACCTTGCAGGGCGGAAGGAGAAGGAAGCCTCACACCCTGGGCGGCTGCTGGCAAGCTACTACCCAGAGCCCTGTCTGTTGTGTCCTGGGCTTGCCCACTCTGGAGCTCCTGGGTGGGGGAGTCCTGTGTGGAGCAGGAGATAGTGCTGGGATCAGGGCTGGCCTGACCCACCTAGGGGTGCCACTGCAGAACAGGAAAAGTACTCAAGGTACAGTGTGGCACTCCCCCACTTCCCCAGGCTTTGCCCCTCATAAGGGGCTGAGTCATAAAGTCTGGGAAGAGGGCCCAGCCAGACCTTTTCTCTCCTGCCCACTGGGATCCACTCCACTGGGTGAGTGGGTGAGATTTTGGGGAAAAGGGCTTCAGGGGGATGATGGGAGAGGCAGGGGCATGGTGGGTGTGGGTGGCACGGATATGGGCTTTGCATAGCTGACCTGGCAAAGCAGGGCAGGGAGCTTCATCCCCTCTGTTGGGATGAAAATTCACTTCGTGCCATCGTGCTTAGTGCTCAGGAGTCAGGTAGGGGCAGGGCTAGCCTGCCTAGGTAGTGCTGGGCAGTAGAGGAGCCTTTTAGGCCAGTCTTGGTGGTCCTGTGCTGCCCAGCTGGCTGCCTTACCCCTCAGCCAGCAGGGCCCCTAGGGTTGCTTCTCCCAGCTCCTGGGTCTGTTGGGGTTCCTGCCCCTGTTCACTGCACAGGCTCTTCCATGTCCAGGCAAAGGCCAGGGGCAGAGATGACCCTGTGGGAAAAGCACCAATGAAATGGTAAGGCAGGTGAACTCTCTGGATCCCTGGGCTCAGAGGAGCTATGGCAGAGTGGCTGGGACTCAGGACTTCTGGGTTGCTTTACCACCTTGGGTGGGGGAGAGGTGTGTAATGATTATAGACTAGAGGGAGCTGGGCCCCTGGGTTCTATTCCTGTCTCTGCTCCTCACCCTTCTCACTGTCCCTCTCTCTGTGCCTCAGTTTCCCCATCTGCAAAGAGGAAATGGTACTGGAACTTTCCCCACACAGGGCGTGAGTATATGGAACCCTTCCTGCCTCAAGGAGCCATGACCCGTCCTGGTGGCAGATGGATCCATTGCTCTGCCACAGCTTTCCCCCCAGCACATAGCCAACTGTGGTTGTAAATTGGGGAGATGCCGAGAGCCTGGTGCCTGCAAGGAGCCTTGCCCTCCACAAAGCTGGGAGAGCTGTGCTGGAGATGGGGGGTGCTTGGAGTGAAGGATGCCACCCAGCTAACACCTCTGAATGGCCCTGGGCAGTGGGGCAGCATGGCTTTGCATGTTGTATAGGGAAGCTGAGCCAGAGAGAGAAATGAGCTACACACTGCAAGCTGATGGTAGTGTGGGGAACTGAATCCTTGTCTCCTATGTCTTGGGCTAATGTTCATCCCTCATTTCCTTTGGCTCCTAGAGATGTCCCCCCTTAACCCTGGGTTCACCCACCTCAGCTCCATTCTGCCCTGCACAGCCCCACCTGCTAAGTCAGGGGTCGGCAGCCCCCAGCATGTGTGCCAGAGCATAGCACATGGATGCATTTTGCTTGGCATGCATGCCTTGGGGCAGGCAATAGGGAAGGAGGTAGGGCTGTGCTGCCACAACAAGGATCGGGTCCCCCACCATCCACCCCTGGCATGCCAACATCTTACATGCTAAATTTAGGGTGTTTTTGGCACTCTGCCCAAAAACGTTACCAATCCCTGTGCTAAATGGGTCTCTGAGCTACCCCTGACTGCCCTGTTCCCCTCCCCTCTGCAGGATGGCTCTCGCCAGCGGCCGGTGCAGAAAAAGAAGACTGTGTCCTTCAGCACCATGCCCAATGACCGGAAGATCAACAGTACAGCAGCCTGCATCTCCTTCATGCTGGAGGGCTGTGAGATGAAAAAAGTACGCTCCAACTCCCGCATGTACAGCCGCTTCTTCGTGCTGGACCCTGACATGCGTTTCTTGCGCTGGGAGCCTTCCAAGAAAGACTCGGAGAAGGCCAAGATTGAAATCAAGTCGGTCAAGGAGGTGCGGGTGGGGAAGAAGACTCCTGTCTTGCGAAGCAATGGACTCTCCGACCAGTTCCCTGATGAGTGTGCTTTCTCCATCCTCTATGGGGACAATTATGAGTCCCTGGACCTGGTGGCCACCTCAGCTGATGTAGTGAATGCCTGGGTGATGGGGCTGAGGTACTTGGTGTCCTATGGGAAGCACACGCTGGAGGCTCCCGAGGCTGGCCATCCCAGCCTCCGGACCTCCTGGATCTCCTCTGTCTTCGACCTTGCTGACCTAGAGAAGGCAGGCCGCATCCCTGTCTCCCGGGCCGTGCAGCTCATCAAGGCCTTGAACCCAGGCATGAAAGCCTCCACCATCGAGCTGAAGTTCAAGGAGCTGCAAAAGGCCAGTGAGCGGCCAGGGGGGGAGGTGGCATGTGACCTCTTTGTGGAGGCCTACTGTGAACTGTGCACCAGGCCTGAGATTTTCTTTCTCATGGTCCAGTTCTCCAGCAATAAGGAGTACCTGGGCCTGAAGGACCTGATGATATTTCTGGAGGTAGAGCAGGGCATGGAGGGCGTGACAGAGGAGATGTGTCTGGAGATAATTGGCAAATACGAGCCCTCCAAAGAAGGCCGGGAGAAGGGCTACATGGCCATCGATGGCTTCACCCGCTACCTTCTCTCCTCTGACTGCTCCATCTTTGACCCACAGCACCGTAAGGTATGCCAGGACATGGCACAACCCCTCTCGCACTACTACATCAGCTCAGCCCACAGTGCCTGCCTCCTGGAGGACAACTTCTGGGGCAGCTCGGACATCAGTGGCTATGTCAGTGCCCTGCGCACAGGCTGCCGCAGCCTCGAGCTGGTGGTGTGGGATGGCCCGGATGGTGAGCCTGTGGTCTATGCTGGTCGCTCGACTACCTCCCGTGTGCCCTTCCGCACCGTGGTGGGCGTTATTGACCAGTATGCCTTTGAGGCCTCGGACTACCCCCTCATCCTCTGCCTGGCTGTGCGCTGCTCACCCCCCCAGCAGAGGCTGATGGCCCAGTACATGAAGAAGAGCCTAGAGGGGAAGCTCTATCTGGACCCCCCAGACCCTGAGGAGGCTTATTTGCCATCCCCAGAGAGACTCAAGAGTAAGATCCTCATCAAGGGCAAGAAGCTGCCGCCCAACTGCCATGACAGCGAGGGGGATGTGACGGATGAGGACGAGAGCCTGGAGCTATCACGTCGCCTGGGAGAGGATGACAAAGAGCAGCCTGAGGGGGGTGGGCTTCACCGGCTGCGGCTGAGCCAGGAGCTGTCCGAGTTGGTCAGCTTGTGCCAGTCTGTGACTTTCCGGGATTTTGAGGCCTCACGGCGGGGGCAGCGCTACTGGGAGGTCTGCTCCTTCAGTGAGGTTGAGGCCGGGCGCTTCGCCAATGAGTGCCCTGAGGAGCTGGTGGGTTACAATAAGCGGTTCCTGTCACGGGTCTATCCCAGCGCCATACGTATCGATGCCAGCAACATGAACCCCCAGGACTTCTGGAAGTGTGGCTGCCAGATGGTGGCCATGAACTACCAGACACCGGGACTGATGATGGACCTCAATGCTGCCTGGTTCCGCCAAAACGGGGGCTGTGGCTATGTCCTGCGCCCCTCCATTATGCGGGAGGAGGTGTCCTACTTCAGCGCCAATGCCAAGGACTCGCTGCCCGGTGTCCCTGCCCAGCTCCTGCACCTCAAGATCATCAGCGGGCAGAATCTGCCCAAGCCCAAGGGCTCAGGCGCCAAGGGTGAGGTAGTGGAGCCCTATGTGTGTGCGGAGATCCATGGCATCCCGGCTGACTGCGCTGAGCATCGCACCAAGACAGCTTTGCAGAGCGGGGACAATCCCGTCTTTGATGAGAGCCTGGAGTTCCAGATCAACCTGCCTGAGCTGGCTGTGCTGCGCTTCGTGGTGCTGGATGATGACTACATTGGGGATGAGTTCATTGCCCAGTACACCATCCCCTTTGAGTGCCTGCAGACTGGGTACCGCCATGTGCCCCTGCAGGCACTGACTGGCGAGTCCCTCCCCAATGCCACCCTCTTTGTGCACGTGGCCATCACTGACCGCCGGGGTGGGGGCAGGGGGCACAAGCGGGGGCTCTCGGTGCGTAAGGGCCGTCGGGTACGGGAGTACACCTCCACCAAGGCCACCGGCATCAAAGCCATTGACGAGGTCTTCCGCACAGCCACCCAGCCCCTGCGGGAAGCCACTGACCTCCGGGAGAATGTGCAGGTACCAAACTGGCCCTGCAGAGGGGCTGGGGCTGGTGGTTAGTATGGGTGGGGTGGGGTGGGGTGGGGGATGGGATTCAGGATTCCTGGGCTCTACCCCCAGCTCAGGGAGGGACGTGGGGTCTGATGGGTTGGTGCATGAGGGCTAGAGGCTGGACACTTCTCTCTCTTCTCATCTTGCCTCTCCCATTGAGTTGTTGTACAGCCTTGGGCGGGCCACTGGACCACTGCCTCAGTTTCCCCCCTGTAACATGGGGATTGAGCAAAGGAGTCACCAGGACAAAGCTGAGCTTTGAGTGGCACCTTAGCAGCCCCTTCCACAGCTGCCCCCTGTGGGGTGCATGCACCCCTGAGCTGCCTCATGACTGAATTTTTCAGCTAGCAATGTAGCAACAGGACAGTGTTGCCCTTTTTTTCTATCCCAAGTGGCCCCAGTGCCGGCCGGGGGCTCTGGGTCCAGCTACCCAACAGGCAAGGCCCTCATGCCCCTGCTTGTCCTGCTCTGCAGTTCAATATTCAAGCAGAACAGAGTGGGATTAAGGGCAGGCCCAGGGCAGAGGATATGGTGCCAGCAGCTCCTGGGCTTGAGCACTCCACATCTGGAGCAGTTCCAGTGCAGCGTCCCCACCCCACAGCTGGCTCCTAGCACTGGCTCTGGGCCTGGAGTCAGTCTCTGTCCTTGGGAACATGCTCAAGCCATTGCTGCATTGGGACCTTGGCACTGTCATCCACTTTGGCTCCAGGGCCCAGGGCTGAGATTTGTGCTGTCTCTGCTGGCATGTCTCTCTTTAGGCCCCATTCCCTGTTGCCTTGTGCCTTGTAGAATGGCTGCCCTCTGGCCTTCCACTGGTCGGGTATTCACAACCACTGAGCACTGGAGTGAACTACTGGGCAGGCAGCGGTACAGTGTAAGAGACAGGCTAGGGGCAAGGACTGTGTCCCCCTCCCTCCTCACTGTTTTCTGTCTGTGCCCCTAGCAAAGTCAGCTCCTGGATACCTCCCTCTCCCAGAGCAAGAAAGGGAGTTGGGGCAGGGGTGCAGCTGGGCAAAGAAGGAGCTGGCTGGTGCTCTGATCAGGAGTGGAGACAGTGGGCACAAGAGTGATGCCCAGCCCTGTGGCCCCCTGCACACTTGCCCTTCAGGAGCACCCAGTGCATTGGGTCTGGCAGAGCAACCCTGGGGGTGGGGAGAAGCTGCCCAACAGAGAGAGACCAGGGGAGGTCTTATGGTGGGGAGGTCCCATGATGAGAGCCATAGGGAAAGTGAGCAACTTGGAGGAGGGAGAGAAGGGCTGGCATGGTTGCGCATCTCCCAGTGCCTCCTGTCTACGGAGGGCATGGGAACTGGTATAGAGGTCTGAGGCTGTTGGGCAGGCCTGGGGTTTCTGAACGACGCTCAAGGGAGGGACAGGGGAGGGGAGGAAAGGAGGCTGGGGAGGCGGGAATCAGTACAGGGTGGCTCTGACTCAGTGCCCTGCGACAGGGGACACAGCTCACTCCATCCACAAGCAGATGGCTACCCGGGGTCCCAGCTGGGGACACTGGGCAGGAGCTGTCCACCCTCCTCTCCCTTGGTAGTAAGGCACCTGCTGCCAGTCCCACTGCCCTTCTCCTGCCTACAGAATGCGCTGGTGTCCTTCAAGGAGCTGTGTGGGCTTACACCAGCGGCCAACATGAAGCAGTGCATCTTGACAGTGGCCACGTGGCTTCTGCACAGCGAGGGCGCCCCCACCGTCACGCTCAACCTGGGTGAGCAGTACCCGGCCATGGAGGCCCAGGGACCCATCCCCGAGCTGCTACGCAAAGTGCTCACCGCCTACGAGACTGTAAGCACCTTCCCCTGCAGCCAGGCCTCCCATCCCTTCTTCCCCCCACAGTTGTGGTATTGGGCCAGGCAGGGGCCATGCTGAGCTGGCTGCAGCTGGGGCTGTCTGCTTTGGGCTGAACTGAAGGGCACTTGGTCCAGCCATGCCTGACCCCCAGCAGCAGTAGGAGGGTCCCAGCCCTTTGGGTGGGTAATGGGTGCTCCCTTTACTGTCCCTTTTCCCCCAGTGCCCAGGCTAGTTTGCAGGGAACAAGCCAGCACCACCCCCTGCCCTGGCCCCCTCCCAGGAGAGACAGCGGAGACCCAGCAGGGCAGGGAAAGGACCGTGATTGATTTTGCCACGTGCTGCACTGCATGGCTTCCCAAATGACTCACTCTGGAGCTGTGACACAGCAGCTCCAAGAAGCAGCCCTGGTCCCACCTGCAGCCCCCTCAGGATCCCTTACATCAGCACAGCCCTGGAGTTTGGGATCCCCAGTGCTGGAGCTGCAGCATGAACACCCCTTCCCTGTGCACACATGACCCCTGCCTCGGCATAGGGTTGGGGGGGGTCTGTCGCTGGAGCCTCCCTTCTAAGTCTGCCAGGGGGTGGGAAGTGCCTAATATTACCATGGCTTGGAGGCACCCCCTTCTCCCCCACCCCAAGACATTGTTCCATAGTAGCAGTGTCTGTGCTGGCGCCACAGCCCTCCCCCACTCCAGTGCTCCTTGGGGTTACTTGCTGGGTCACCAGGCGTCCTGCGGAGACGTGATCCCGCCTGGCAGGAGAAATCCCATTAATAGCAGAAGCCGGAGCCGCTTCCTTCCTTTGTGTTCTGAGGAGGCCTGGCGTCCGGCCAGACGTGAGCTGTGCAGCACCTGGTCTGAGCCATTGTTGGGACCGGCGGAGCTGGGCCTGGCAGGGGATATGGTTCACTGACCATCCTGGTAGGGGGTAGAATCCCTCCCACCTCTGCCAGGAGCGGTCCCTTCCCCTGGGTGCAAAGGGGATGTGCTGGGCTGAAGGGCCAGCGCTGAGGGGAGGCCGGGCTGCACGGTGTGTGTGTGCATGTGTGTGTGTGTGCGTGCATGCACACCTGCAGCATGTGTACAGGAGGGCCAGCAGGGCTTCTGAATATTGGCACCAAGTTTCTCCTGCAGGTGCCAGCTCCTGGAGCCAAGGTAGGGATGGGGGAGGGAGGGGAGGAGAGGGGGCTAAACAGTCTGCAGCCCAGCCTCCTCACTGCCGTTTCTCCTCCCTCCAGATGATCCAGACCAGCCGGACCCTTATTGAATCCGCTGATGCAGTATACAGCAAGCTCATCCAAGCCCAGCAAGCAGGTGTGTCCAGGCAGGGGCAACATGGCAGAGGCCCAGGAGGAGCATAGGGAGAGTATGCCAGCCCTTTTGCACCAAGGGAGATGGGCACATTGGCCCTGCAGTACCTTAGCAGGTCTCTGGTGTCTGGGAATGGGGGAAAGGTGTCTGGGGATTGACACCTCCCCAAGAGTCAGAGGGGCTGGCCTTTGTGCTGCTATGGAGTGACACTCACTGGCAAGTTTAGGCTGGAGCCTGCCTCCTCTCTCCACCCCAGGGGAAAGGCCCTATGACCCACCCGACCCCAGCACCAGATCATCTTGGCCTTCCCTTGGTAGTGCAGCACGGGCAGAAGTGATGGTGCCTGCCAAATGGAGCTGCTGCTTTGACCTTGCCTGGAAGGGATGCAGTCTCCCTGAGGCTATGGCCTGTTGCTTTGCTGTGTGGAGCGCAAGAGTCATCGCTACTCTGTGGCATGCCTGCATGTGGGTTCTAGGAAAAACACCATGGGGTGCTGTAGCAGCTGGGTTCCACAGGTAGTCATGTATGAGCAAGGGGGGATGGAGGGGGATGCACATGCCCAGGGAGGAAGTGTGGGGCATCTCTTTGGCTGCCCTAGAGGGCATGTGACTGTGGTTTGGCTCTGGTTAGTCCACTGTGAGGGGCAGTGGCTGTGTGATGATGGGGGCATTTCTGTCTCCTGAGCCTGCTGCTGGGGCAGCCCAGTGCGCAGAGCTAGTGGCGGATGGATGTGGTGGAGGTGGTCCTTTGGCCCCAGCTGGATCTGGGAGAACCATTTCCTGCTGCCATGCTGGGGCCCCTCTGAGTGGCTCACACTCTGTGGGCCCTATGCTCAGCCCATTGTGGTTTTCACATGTACCTGGGCTGGGGGGAGGAAGCAGGGGCACAGCAGGAGCCTGTCCCATCTCCCAGATGTCAGCTGCCAGAGAGCCTGGGCCACTTTCCACTGGAACACCCAATCCATGGAGCGAGTGTGCAGCTCCCAGAAATAGATCGTGTGAAACCGAAATCCCTTGGGGCACCAGGGGTGTGAGAGAGGACGTGACCTGCAGTTGCAGGATGCCTCTGCCAGGAGCAGCCTCCCCACGAGCTTTGTCTCCCAGCAGAGCCGGGCACTGGCAGGTGGGCAGTAATGGGCCCTGTGTGGGGAGGGGGAGAAGTTCGGAGCAGCACAAAGAAGGCTGATGAGGAAGTGGAGAGGAGTCATTAACTGCCAAACGCCAGAATATAATTAGCATCAGCAATAACAGACTGGGGCTGACGGGAGAAGTGGCAACTGCATATGATGACATAAAAGACACATGGTTGAACCCACACAGGCAGGTGCTGCTGTCAGACTGCCCCGCCCCCACCTCTGAGCTCTGCCAGGGGCCCTGTGTATTGACCCTAGCGTGGCTTCCCTGACACCGCTCTGCTGGTGCCCTTCATGCCTGAGCCACAGACACTGCTAACCCAGTTCTGGGCTTTCTCTTGCCCCTGGCCCTGCCATGCCTCCCCAAAGCCACCTTCTATCCTAGCCCTGGGGTCCCCCTCAGGCTCAGCCTTGCCAGTGCCCCTCAGTTCCAATCCATAACCCCTGGCTGTCTCCATCCTGGGGTCTATGCTATTCCCAGTCTTGCCAGTGCCACTCCATCCTGACCTGCATCCCCCTGCTATCCCTGCCATGTCTCCAGCCTGCAGGTGCCTCTCAGCCCCAGCTCTGCAGTGCTGTGCATGTACAGTGACACACCAGTGACCCAAGTGCCCATGGAAGCAGTGCTGCAGCCCCTCCCACAAGTGCCCATGGCTATAGATAGCAGGCCTAAGCTGGAGTCTGCGGCAGCCTGGCTATCAATATCCCTGGGAGAGCCACATCCCTGGAATGCTATAAGCAGCCTGGGTGGTATGGGTCAGCCAGGCTAGGGCAGGGCTCCCAGCCAGGCCAGTGCCCATGCTCCCCAGTTTGCTCTGCCCAGGAAGGGCTGGGGTCAGGCTGCTCCTTCCTGCCCTCAACCCTAGTTTAGGCTACTGCCTTCTCCCCCTGCCCCATGCCTATTTCCTCTCTTCTTCCTGCCTCTGTCTCTTTGCCCTACCTAGGGGTTTCTGGCTATGGTTTAGTTCAGGCAGAATCCAAAGAGTGCACCCCCCAGCTGTGCTGCAGTGTCCCCTAGGGCACACAGCAGGTACATCTAGGGTTTACTGCTGGGGAAAGTGCGGGATCAACAAGGAGGGCATCCCCAGCCAGCATCTCCCTACCATTTGCCTCATCTTGCCCCAGGAAGAATCCAGGTGCAGAGGGAATGGTCCCCCGGTCCATTCCAGTCCTTGCTTCCTTGCCAAAGAGGTAGCTAGCACAAGTCTAATGTGGCCTGGCTCCCACAGCCCAACCATGCTGTTGCCCCAGGGAGCTTGCAGCTGGCTCTGTGCACCAGAAACAGGCAGCCTGGCCCAGCCTCTGCAGGAGGCACAGCGCCTGCCAGGAACACCCAGCCCCTGGGCAGAGCCTTCCCAATCCATCACCCAGCAGGAGCAAGCTGCCTTCCCCGGCCCACTCTGGTGGCAGCTGGCAGGCAGGAAGAGCAGGGCAGAGCCGATGCCTCCAGCCCCTGCGAGTGTCAGCCCCCTAGCTTAGCTGCTTACACCTCTTAGCCTGAGTCAGATGTCAGTGTTGTCCCTTGGGCCTGGGGCAATCAGCACAGAGCTGGAGGATGCTCTTTCTCATGGCCCAGGCTCTGGGCCGTGCCTTGCTCACTGGGCCCCATGGGGCCCAGCAAGGCCCCCGCTAGGAAGCTGGTATGGCTCTGAGGGGGCTGATTGATGGCAAGTGGGCGATCTGCAGTTGTGTGGGTGACCTTGTGTGGGCCCGACATGTGCACTGCGTCAGAGAGGGGTAAATATAGAACGTGCTGACGAGGGCTCCGCACAGGGCGTGTTCAGCTCCTCGTGTACACAACCACTGGGTCCCAGCGAGCAACACGATTTCCTCCCTGAATGGGAGAGATTTGGAAGAGGCGGACTCAGGGAAGGTCCCACTGGGATTCTGGAGCGCAGTGGGGATGTGTGTGCTGTGTGACGGGTCGCTCCTGAGGTATGGAGCAGCATGTACTGAGCTGGCAGAGACACTCCTTGGCACACTGTTGCTCTTGGGTGTTTTAGCCAGTAGCTGTGTAGTGCCAGGGTACCCTTCATGTCCAAGCATGATGCTGGTTGCTCCTGGCTTTCTCTCCATGCTTTTCCCTGGAGCCTGTTCCCAGTGTCATGGCCACTGGGTCTCCCAGCCCTGCCCTCCTTGGGATGGTCTGAAGCTTCCCAGACTCCTCACTTCCCAGCCAGCTCTCCTGCCAGCTCCTGTTACCATCAGGAGAGTTAGCGAGCCCAGAGCCTGTCCTGTGCCTGCCCAGAGACCCTGCCTACTGGTACCTGCTGCCAAGGGGAGGGTTAATAAATGGGGGTCAGGTGGGGACCAGACACTGCGTGGGAAGGAGGAGCAGTGTGCAGGACCTTTGTGGGCTGTAGGTGTGCCATAGCACCAGGATGTGCTGGGATGCCCCGTGGGCTGCTGTGGACAGGGCATCTAGGACTGGTACAGTGGGGATGGGTCCCTGCTCTTGTTCTGGGGATGATGACACATTTTGTGGTTTCTTTCTTTTTCCCACAAAACATGAGTCCTCCCTCCTGAACTCCCGTCCCAACCACAAACTTCTGCAGGCCCGTCCCTGCCCCCAAGCACAGTGCTCTCCCCCAAGCCATGCAGCCCTCACATGCAGAGCCCCCCACTGGTAGCGGTGGGAGAAAATATTATTTGGAGGGGCTGAGGGCTGTTGCGGGGCTGACACGCACTGGCAGTGGAGGAGTATGTGGCAGGGGTGCTGGGTGCGGCGCTGCAGCAGTGGGGTATGGCAGTGGTGCCAAGCAGGATGGCGGCACCATGGTGCTGCTGCCGTTGCCAGCCGCTGCAAAATTAGTTTGGGAGGGGGTTAAGCCCTGTTACTTCTGGCTTTCTGCCACCTGTGCCCCCCACACCTCAGTGTTTGCACTCTAATATTTCTCCAAGCCCCACAGGCCTAGCCCTGAGACACTGTACCCTGCTCCTGCTGCCCCTGGCCCTCAGCTGCCCCCTGCCCGCAGAGCTCCCCCCACAGGCTGCTTTGTGGCCATGGCACATGGCTGGATTTGCTGCAAAATGAAGGCTGGGAGCAACTGGTTCCTGCAGGGGAGGCTGGCAAGGAGTTCTCCTCCCCTGGCAGGCTTTCACCCTCCTCTAGCTGTGGGATTTGGTAGCTGTGCTCAAGAATGGGCTATGGGGGTACAAGGCACCTGTCTTGCTCCAAAGATCAGTCACTTGTTGCTCAGCATGAAGAGCAAGAGGACGTGGCTTAAAGTTGCTGACTCAGCTGTAGGCTGCTGGCGAGCCAGCCGGAAACAGCCTCACGTCCCTTGGCATGCTCTGGAAGGGCATCTCCTCCCACCTGGAGATGTGACATGCCCCCCCTCCCCCCAACGCAGCACAGACACAGGCCTGCCTCCCCCACTTCTCCACCTCAGGGTGCCCCTGGCTAGCAGCACCATGGCAGAGCATCCCTTTTGGCTTGAGGGGGGAGGGGGGCAAAGATGGGGTCCTTTTAACTGGCAGAACAGCATGAAGGGGCAGGACGCACAGTTTGTCTGTGCCCTGGCCTCAGACTCTGGTACATGTGGAGCTCAGGGCAACAGAAGCTACTGCTGCTGTTGAGTGGGAGTGTGTGTGTGTGTGCGGGGGCAGGGGGGCGGCGGCTCTCTGGCACTGTGTGGGTGCAGCCAGCTTGGGCAGCTCTTTGATGATCCCAGCTGTTCCCCTCTGCCCCTTCCCCTCCCCTTTGGCCAAAAGAGTGCTGTCCCAGGGCTGGTGCCCTGCTGGCCTTCTCAATGTACAGTACAGTGCAGGACAGTCACAGTACAAACCCAGTCCTGGGCACTTTGCCTCTGGCTTTGCTGTAACCCTTGGGGCTCTCTCCTTGCCAGCTTATTGGTGCTGGTGACCCATGCCCTGCTCAGCAGCATCTTCTGGATCTCCACCTGTGATGATGCCGTGGCCCTGGCTCGATGGGCATATGTGTGACACTCTCCCCTGTGCTCTGCCTCTCAGGGATGGATTTCCACAAAGAGCTGCACCGGCTGGAGGCCAAGGAGGGGCTAAAGGGCAGGAAGCTGCAGAAGGCACTGGAGAGTTTTGCGTGGAACATCACTGTGCTGAAGGTAACATCAGGCCCTGGCTGCCGTAGGGCACAGAGAGGTGCCCAGTTGCCCAGGGGTGGCTGAGCCTGGAACCCAAAGCCCAGCACAAGTGAGAGCCAGGAGTGCTGCTTCCAGCTCTGTTGCAGTGAGGGTCTCTTCCTTCCTCTCCCATGCCTAAGTTTCCCCAGCTACAGAGCAGGGCAAGAGTGAGGGCTGAGGCCTGCCTGTGAGGTGCTTTGTCAAGGCAAAGCACCAGACCCTGCTTCCTCTCCCCAGGGTGCTGTGACATCTGACAAAGCTAGGGCATGGTGAAACAATTGTTCTCCCCGCAGCTGCTGCAGTGCAAGGCACCAGCCCGTGACGCCAGGGCCTGTGAAGAGCGATTGCAGAGCCTGTCCTGTGCCTTTTCACTGCACCTGGCAAACAGAGATCCTCCCCCTTCACCCCAAGTCGTTCTACCAGGGGAACAAGCCAAAGGAGGCAAAGGGGAGTCCTTTCCCAGGAGAGTTAGTAGCAGAGACTGATCCAGAACCTGGGAGTCCTGGCTCTCAGTCCAGTGCTCTATCTTTTAGGCCCCACTCCCCACTTGCTGGGCTAGTGCTGGGAGTGGCACATCAGACCATGTAGCAGGCCTCCATAGGCGCCCTTCCGGGGTAGTCACAGCTGTCTGTAGCTCTGCAGAGCCAGCCCAGTGCTCAGCCCTATAGGCCACCTGCTACAGGCCCAGACTCCCCTGGGACCTGGCTGAGTTGAGGTTGGTGGTGCTGATGTGGTGTGGGGTGTGGGGGTGGTGCACTGACAGTGAGTGCAGCCTCCCAGCTGCAGTGAAGGGGCAGGGAATTAAGTCAGTGCTTTAGCAGGGGTGGAGGGCTCTGCCACTGACCCCTCCTCTGCCCCTCCTTAACTGATACAGGGCCCTGGCTCTGCTATCTCTGCCTCCCCCCAGCATCATTACCCCCACCCTTGGACCAGGCATGTTGCTCTCCCAGTCTGCGCTGGGGCTAGGGCTGGAAGCCACCTCCCTAGGGGAAAAGAGCTTTTCTGCTGACTGCCTCTGTGCAGCAAGGACCTGGAGCTGGGCCAGAAGCCAGGAGCTGGGTGGCCCCTTAATGTGCTTCCAGACTCTGGTTTTCAATGAGCATCCCACTGTTGCAGTGCCTCTTCTCTAGCATGGTGCTAGGTACCCCTGGGCCTACTCTCTGCCTGCCTTTGCATGAGCTGTCTGCAGGGGGTAGCAGGGGCAGTCTGCTTTTCAAGGCAGACTGCAGAGCGGGATGCTGCCCTTGAGTGCAGGGTGACCACCCAACCCTAACTGGGCTGGACAGTCTCGAAATGTAACGTTCAAACCTGGGTCCCAGGCTGAATAACTGTAGGACAGTATTTGTCCCAGATTCCCCTCCACACAATCAAACCATAGCAGTATCATGTGCAGGGATCTGGGTTTTCTGCTTGCTGCTTGGGGCTGGGGGTAGCAGGTTGCAGGGGGCATTACATGCTTGTGTGTGTGCAGACACGCACATAGCCAGCAATACAGCCAGGCAGCAGTGGAGAGCAGCTCCCCCAGCTGCCTGCAGGTAAGTCTATGGGAGGAAGGGGAAATAGGCAACATGGAGGAGGGGGTGGTGGAGCATATTGAGGCCCCCAGGTGAGGGAGAGAGTGGGGCAGGGTTGGGGGCTGGGGGTGCTGCCTGGCCAGGCTATGCATGGGGCCCGGGGCTAAAATGTGCAGCTGTGGGGCCCAGCTGTGGAGTGGAACAGAGCTACAGAGCCATGGGCAGCTCATCCAGGGGGCATCAGGGGGGCAGCTCCCTGCCACTGTGTGCACACCTGGATAGGATGACCACCTTTTCAAAATGGAATAGTGGGACACATGCCCACCTCTCCTCCCCCTCCCCACCCCCTTCTGCCATGGCATGGCTGGTGGGAGGACAGCAGGGCAAGAAGCCCTGAGCCTGCAGTGGGCAGCCTACATCCGGCCCCACCCCTCACTCAAATCTAGAGGACATACCCTGCCATGGCCTTCCCCCAGGAGCGCATGCAGTGGTGGGGAGCTGCACCCTCTGCCCCCTGGATGAGCCACCAGTGCCCTTGCCCTAGGCCCCATTCACTGCCCTGGCTGGGCAGCACCCCCAGCCCCTGCCCCACTCCATCCCTCACTGTGGGGGCCTCAGTCTGTACCACCTGCTCCTCCTATGCCCTGTCTCCCCCATAGACTTACCTGTAGGAAACTGCTCTCCATGCTGCCTGGGTGTATTCCTGGCCATGTGCATGTGTGTGGGCATGCACATGGCACTGTGTCCCATTCCCCACAGTCCCAAGCAGTCTCTTGCATGGGGAAATGCTGCCAGCCTGCAAGGCGAAACCTGCCATTTTCCCATGTTTTTCCATGGTGAATGGAAAGCCCGGATCCACGCACAACACTGTGAATGGGGGACAAATGTTATCCAGAGTCATACAGCCTGGGACTAGGACTTGATGCTCCCATTACAGGACTGTCCAGCCTAATTAGGGATGGGTGGTCACCCTACTCCCAGGGATGGAGGCATGTGGGGCATGTGCCTCCCTCCCATATTTTTGCTTGGGCAAGAGTGGATGCAGGCTGCCTGCTGTAGATTTAGGGCTCCCCACCCTGCTGCCCTTCCCCTGGGACCTCCGCAACCCAGTGGGCAGGACCCAGCATGGGAGGACAGAGCGAGGCAAGGAGGCCAGGCGTGCTGCTTTTGCATTTTGAAAAGGTAGTCACCCTACTTGAGTGCAATCCTGAGCTGCCATCCTTCCCTGCTCAAGGAGCTGTCCAAGCAAGGATCCCATGGGCTGTTCTTGGAAGGGTAGGGTGTACCCCAGTGTCCTGCACCCTCCATCTCTCCCAGGCCTGGCTGCTATATGCTGGTTTCTAGAGTGAGGATGCCCCGGGGTGTGTGGGATCTGGGGCTTCTCAATGCATGAGTCTGGAGCACATGGGAGCATGGAGCTCTCTGGTCCTGGCTGCTGGTGGCCTAGGAGCCATGCGGCAATGCAGTGCTGCCATCTTGTGGGCATTGCAGGCTGTGCCTAGAGCATGCTCAGGCTGGGGCAGAGGAACCTTGAGTCAGTGTCGAGGCCAATGGAGGCTGTGAGAGTAAATCCATTTGCAGAGTGAATACCATGCAGCTGGGTGGGGGATGGGGTGGAGCAGGGAGCTGAGCATCAACCAGTGCCTCAGCTGCATCATGCATCTCTAAGGAGGCTGCCCACGCACAGGATAACAGCCTACTCTGTGGCCAGCTGATGGAGCCACTCCTTTAGCTAGTGCCCCTTGTCCGTACTCTGAATGCTGGAGGTCCTGGGTTTGACCCCAGCTCACAGCCATGGAGTGGATGGGTCTTCAAGTCCCAGTGCCAGCTCAAAGCCTCTGGTGTCTTTCCCCTTCCCAGTGCTGAGCTAGGGCAGCTACTGTCTCTGAATCCCACCTGGTGTCATTGCTCTCCCTGCCTATCTGACTTGTGGGGCCCCCTTGGTAAGGTGCCCCAGGGCTGTTTTGGCAATACATAAACTTTGGAGCTACATGAAAAGCTCCCCCCTACTTCGCCTCTCTTTTCCATGACCTGGGTCAGTGTAGGGGGCAGCTGGTTCCCTGCCCCATGTGTAGATCCTGCTTGCTGCTGGACTGTACCTTGCCAGGTGACCTGCATGGTTCTGAGCAGGAAGGCATGGAGCTCCAGTCCTACTCTGGGATTTCAGGTGGCACCAGAGGCACCAGCCCAGCCAGCCTCCCCAGGATTGGGTGAGGGAGTCAACACTGCTCAGTGACAAGGGACAGTGCCACCACCACCCTAGGCTCTGCCATCCTCCAGCTGCTGAAGGCTCTGGCCAGTGCTAGTGCTATCTGGTACAGAAGATGCATGAGGATAGGCACCCCCAGGGCCAGGCTCTTTTGGATCTGGGCAGCCCCAAAGCAATGGCTAGGGGAGGGGCACAGTCCTATCATGCTGTGGCCTTCACATGCAGTGAGTGGGGGGGATAGTTGGCCCTCCCCTAGCCCCTGTTGCAGCCTGAGCCCTGGCTAACAGAAGGGAACCCTTGCTCTCTGTGCTCTAGCCTCTTCTGCAGGATCAGTTTTGCTCTGAAGGTGAGGAGACCACAGCAAAACCCAGCCTCCATGCCTGCCTCCAGCCCTGCGATGGGGAGGGGACTGCCTCGGGGCTGTGCTGATGGGCCCTAACACCCTTTACCCCCACCTGACCCTTGACTTTTCCCCTGCTGCAGGGCCAAGCTGATTTGCTCAAACAGGCCAAGGCAGAGGCATTGGACAACCTGTGGCAGATCCACAATGCCGGACAGTCCTGTGGCATCGGCAGGAATGGCTCAGCCTCCCCAGAACCCAGCCGGGTCCGGACCCCACTGGAGCCCATTCCTGAGACAGAAGGAGGCAGTGACATGGCATCTTGCTGACCGCGGTGTGGGGCACTGGGGCCTGGACTGAGACAGCGGCCCAGCCAGAGGTGGGAGGCCCTGTGGCTGCCCCAGTGCCTCAGACCCGGGACTGTGGGGGCACCCTTGGCCCCCTGTGTCCAGAGACTCCAGCCAGCTTGACAGCTTTTTATCATGAATTTTAAAGACTTGGCAGTGGCATTCTTGGCAGGGCTACAGCTGGCCATTCATGGGGTGCCCTTCAAGGAGTGTTAGCAAGGGGCTGATAGGATTCTGCTGGGCCCCTTGAGCAACCCAGGCACAAGGGAGGTGATATCTCACCGAGACCTGGCAGATGAATTTATGGCTCCTACAGAGTCGGGGCAGAATACATGTGGGTGCAGTCCACACGGGTACCAGCAGAGTCCCCGTATGGACAGAGGTTCTTTGGAGCTGGAAGGAGGTTCAGAGCTGAGAAGAGGTGAGAAGTGAGGAGCAGCTAGTGCCAGGATGTCTGGAAGTCAGTCTGACCCTTTCTTCTGTGCTTCCCCTGGTCTTACCTCCTCTCCTGCCTTGCTGCTGCTTTCTAATGAAAGGCTCCATCCTGCTGCAGGTAGCTAGGTTGAGAAGGGGCCCTGGGATCATGTGTGTGCGTGCATGCGTGCGTGTGTGTGTGCACATGTGCATGCATGTGTGTGTGCATATGCGTGCATGTCTGCACATGTGCGCGTGCACATGTATGCGTGTATGTGTGTGCGTGTGTGCACATGCGTGTACGTGTGTGTGTGTGTGTGTGTGCACACATGTGCATCACTAGCACTTGTCCATGCACTGGCCCAGAGGTCACAGCTGACCTTTCTGACTTGCCTCATTTGCTGAGGACCCTGGCCTGGCTCTCAGGTCTGCTGGGTGTTCATCAGATCTGGGACAAACCAGATGAGCTGCCTCAGGCAGTGGGGAGCAGCCAACATAGCTGGGATGGTCCCAGCTTTCCTACCTGCCGTCCAGACCAGCATTCCCAGTGGCTGTCCTGTCAGGACCCCTGGTGTATGGATTCCACCTAAGGCTTTCAGTACTAGGAGTCAGTGCTCAGGGGCTGCCCCATCCACAGATGGAGCTCAGATGCTGCAGATGAGAAGCTTGTAGACCTGGCTTAGCCATGGGGTAGAGATCCAGACCTGCCCTGGACCAACCAGCTGGAGGCAAAGAGAAACATGGGCTGACCAGCAGGGAAACCATATTGACTTTCCCTCTGGGATGAGGCCCATGTTTAGAGGCATCTTTGCTAAGACAGGTTGAGCTGGGTGGGTGAGGGGGGGCAGTGAAATGGGGCTGCATGGCTTTGGCCCACCTCTGCTTCCTGGGAGTGCTCAGAGCAGGGGTCTGGCCCAGCTGGAGTCCCCAGCGCTCAGGCTGGATCCACAGGCAGGAGAAAGCTGGGCATGACACCTCCCCGCCTCCACTATCTCTGAGTGTGTGATGCAGGCTCCAAGCAGCAGAGTGTTATAAAGAGTGTTAGACCCCAAGCTGATGCCATGGCTGTTCCTATTTCCATGCTCCCGGTTGGTATTTCTGATGGGGAGGGGAAGGAGGTCTGGCCAGGGGGAGGCTATGCCAACAGTGGAAATCTTCCTGTTGTGTGGTGGTAGGGGCCTGCTTATCCCCAGTGGGGGTCCCTGGGGCAGGGCAGCCCTGGGGCAGGGAAGACCAAGCTGGAGGTCAGGGGGACTGAGCACAGAATTGGAAGCAGCATGTAGCTATATTCTCTGCATGATTCCCCCTCACTGTCGCTTCTGTGGTGACAGGCTGCAGTGCCAAGGGGGTCCAGGAAGGAGGAGGAGGAAGAGCATAGCAGGGCCCTCTAATCCCTGTTACTTAGGGACTAGGAGGGTAGCATTAGAAGACTGTCTCTCAAGCAGGGGCCAGCTGCAGAGAAGTAAGCAGCACTGGGGCAGATATAGAGAAAGGCTGCAGACAGCTACCTGAGGCAAGAAGCACTGCAACAAGCCACTGGGCAGGCCTGCAAGCAGACAGGTAGCTTAGGAGCAGATGGGAGACAGCTGGGCAGACGGCAGTCGAGCAGAGCAGGATAAGTAATAGGCTGGGCAGAACCACCTGAGCTAGTCAGAGGTTAGGTGACCAGAGAGGGATGGCACCCAGGGTACTTAAAGCCTGACTCTAGAGCTAGAGAGGTACTCTGGCCCTGATTTGCAGAGAGGACAGAGCTCCTGAAAGCCCAGGCTGCTGATGCAGGAAGTTTAGTCATTCTAGGGAAGCTGTAGGGGTCTGGAGACTCAGGAGATGGGAGGTTTTAGTGGGCTGATAGGGGTGGTATGGAGGCCATGGGTGGCATACCTGGAGGGGCACTCCATGGTATAGAGGGCTGAAACCCAAATAAGTGCCTTGCCACAGTCTGGAACCCTGGGGGCTGTGAGGGCTAGAGCTGAGATGGTCCAGGGGGGTCAGAGTATGATTAGAGAAAGAGCTGAGGCCATGACTGAGCCCTGCAAGGGTCTGGGACTTAGGGGGTTGTGTGGGCCAAGGCTAAGGAGCTCCTAGGCTGAGGGTAACAGCCCAGGAAGAGCAAGGGGCTCAGAGGGCTAAGACCTGGATAGGGTCAGTGCACCAGTGAAGTACATACAGTGAAAACAGAGAGGCATGTATGTGGCTAAGGTGGCAGGAGGTAATGATTAAAGCCCTTAAGGCAATCAGGACCTAGAGGGCCCCAGCTCAGGCTGGCAGGGCCCAGCACAAGGGAGGAGAGTCTCAGAGGGGGTTGGAGTCCCACTGTGAGTGACACTGCATGTCCAGAAAGCTCACATTGGGAGAGACTGCCCTCAGAGACCAATTTCACCATCCAAATATGGCACAGGATAACAGGGTGATACCCTGAGAGGACAGAGGGGAGGAAGCAGGACATGCAGGGCCACTGGGGGTGCCATGGCCATCTGTGGAGGCTGGGTCCAGACCTAGGGCAGGTGATGCAGAGAAGGGGTACCTTGGGATATACTTCTGTTGACTGCAGTATGCAGCTGCCCCACGGACTTCTGGCATCCCTCTATCCTAGTAGTGACCCCACACTGCAAACCCCCCTGGATTGGGATGTTGGCATTGCCACATCTGTTCCCCCAGCACAGCTTGGGGCTTGTCTCTGCAGGCTTTACTGTCGCTGGTCTGACAACAGCTCAGCCTGAAGCTTCTGCTCTATGTTCCCTGGGGAGTTCCAAGGCTGTGTTTCTTCCTCCCGCCCCTCTGCTTGGCTCCTGCCACATGGAGAACCTGCCCCAACCGCAGACCCCCTGCCAGCTCTACCCAGAAATGCTTCCCCCAGCATAAAAGCAATTAGGTGATATCTCTGCTGGCAGAGCCCCCACCCCTTGCCAGTGTGAAGTCTCCCAACACCTGGAGGCCCAGAACCCAGCCCTGATTTCTCCCTGCTGAGCCTGGGCCTATATAAGCAGCAAGACCCAGTTCCATCCAGTGCCTGTGAGAGAGCTGGGCCTTCAAGCCCCGCAGCTCATCCTCAGAGCAGATGCACCCTGACAGCTCCTTTCTGCTGCCCCCTGTTATGTGCCCTTAGCTGAGGTTGGCACAGGGAGGAAAGTCAGTACCAGTCTTGGTTTGGGCCCTGCTCCCATTGCACTGAACACCCCCTCCCCATCCCTGCTCTCACAGGACAGGGCCTGACCTGGAAGATGGGGTGCCTGAACCACATGCAGCTCTACCTCATGCTGCACAGACAGTTGCACCACCCTGTCCCCTCCAGCCTGCAGATACTCCCTCCCACAGTCAAGCTCCCGGGCAGCTGAAAACCCTCTCTTGGGAGCCCTAGTCCAAGCTGATGGCAGCAGGGACATCCGTGTAGACTCTGTCCCTGCCTATCCTGCTTATTAGATTGATAGTCATTGTGGCAACAAGAGGCCATGCCCTCTTAGGAAGGACCAGAGCTCATTGAGGCAGTGCCTTCTCTTTCCCTTGGGTGCTGGTGTGGCTGACAATCCTGCACAGCCTGGGATGCTCCTTGGGTTCCCACCAGAATGGGCTGGATAAAGCCTCCAGCCTCCTTCCCTTCAGGAGCTCTGATTGCCTGGGAACAACCAGGCAAATGCATCACCTCACTGCTGGTGGTGGCTGACAGGTGAGTGGAGACAGTGTGTTTAACTCCCAAGCTGCTGGCCCTACGTTCATTCTGGTGGTCATGGCTGTGTAGTGGGTGTCTCTTTCACCCTGATGCCTGGACTGTGCCCTTTCTGTGGGCAGGGGTGGATGGGCAGCCTAGGGGTGCCCGGGAGGCACAAACCACCCCTTGTGATGGCAAAGAACCCTGTACAGTGGGTCTTGGCTTTTGTGGACTCATCACAAGCTTCTAAAGAGGGGGACATAGGGCTTACCCTGGGGTGACTGGCTTTGCCTATGGGGCATCCTCATGAGCAGACACCTCCCTAAGCTCTGCCTGGTTTGCCCGGGTTATGCCCCACAGGATGCCAAGGTGGCTGGGTGCAGAGGTCCCTTCTGCAGGGTGAAGGTCTGATGTCCTCTTGGCTCTGTGCATGACCCAGCTGGATGCAGCTTCCATCACCTTGAGCTCTGTGTCAGATCCAGGTAGAGCCAAAGGGGGGATAAATGCTTCCTCACAAGTCATGAAGCCAGAGTGCTGCCTGAGTGCTTGAAGCCTCAGCAGAGGTAAGGGCTGCTCCAGCCATGAGGGCTGGTGGGTGGGGGCAGTCTTTTGGGGATGGAGATGAGGGTAAAGGGGGGGCTTCCAGCAGAGCCAGGCTGTGGATGCCATGCCAGTCCCTCCAACACGGCAGGAAGTGACAATGTCTGGGTTTGACTGGCCATTCTCCTTTGTGTAAAGAGGTAATTAGTCTAATAGGGCCCAGACAAACAAGCCCCCTGTGCCTTCCCCAAGAACCATCATTGTCTACAGCCAGCCAGGGCCATCCTGCCCACCCTCTGCTCCCTCCTCAGCATTGACCTTCCGCCCCTTTGTGCTGCTTAGACGATAGATTCCTTAGGAAATTACAGGCTCATTAGCACCGGGCTACGCAGGGAGTCGGACACCGCTGCATAATGAGCCACCACAAATGAGGGGAAAGGCCAGACCAGTCTCCAGGCTACCAGGAACAATGGGAGCGGGTCTCCCGGAGACCAGCCCTTTCTGCAGCCCCGGCCCCTCCATATCCAAGAGGTATTTTTGGCAGTGCCATTGTGCCTGGGCTGGAAAGGGCTATGAATGGGCCTCCAGGGAATGCGGCCCTATAAAAGGCTGGGCTGCTGGGAGAGCAACTCAGGGTGTTTCTGCACCTTGCCTCCCACAGCGGGTCATGCCACATCTCCGCTCGACCACCTGAAGACACCTTGGAACAATGGAGGCGCCAAACGCCAAGGTATGTCTCCCGGGGTCCTGAGGACACGCATTGGGCAGAGCTAGGCTGGGAGTCTCATGGAAGCCACAGGGAGCTGCAGAGAAGATGCTTGCAGAAAGGGTGGCATGGGGGTGGGAGGGACAGGAGTGGACAGACAGGGGTGGGAAACAAAGTGCAGAACCTCTGACCAGGATAGGGTGTGTTGCCTGAAATCCAGTGACAGCCAGAGGCTGGGGATCCCTGCCCTGCTGAATTCACTGGGCAAGTCCTGCCAGCCCAGCTCCAGCGTGGGGTGTAGGGACCCCCTGACCCCAGCCTCGTGCTCTCCTAGGCAAACTGGCATGAGCAGCCTAGCCCAGCTCTGACCCTTGGGTCTCTGAGAGGGGACCAAGGTTTCGTGGTGCTGGGGGGAAGCTCAGAGCCTCGACCTGTCTCTGGGAGGGGGACCGATGTCTTTCCTAATAGAGTAAGGGGGCTGGAAGCCAAGACTCCTGGGTTCTGTTCCAATCCATGGGGGCAGGCGACCCATGGAGGAGCCTTGTGATGTTGGACTAGCCAAAGCTGGAGCCATTAGGAGAGATTGCCCCCTGGGCTGAGTGCAAACGTGGCTACATTAGGAATGGCATCCAAGTGGGACAGAGCAGTGAGTGATGATGGGAACTCTGCACCTGCAGCTGGCTGGGAGGGGCAGGAACCTTCTATGACCAGGCAGGAAGAGGAGGAGGATCTCCTAGGGCTGAGGTGGACAATTTTTTGGGCCAGAAGGCCACTTAGGGAGTTCTGGTGAGCTGCTGCAGGGCAGGTCAGCAGCTGCCCCACACCCCCTTCCGTTTCTCGGCCATCAACAGCTCACCAAAACTCCTTATGAGGCTCTGGCCCGGGCCCCAGCCCCATGCTGTCACTGCCTGGGGATCCCAGCCTGGCCCCAGGGTCTCAATGGAGACCAGTCTGGGACCCCTGCAGGTTGGGCATGCTCAGCTGGATGGATGGGATAGGGCTGCAGGTGGGTGAGGAGCGGCATCTGGGTGCAGGATGGATGGGTGGGCAGGGCTGGGGCTGGGGCCAACACAGGACAAGGGCCCAGGACAGAGCCACGATCCATTCCTGGCATGTCCCTGCCTGCAGAACCGGTGCCCATCGCAGGGACATGCAGGCAGTGGATCATGGCTCTGCCCTGAGCCTGAGCCCTGGCCCTGCACTGTCACTACCCCACAGTCCCAGCCCCGCCTGCCTGTCCAGCTCCTGGATGCCGCTTGCCACCCACCTGCGGCTCCGTCCCATCTGCCAGGCCGAGTGTGCCCTGCCTGCGCGGGTCCTGGGCTGGGCTCCATGGAGACCCTGCCCTGTTACCCGGTGTCCCTGGAGGTGGGTGCAGGGCAGACGGGCCAGGGTGCCCAGGCAGTGGGGCTGGGTCCGGCAGCAGATGCTAGTAGCAGCAGCTGGAAGGTGCCGCCATGGGGCTGCCTGGAAGCAGAGTCTAACTGCCACGCCACCCCCAACTTAGGGCAGTGGGACCTGCCACACACACCACAGCTTGGCCACTTGGGCCAGGCGGGGCTGAGACACCCACCACAGGCTGAATAAAATCTCTTGGTGGGTTGAATCTGGCCCATGGGCCATACTTTGCCCACCCCTGTCCTAGGACTTGTCAAGGGGACAGACAATCACAGAAGCTCCAGGCCAAGAAGCGCTGGTCCCAGGGATCCCAGCCAGCCCTTCTTGGGCGTGGGTTATATTCTGTCTCTGCACTTCCCTGTGCAGCAGCTGGGGGGCTGGCACTGGGCTGGTTAGACCCCCTGAGTCCCCCAGCTTGGATTTTGAAGTGCTGGGGTACATGTCAGGATTAACCCTGTGACTGCCAGCCCTGCTCCTCAGCCAGCATGCTCCTACACTAATCTGCCCTGCCCCTCCACAGCTCCAGAAAGCTGCCTGCCTCCTGCTCCTCTTCTTGCTCTGCTCCCTGGCTGTGGCTCGGCAGGGTGTTCCTGATTGCTGTCGCCAGAAGACCTGCTCATGCCGCATCTATGACCTACTGCATGGCATGGGCAACCATGCTGCAGGCATCCTCACCCTGGGCAAGAGAAAGAGTGGCTCGCAGCCCTTCCAGAGCCGGCTCTACCGCCTGCTTCAGGGCTCAGGCAACCACGCAGCTGGCATCCTCACGATGGGCAGGCGGGCAGAACTGGCACCGGATCACCCAGTCTTGGCCTGCCACAATGCATCAGGCTGCCCCTCAGGCACAGATACCCAGCCGACACCAGCCCGGGGAGCTTCTGACGCTGACCCCAGCGGTACCAGGGAGTGCATGGGACAGATGGGAAAGGACTCTACCAAGAGCCAAGACCTGGTGGCAGCAAAGAGCTTCTACTGAGGTGGCTGGGGGAGCTGGCTCCCTGCAGGGGTGGGAGGGGGACAGGATCCCTGAGTGGGGGGGAAACCCCCAGGACTCAACCTCTGGAGCCATGTGTAAATAAAAACTTTTAAACACCCTCTGCATGGCCCCAAGCTGCACCCTGCCTGGGGACACCATGGGCACTGCCAGCCTTTTGCAAATAAACTACCATGACATTTCACTGCTGTCTTGTCCTCATGTCATCTGCTGGTAGCATGTTGGGTGGGCATCAGTGGCTCAGGGCCTTTCTGTGCAGCTTAAGAGAGCAGCAGATAGGGTCTTTGAGTGTGATGCTGAGGATTATTATGGGTTTGGTTCCCTCTGCCAGTGCCTCTGTGTGCATCCCTTTCTGTGCAGGTCAGAGCATGAGGGAGGAGAGGTTTGTCAGGGAGCCAGTGTCTGGGAAAGATGGAGCTGGGAGGGCTGACAGGATCCCAGACTCAAGGGAAACTGCCGCACAAGATGTACCCTTCCGAGGGCATCTTCTGAGACAGCAAGAAGTAAGTGAGAGCACAGGGTGAATCACCACTGGGTGCTGGCCTCATCAGGGCTCCAGGTGCCACCTTGCTGCCTCTCCCTGGCACATGAGATAAGCAGTCCCTTCCAGGCAAAGTGATGCTACTGGAGTCTTATCTGTGTGGGTGGTGAGTGGCCCCAGGCTGGTGAGCTGTAAGGTTTCACAGTCATCATGATTGGGGCACAAGGAGTTTGCAGAGCAGCTTAGCTCCATGTACCCCTAGATGCCTGCCCCTTCCCACTGTGGAAGCCACAGATCAGTTGGCTCTCTGGGGCTGACCCATCACTGTCTGGCCCCTGCACACAGAAAGTGAATACACCACCTTTGTAAGCAAGGGTCTGAGCTGGGTTGGTTTATACCCACCTCGGACAGCTATGAAGGGCACGTGAGGTACTGGGTGGGCAGAATGGGGATGCAGCTTCCTTCCCATGTAACATAAGCACTGGTGCTGCCCCTTCCCACACAGTTCTGCTCCACCCACAGGCTGCTTTTGAATGCAAGCATGTCCATGCTAGAAGAGAGGAGATCCTGGGTGGTAGTGAGCACTAACTGGGGCATGGATCCTCTGCTCAGTGAAGGGGGAGCCACCTGGCTTGGGTAAGGATCCTGAATCCCTACAGGGATTGGACAAGCCAGGCCCTGAGTCCTTTCCCAATCCTTTGATTTGTAGCAGGGTCCTCTAACTACTGCTGCTTGGAGGGTAGGAAGCCAACATTGGAGGGCTGCAATTAGGTAGGCAGCTGAGCAAAAACCAGCTGCAGAGTAGCAAGCAGCCAGGGGAAGCTACAAAGAGCTGAAGTGCAGGCAGGGGCTGCCAGAGTGCTAGCTGCATGGGCACAGGCAGAGAAGGCTCCAGGCAGGTAGAAGGGCAGTGGCTGCAGCTCAGTGGTTTCAGTTGCAGCACCTGAGAGCAGACTGACTATTGGACTAATTAGGAACCTCTGGGCAAGGTGAAGGCCACGTGACCAAAAGAGGTAAAGCCCAGCCTACTAGAAGCCTGATTTCTGAGCCAGGGAGGGTAGCCTGGCTTGGCTGTGGTTGAGGGCAGAGTTTCTGTTACTCTAAACTGCAGGAGAAAGCTCAGAGTGGGTAGAAAACTGGCTTATGGGATGCAACCAGAAAGTAGTGGTGGATGGGTTGGTTTCTTCCTGGAGAGATGTGGGCAGTGGTATCCCCCGAGACTCTGTCCTTGGATTAGTACTGTTCAATATCTTCATCAGAGTGCTTTTTACACCCTCATCTAAATCACTGAATTTGCAGATGACACCAAACTATGGGGTATAGTAAATGCACTAGAGGATAGGGAGTGAATTCAGGTGGATTCAGATAGGCTGGGGAAATGGGCGGATCAGCATAGGATGCAATTTAACAAAGATAAGTGCAAAGTACAGCACCTGGGGAGAAAAAATCACCAATACACCTATAGACTGGGAATTAACATTCTAAGTAGCACAGCAGTAGAAAGGGATCTTGGAGTCATAGTCGACACAAAAATGAACACGAGTAGCCAATGTAACGAGGTAATAAGTAAGGCTAACCACATTCTTTCCTGCATTCATAGGTGCATCACAAGCAGGTCTAGGGAGGTGATACTTCCCCTCTATGTGGCACTGGTGAGGCTGCAGTTTGGAATACTGCATCCAGTTTTAGGTGCCACACTTCAAGAGGAATGTCGATAACCTGGAAAGGGTCCAGAGGAGGGCTACTCATGGTTGAGGGCCTGCAGGTAAGATCCTATGAAGACAGATTGAGGGACCTGAATCTCTTTAGTCTCTGCAAGAGAAGGCTAAGTGATCTTATGGGTGTCTACAAAGTCATCAGGCCATAAACAATGGCCATAAACTGAAGGACAGTATAGTTTCATAGTAGTTTGGGGTCAGAAGGGACCTGAACAGATCATCTAGTCTGACCCCCACACTGGCAGGAGCACATGGTGGGATCACACAACTCCAGACAGGTGTTTGTCCAACTTCTTTTTGAATTTACCCAAGGTAGGAGCGAGGACCACTTCCCTAGAAAGTTGGTTCCAGATCCTAGCCACCTTAACAGTGAAATAGTGCATCCTAATCTCTAACCTGAACCTATTCTCCAGCAGCTTCTGGCCATTGTTCCTTATCACCCCAGGTGCTGCTGGGGGGAATAGGGCCCTTCCTACTCACTGCTGATCTCCCCTAATGAGTTTGTAGGCAGCCACCAGGTCCCCCCTCAGCTTCTGCTTGCTGAGGCTGAACAGATTCAGGTCCCTCAGCCTCTCCTCATACGGCCTGCCCTGTTGCCTTCCAACCAAGCGGATGGCCCTCCTCTGAACCCTCTCAAGGCAGGCCACATCCTTCTTAAAGTGCGGTGCCCAGAACTGGATGCAGTACTCCAACTGCAGCCTGACCAATGTCACATAGAGGGGGAGTATCACCTCTCTGGACTGGCTTGAGATGCATCTTTGGATGCATGACAAGGTGCGGTGGCTTTGCTGGCTGCGGTCTAGCATTGGTGGCTTATGTTCATCTTGGAGTTAATAATGACTCCAAGATCCCTTTCTGCCTCTGTGCTCACAAGGTGGGAGCTCCCCAGCTTGTATGTATGCTGTGGATTCCTTCTCCCCAGGTGCAGCATCCTGCATTTATCTACGTTGAACCCCATCCTATTACCATCTGCCCACTTCTGTAGTCTGTCTAAATCTAATTGCAGCCTCTCTCTCCCTTCAAGCATACCTACCTCTCCCCACATCCTGGTGTCATCAGCAAACTTGGACAACATGTTTTCCAAGTAGATTTAGATTGGACATCTGGAAGAAATTCTTTATGGTGAGGGTTGCCAAAATACGAAATGGGCTTCCAAGGGAGATGGTGCTTTCCCTTACTTTGGAGGTGTTCAAAAGGAGATTAGACAAGCACCTGGCTGGGGTTACTTGACCCCGGCTCTCTTTCCTGCCCACAGCAGGGGGTCAGACTCAGTGATCTAACAGGTCCCTTCCAACCCTAGAAATCTATGAGAAGGAAACCCAGGCAACACGGGTACCTGAGGAAGCTGCAAAGAGCCAGAAGCCAAAGGGCAGGAATTTGCTGGGATCCAGGAGGGGTTTATGTTTGATGATTACTTGCTGGCATAGTACTGGAGGTTTGGGTGTGGTTAATAGGGGAGGTGTGGAAGCCACAGCAGTAGAAGAGGCTAAGCCCCAGATAGGGGAAGAGAGTGCGAGAATCCTGCAAGGATCCAGGACCCAGTTGATTACATAGAACTAGAACCAAGCAATTTAGAAGCTGGAGATAGCAGCCCTACATGTTCTACATCAGTGTGGCATGTGGCAAACCAAGCCTTCACTTTGAGGCCAGTTTACTGCCTGGGTCCTGTGCTCTGCAGGGCTACTGTTGGGACCATGCCCATGGCCTTCCCCCTCCCAGCAGGCCTGCGGCTCAGCGAGTAGGGCTGGCAGGATGGGCAGGACAGCAGGTCTTCTCCTAGGGCTAGACCTATCCAGGTGGCAGGTGGTCCACGTCTGGGGATAGGTGCACTCTACAGCACCTCAGCTCTTTGGCAGAAGTTCAGCTCCATCTTCTTGGGCCTCTGGGCTGAGCTGCTGTGCGGTAGTCACACTTGCAGCCAGAGGGCAGTGTTTGAAAATAAATCAGCCAGGCTGCCTCCATAGAGCTGCAGTGTACTCTGCTACAAAAAGCCTCAGTGCCAGGGTTCCCACTTCAGCCTGCTGCAGCTGCTGAGTGCCCCCACTGCACCCAGTCCTGGAAAGAAACAGAGTCCCTCTTCTAATCAAAAGGACCCTCTGTTTTCTGTTCCTGCCTCTTCTCCATGTTTCTTACAACTCCCTCTTGCCCAGGGTGTGAGCACCTCAAGCTGACACATCACGATTCTCTTTACTCCCCCTGCCTTCGACCAATCTCCCCAGGGAAGCCAACATGAGGCAAAGGCTCCTAGCTCCCCCTGGAGTGCTGAGACCCACAGAGACCCAGTGATGCAGGTCCCAGAGGGAGCTGGTACTACAACAAGGTACTGAACCCCCTAAAGCCATAGCTTTGAGCTGTACCTACCCTTTCTTTAGGGCTTAAAATGGCACCTGATTTCTTATACATGATCCTTATCCCAGAGACCTTCTTCTGCCTCAACAGTGCCTTTCCTGCTGGGTCAGGGTGTGAGCAGAAACCCCATTTCCACCCTACCCCCCTCTTAGTCTGAACCCAGTTCGTTCCTCTCCCCCAGGCTCTGGTGCTGCTTAGGGTCTGCCTCCTGCAGGGTGTTAGGCTCATGGTGGGGGAATTAACTGGAGGGGAGAGCAGGCTGGGGGCAAGAGCAGGGGCTGCTTTATTGCTCCTACTGTGCAGCTTCCCCATTTTCTGCTGTTTGCCTCAACCTCCTGCATCTCCCCTGCCCCTGACTGCATTTATCCAGAGAACAATTGTTCCCCTCTTTCTGCTGTGCCCTTCCTGTCCCCATCCCCACCCCCCCTCCACATACAGAGATGCAGCCATGGCAGAAGCACCAGCTCAAGTGCTTTTAGGTAAGAGGCTCCTTCACCCCTGCCTTTCTGCTCTCACCAGCCCAGGAGAGACCTGGAGGACCCTGCACAACACTCTGCTGGGTCTGCAGGCCTCCCTCAGCCCCTGTGGTATAATTTTCCCTTCCCTGAAGTGCAGCGGAGAGCTCCAGCTCATCACAGCTCAGGCCTGCAGCCCCTTGTGCAGCAAGCCTCACCAGTGCATTCCTGAGGGGAATCATCTATATAGCTCAGACCCCTGAAACTGGGCTTGGTACTGGAGGGAGGAAAGGTGTTTACATTGTCACCTGGGCCTGATTCGGAAGTGTCCTCCCCTTTCCACTCCTCTCTCTCTGCTCCTACTGAAGTCGGGGTGGGGGCAATGTGGTTATTCTCAGGTCTGGTCATCTCAGCTTGGCTGGGGGACTCCCCAGGTGGTATCCTGCTATCCTCACTGGCCTTCCCCAGGGTCTGTGTTAACGCCTCATGCCAAGGATGCAGCTGACCAGCAGCTGCTGGGTAGACCACCTCCATAGTCTGAGTCTGCCCCCACAATCCTTGTGAGCCCTCCACCCCATCTTGTCCATGCCCAACAGTTGCCCCTGGAGGCTCTCATCTGGCTTGACTGTATAGGGCTGCAGGATTGGGTGGGGGGGAACATACCCCTGAACTCCAGGGGCTCACTCTTCCTGAGGGAGGAACTACCCTGGCTTTACCTGTGGCAGTTTTGGGTGTTGGGTCTGTGTTGAGTCAGGGTTGAGGGTAGCTTTATGCAGAGTTTAAATTATGGTTGTATGGGGTGGTTAGGACAGTGATGTCCTGCTTCAGGCAGGGGGTGGGTCTAGATGACCTCTGGGGGGGTCCCTTCCAGCCCTACTTCTCTATGACCAGCTGGGTTTGAGCAGAGGAAAAGCATCTAAGCAGGCTCTGCCCGATTCCACCCTCAGTGCTGGGCTGGGGGGGGGCAAGGGAGTGGGGGGTCTCCCGGGCGAGGGAGGAGGGGGGCTCCTGGGCTGGGGGGGGTGAGGGAGGGGGGTCTCCCGGGCTGGCTGGGCAGCGGGGAGCTGGTGCAAGGGGCAGGCTGTGGCTGGCCCCATGAGGCAGGCAAAGGAGTGGGGCTAGCGGGTTGGGGGCGGGGGCGCATGACTTCTGAGGGACCTGGACTTGTGCAGCCTGCCGAAGAGGAGCCGGAGAGGCGATGTAATCGCAGCCCGGCCTCAGCTACCTGAAGGGCGGTTCCAGAGAGGCTGCAGCGAGACTTGTCAGCCCCGGCAGATGACAGAATTGGAGCAATGGTCTCAAGTTGCAGCAGGGGAGGCTGAGGTTAGATACCGAGGGGGAAAAAACTCGCTGAGGAGGCGAGCAGGAAGGCGCTGGAACGGGCTGCCGGGAGACGTGGCGGAGTCTCCCTCCCCGGAGGTTGCTTGCTAAACCCCGGCCGGGATGCTGGAGCGGGGCTGGGCCGGGCTGGATGCCCCAGCGCGGTCCCTTCCTGCCCCGCGGCGCTAGGGCTCCTCCCGCGGGGCGGGGCAGCGCGCCATGCACCTGCGGAGGGAGCCGGCGCTCCGGCGGCAGAGCCGAGCCGCGGCAGCCCCCGGCCGGGGCCGGTGGGGCCAGTGAGGGGCAGGATGCCGGTGATGAAGGGCTTGCTGGCCCCGCAGAACACCTTCCTGGACACCATCGCCAACAGGTTCGATGGGACACGTAAGTCGCAGCCCGGCCGGGCGTGCCCTGCGGGAGGGCAGGGGGCGCCAGCCGGGCCCTCGCTCCCAGGGCTGTTGGGGGGGCTCTGGTGGGGGCACTTGGGCTCCCCTGTGCTCCCGCTGGCTGCGTGTGGGCACAGCCGTTGGGTACCCCCTTGCAGCCTCCTTCCTGGCTGCCCCACACTCCTGGGCTCAGCATCGCCCGCCTGGGGAGACCTCCAGGACCAGGGGCGGCAGGGGATGGTTCCCCCTTTGTGCCTCCCGAAAGTCCTGAGGGCTTCTGCCCCCCCACCAAGTGGATCACTGCTGCCACCCTGCAGGGCCGCCCCACGTAATGCACCTCTCTCGCCAGCAGCTGGGCTGCAAAGCCATGGCACAGAAGGGTGAGGGATGGTATGCTCTTAACAGTGCCACTTTGCTGTGACCGGGGGCTGCGTGCCTCTAGGAAAAGCGCGGCTGGGCTTGGTGGTGGCCGCTGGCCTTCTGTGGCACAGCGTGGCATCCCTTGGGCAGCGGAGGCTTCTGCCTAGTGGATCTGGGACGGGGTGGGAAACTCGCTGCGCAAGTAGGAAGCACCTTTGTAGGTACTGGGTGCCTTTCTTGGCATCGCCGCCTCCTTGTTCTGCACTATCAAGCTCCCCCCACCCACAGCCCAGATTGTTATCTAGGTACCGGACCTGCATGGAGCCCTGGGCTTGGTGAGGGGAATGCCATTTCATAGCTTTCCCCATTTGCTTGTCACTTGGTGGAAAGTGTCAAGAAAAGAATCCATCACCAGCTCTCAGATGCTTCCCCCCCACCCCCACACACAGCCTCTGGTCCCCTCCTTGCTTGAATTTCCATACCACCCAGGAGGCTGCCTGGGTTGTGAAACACTGCCCCCAGGGAAGGTATGGTTAGCATGTTTTTTTGGTAAATAAAATGCCATATTGTAGGTGAGAGGATTCCCACCTCCTCGCCCCAGGCCTGCCCAAGTGGATTGCAATTTAAAAGCTTCCAGAAAGATCAATGAAAACTAATTTAGTCTTTCCTGGGACTCCTGGAAAGCCTTTCATAAGGAGACTTTATCGCCAGGTAGGGAGCTGCTGTTCCCCAGATCAGCACCCCTTCCTTCCCCACCACGCTAGGCCATGGGGAAGCTGAGCCAGTGGGGAAGAAACAAAGGCAGTATAAAACACTGAGGCTCCCCCTATGCCAGCCCCCCACGCTGGATCATTAGCTGTGCCGAGAATTATATAAGTATGGATTAAACTCAATATTATGTGTCTAAGGCCAGGGACCAGCACTGTGGCTGCATCTAAGGCTTGCAGCTGGGATATATTGCATTACAATGAATGTTTTGCCTTGATCTGCTGTTTTCCATCTCCTCTGTTGCCAAGGGGGCACTTGGTGCAGCAAGTACACACAGCTGTCAGGTTCCTGCTCAGTACCAGAGACAGTGCCCTCCCGTCTCCAGCTGCCAGCTCTGCAGCACTGACCCGGCTTCCCATGGCGTGTGGCAGAGGGAGAATCCCCAGAAAGAATCTGGCTGGAGTGGAGCCAAGCCCAGCACAAGTGTCTGCGCTGGTCTGGGCTGCCCTGGCTGCTCGTCCATGCCTGTGCTAGTGAGCAAGGGAGACCCAGGGAGCAACCAGGGCTGAGGAGTGAGTGAGGGGCTACCTAGATGCTGCGCAGCTCAGGGCTTAAGTGGCAGTGGGTAGGAAACCCTAAGAATAGTCCCTGATTTCAAATGCTTCCTGGGGTGCCTCTGACTTCAGGAGGAAGGAGAGATGTAGTTCGCTGTGTTAGTCTGAAGTCAAGTAGAAGGCAGAGTAGATTGGCACCATATAGAATAAGCAAAGTAGGTCAATATATAGCACAGGCTTTCATGGGCTGAAGCATACTTTGTTAGATGCTGTTTCTCAGGAGCAAGGAAGCAGCTTGTTGGCTCTGGGAGCTTGGTGTCTTTTTCCCACCCAGCTGCCTCCCCCTGCAAATGTTCTGGATGCTCTACACCTGAGAACTCTGGGGACACTGTTCCCACCATATTCAGGGGTGGTGTCTCATCCTGGTCTCGCCTGGTGGCTGGGGCAGTCAGAGCAGCTGGTTTGGGCTGCACAAAAGTTTGCTTTTAGCTCTAGACTCTCCTGTGTTAGTGCAGAGCTGTGGGCTAGACAAGGGAGCAGCAAGGTGGGAAGAGGACACCCCATGGAAATCTTCTGCTAGGGGAAGCTAGGTGGTGGGAGCCCCTCCTGGCCAGCTGGATTCCAGGGTCTCCACTGATTACAGTGGCAAGACAGCAGCTGCTAGCCCTGGAGCTTATGGGCTGAAGCTATTTAGAAATCCTTGTGTTTTCCACAGAGGAAATATCTGATGAAAACAATGTTGTTGTTGCTTTTAGCTGATTTTATTTATTTATTTATTTATTTTATAAAGAACCTCAAAATGTGGGATTTTTTCCTTTGCTGTATTTGGGGAGCTTTTCCTCCTTCAGGTTTTCATTTTTGGAGAGAGGAAAAAACCCCACTTTCTGATGGAAGTGGAAATTAGTTTTTGTGGAATCCTTCTGGTATGTCATGGGTCGGCTTCCCGTTGAGCAGTGGGCTGGAGTGGGTTTCTCCCACTGGCTCTACAAGCCAGCACTGGGAAGCAAACTGTTTTGTCCCCTGGTGCTGTGGTGCTGGTGCCACCTTGTGAGGCCAGCTGCACCTCATCCAGCCCAGCCTGGGCTCAGGGAACTCATTGGCCAGGTAGGGAAACCCAGTGTGTTTGGGCTGGTGCTGTTGCCAGGAGGAGCCAGGCAGTGACAAATGATGTGAGATGCTCCCAGGCAGAGCAGAACCAACCCCCTTTGAAGGGGGAGGGAGGCTGGGGCCAAACGTACACTTCAGGGAGAAGGGGGTGTCTGAAAATCAGGCCTTGAGCACCCTGAGAGCAGCTCCCACCCGCCAGTCCTGTCTGTGGGGGACATGGGTTCCCCTGCTCAGCACCCCTTCAGTCATCAGTATGGCCCCTTCCATACCACACTCATTGCTTCCTCTTTGGGTACTCAGAAGGGACAGGTGGGTGCCCTAGCCTGCAGACAGATGTCTTAGAGGGGGCAGGTACCTTTAGGCTGGTAGTGGGGAATGGCCCTGCCTGGAGTTGGGGTTGGTGGTGAGGTAACTAGATGGAACTTGAGACCTAATTCCTGTGACTCCTTTGGAGGCAGAGATCACCAAGCCCCATGCCACCCCCAACCCTCTGCCCTCAGGGAAGTAGTTTCCCATGCCTCCTAACCACTCCCTAACCTATGGGAATGGGCTGTTGATAGGGCAGGGCCTGGGTGCTAGAGGGGTTGGGTGTGGGACCTGGCTAGGGGCAGGTTATGTGTGATGAGGCTGATGAAGGGGTATGGGGAGACAGAAGGTGAGACCATTGCAGTGGGGCCCACTGTGCACAAACAAGGCAGACAAAGGTGCAGGCGTTCTCTGCTGCGCTGGGCTCTCAGCCCCAATGCAACCTCAGCTCCCAGCTAGCCCAGATGTTCCAGACAATACCACAGCGCCTGCCCACCCCCTGGTTAATTATATTTTTGAAGCCCAGCCCCCACTCAGTTCCCAGCACACTGCAGCCTGCGGCAAAGGGCTTGATTTCCCCCAGTACAGGCACACACGCCTTATTCTCTCCACACCTTTGAGGAAAATGACCACACATGAATGCAAAGGGGGAGGGTGAAACTGTGATTAATGCAAAGAAGGAAGAACCCGGACTCCTGGCTCTTGAAAGAGAGTGTGGAAGGAGTGTCAGGACTCTTGGGTTCAGTTTCTTTCTGTGGGAGTGAAGCGGTGGTGAAGGGGTTGGGATAGTAGCTGACCGGTGAAGACTCCAGAACAGCACTGTCACTGAATGGCCATGAGCCAGTCCCTTCCCCAGTCTGTGCCTCAGTTTCCCTAGCAGCATGTTGGAATGATGTTGCCTGCAGGATCTAGAAATGGGCAAACGCCTTCTCTGGGCAGGCAACAAATTTGCCTTTCAGGGTATCCAGGGCTGCTAGGAAGAGCCAGCTGGTACCATTGGATGCCACTTTTGGGAGCAGTAGGAGGGAAAGGGCCATGAAGCAGAGGCAGGGGCCCAGCATGGCCCAGCAGGGCTCTCCCAGGTCCCTCTGACTTGGGCCAGGAGGACAGGCTGTAAGCAGCTGGGAAAAAAGGAGATTGGGTGGGGGTTGAGGAGCCGTAGGGTGGCTATTGGCAAGGGAAATGGCCTGAGAGAGAGAGAACAAACACCTCTACTGGTGTTGGACTGGCCAGGAAAGGAGGTGGCTGCCTCTTTGTAACCAGCTCTGAGAGATGCAGGCAGGCATTTTTTGGGGCGGGGGATCCTGGATAGGTACTGAGGGGCATCAGCAGATCTGGTTTTGGTGGGGGAGATGTTGTGATAGGAGAGGATTGCAGGTCAGAATTAAAGGGTGTCCGCGAAGCCCTTAATCCTCCTAGCACTGGGATAGGAGGGGGCTGCTGGTTGAGATAGAGAAACATTAGCACTTGTCCCCCCAGCAGCCAGTCAGTGACTTGGGGGGGGGGGGGTGTCCCTCTGTGGCTGATTGTGCAGACGGGGGTTGGGGGGGGAGGGGGGGGGGTCCCTCTGCAGCTGGTCATGTGCGCCAACCCTGTCCCAGCCGCCTGCGGAGGGTTCGGGTTTGAGAGTATGGTCAGGGGTAGAAAGGTTTATTGACTTAACAAAAACACAACTACGCATAGTAACAAGACAAACAATGACAGACAAGAACGATTCGCGTCAGCAACTTATTGGCAGTCCCTTCTGATGCCTGATGTATAACAAGTTTCTTTTTCCACAAAGTTCAGCCAAGTTAGGCATCCCCGATCAGCACTGTCCGAGAGGTACTGGGAAGGACCCTGGTATTCAGTCCTTGGGCTCCTCGAGGTCCAAAGGCCCACTAATCCAGGCCAACAGCTAACTAATCCTTTTCACAGAGCTGTATCTTCCTTCAGAATGATTTCCAGATATTCCAGCCAATTAATAGCTTCTGAACAGTACTGATAACATACAGCCACTCAGATTCTTTTTACTTCAACTGTCCTTAGACTGACCAATAGTAGTACAAGCCTTGTATTCCTTTGATAAGGTTAATTTTAACTACGCCACAGGGCCTTACTACTTCAAGGCTTTGCTAAATTTACTAGGCTTTACTTTATACAAGGCCTTACTACATCTTAAACTTTAATTAGGCTCTTAGCAACAACATATAGCTTAATATCTAAACAAATATAGAAAAACACTTGATCTAATCTTCACAGAGCTTTCAGAAAGCACCTTTATCACACAGACATAATTTTCAGCTGTCACAAACCCGGAAGCAGCATTCCCCATAAGCTGCCTGGAAGTGCCAGCGGTGTACCCAGAAAGGCCAGGAACACTCCCAGAAGTGCTGATGGCACTTCTCCTGGCACCCCCACTCCCTAGCTGGCACTCTCAGGGGGCCCCCAGCACTCCCGCCTGCCCCCCTGCCTGCTGCCTAAGCAGAGAATGCTACTGCAATGGGGTGCACCAGCACTCTCAGGAGGTGCGTGTGCACCCCCTACACATCACTGTGCCTGAGGATGAATGACCCCATGACTCACTGGCTGCATCCTGGTCTCACCCTATCCTCAGTCCTTTTAGTTTGGTACCATTACTCCAGATCTATGCTGCAGGATCAGGCCTTCAGGTCTCCTTCCTAGGAATGGAGAAGTGTCATGAAGTGCAGGGTGCCAAAGGCCTGCAGCAAGGCAGCAGCCCTGGACTTCAGGCGGGCGGATTTCAGTGAGGTAAGGAGATTAGTCGGGGAGGCACTGAGGTCCCGGAGAGGAGGAGAGTTGGGAGTCCAGGAAGAGTGGTTGTTTCTTAAGGAGACGATCCTCCAAGCCCAAAGCGTGACAATCCCCACGCGGATCAAAGGGGGTAAGAGTGCTCAAAAGCCCCCATGGCTCACCAAAAGCATCCACGAACGCCTCAGAGCCAAAAAGGAGGCATACACCCAATGGAAGGGAGGGGCCATCACCAAGGAGGATTATACCTCCTTGGCTTAAGATTGTAGGGGGGCGATCAGGAAGGCCGAGGCAGAGAGAGAACTGGGACTAGTGACCCGGATCAAAGATAACAAGAAGTCCTTTTTTAAATACATAGGGGGTAAAAAGAAGGTGACAAATAATGTGGGGCCTCTGCAGGACATGCTTGTAACCTGGTGGTAGCACCAGATGAAAAAACTAATTTCTTTAACAGATTCTTTGCTTCCGTTTTTCTGAGCAGGGACAGGGACATTTCCACCCCCCCCCCAACCGGGATCCCCAATGGTCCCTGGGGAGGCACAGCCAGGCCCAGGGTCAGTGAGGACCTAGTCATGGACTTCTGGAGGGACTAGATGTGTTCAAATCAGCAGGTCCTGACGATCTCCACCCCAGGGTGCTTAGGGAATTAGTAGAGGTCATTGCGGGACCCCTGGCATGGCTTTACGAGCACTCATGGTGCTCTGGTGAGGTGCCAGAGGACTGGAAAAGGGCCAATGTGGTCCCCGTTTTCAAAAAAGGGGTAGAAAGAGGACCCAGGAAACTATAGGCCCATTAATCTTACCTCAGTCCTGGGGAAGTTCTTTGAGAAAATTATCCATAGATTCATAGATGTTAGGGTCGGAAGGGACCTCAATAGATCATCGAGTCCGACCCCCTGCATAGGCAGGAAAGAGTGCTGGGTCTAGATGACCCCAGCTAGATGCTTATCTAACCTCCTCTTGAAGACCCCCAGGGTAGGGGAGAGCACCACCTCCCTTGGGAGCCCGTTCCAGACTTTGGCCACTCTAACTGTGAAGAAGTTCTTCTTAATGTCCAATCTAAATCTGCTCTCTGTTAGCTTGTGGCCATTGTTTCTTGTAACCCCTGGGGGCGCCTTGGTGAATAAATACTCACCAATTCCCTTCTGTGCCCCCGTGATGAACTTATAGGCAGCCACAAGGTCGCCTCTCAACCTTCTCTTGCGGAGGCTGAAAAGGTCCAGTTTCTCTAGTCTCTCCTCGTAGGGCTTGGTCTGCAGGCCCTTAACCATACGAGTGGCCCTTCTCTGGACCCTCTCCAGGTTATCAGCATCCCTCTTGAATTGCAGCGCCCAGAATTGCACGCAGTACTCCAACTGCGGTCTGACCAGCGCCCGATAGAGGGGAAGTATCACCTCCTTGGACCTATTCATCATGCATCTGCTGATGCACGATAAAGTGCCATTGGCTTTTCTGATGGCTTCATCACACTGCCGACTCAAGTTCATCTTAGAGTCCACTAGGACTCCAAGATCCCTTTCCACTTCCGTGCCACCCAGCAGGTCATTCCCTAGGCTGTAGGTGTGCTGGACATTTTTCCTCCCTAGGTGCAGCACTTTGCATTTCTCCTTGTTGAACTGCATCCTGTTGTTTTCTGCCCACTTGTCTAACCTGTCCAGGTCTGCTTGCAGCTTTTCCCTGCCCTCCGGCATGTCCACTTCTCCCCATAGCTTTGTGTCATCTGCAAACTTGGACAGAGTACATTTCACTCCCTCGTCCAAGTCGCTGATGAAGACATTAAAGAGTATCGGTCCAAGGACCGAGCCCTGCGGGACCCCACTGCCCACACCCTTCCAGGTCAAAGCCAACCCTTCCACCACGACTCTCTGGGTGCGACCCTCCAGCCAATTCGCCACCCACTGGACTGTGTAGTCATCCAAGTCACAGCCTCTTAACTTGTTCACCAGTATGGGGTGGGATACTGTATCGAAGGCCTTCCTGAAGTCTAAGTATACGACATCCACCCCTCCTCCTGTGTCCAGGCGTTTCGTAACCTGGTCGTAAAAAGAGACTAGATTGGTCAGGCACGATCTGCCTGCCACGAACCCGTGCTGGTTTCCCCTCAGCATAATTTGTCCTGCCGGGCTCTCACAAATGTGAGCCTTGATAATTCTTCAAGTTCCAGGAGCACATCTGCGAGGGGGCAGCAGGGGAGTTTATGCTTAGGGGCAATCAATATGGGTTCATTAGGAGCAGGTCCTGTCAGATCAAGCTGGTGGCCTTCTATCACCAGGTCACAAAAGCCTTGGACGCAGGTGTTGCGGTGGACGTAGTCTTCCTGGACTTTAGGAAGGCCTTCGACACTGTCTCTCACCCCATCCTCATTAAAAAATTAGGCGTCTGTGGTGTCAATGCCTACACAGCCAGATGGGTCTCAAATTGGCTGAAGGACCGCACTCAGAGAGTGGTGGTGGACGGGTCATTTTCAACCTGGAGACATGTGGGCAGTGGGATTCCCCAGGGCTTGGTCCTCGGTCCCGCGCTGTTCAATATCTTCATTGGCGATTTGGACGAGGGGGTGAAAAGCACCTTCTTCAAGTTCGTAGGTGACACTAAGATGTAGGGAGAAGTGAGCACGCTAGAAGAGAGGGATAGGCTACAACTAGATCTCAACAGGTTACAGAGGTGGGTGGATGAGAATAGGATGGTTTTCAATACGGACAAGTGCAAGGTGTTGCACCTGGGGAGGAAGAACCAGCAGCATACCTACAGGCTGGGGAACTCCCTCCTTGTCAGCACAGAGGCAGAGAAGGATCTCGGAGTCACTATTGATTCCAAGATGAACATGGGCTGCCAATGTGGGGACACAGTCAGGAAGGCTAACCACACCTTGTCACGCGTCCATAGATGCATCACAAGCAGGTCCAAGGAGGTGATCCTCCTCCTCTATGTAACACTGGTCAGGCCGCAGTTGGAGTACTGTGTCCAGTTCTGGGTGCCGCACTTCAGGAGGGATGAGACCAGCATCGAGAGGGTCCAGAGGAGGGCCACTCGCATGATCAGGGGGCAGCAGGGCAGGCCCTACGAGGAGAGGCTACGGACCTGAACTTATTCAGCCTTCACAAAAGAAAGCTGAGAGGGGATCCGGTGGCCACCTATAAACTTGCCAAGGGGGACCAGCAGGCAGTGGGAGAGTCCCTGCTCCCCCGAGCACTACCGGGGGTAACAAGGAACAATGGCCATAAGTTGATGGAGAGTAGATTCAAGCTAGATATCAGGAGGCGCTACTTCACTGTCAGGGCGGCTAGGGGCTGGAACCAACTTCCAAGGGAAGTGGTGCTTGCCCCTACCCTGGGGGTCTTCAGAAGGAGGCTAGACAGCCACCTAGCTGGGGTCATTTCACCCCAGCATCCTTTCCTGCCCATGGCAGGGGGTCGGACTAGATGATCTGCTTAGGTCCCTTCTGACCCTACCAACTATGAAACTATGATTAGAACCAGGGGGCTGAGGGCCAGGACTCCTGGGTTTTCTTCCCTGATTTGTTGCATAACTTTGGGACAGACAGATGATGCTATCACTTTCTTTCCACCCTGAAAGGAGAAGGATGCTGTACTTCCCAGCCTTGCTTCAGCCTCAGCTGGAGTGGAACCCTTTAATGCTTTGGGAACTGCTGTAGCCTGGATATGGAGTGGAGTAGGCAGCCCAAGCGCACACTGGGTCTGTGCTATCACCTGTGGGCTGAGGGGGGCTGGCCCAGCTCGGCAGGGGCACAGAGCTTAAAATCATAGAACAGTAGGGTTGGAAGGGACCTCACAAGGTCATTTAGCTCAGCCCCCTGCTCAAGGCAGAATCACCCCTGATTAAACCATCACAGCCAAGTGTCTGTCCAGCCTGCTCTTAAACAATTTTGCAGGGTGGAGATTCTGTCACTTTTCTGAGGAGCCTGTTCCAATGCCAAACCACCCCCACAGTGAGAAAGTTCTTCCTAATCTTCAACCTGAATGTCCGCTTGTGCAGTGGTGTGGACAGGGGCTGAATTCTGGGGCACTCCAAAACCCATATTATCCTGGTTGAAGGTTTTCCCTTACAGGCCAGATAGCAGCAGCAGGTCAATGTGGAGGGGCTCATTGTATCAACAGTTTCACCTGTTGCCTATGTTGCATAAGTGCCTTCCTTCTGGTGTGTATCTACCTCTTTGGGTCTGCACACCTTTGGCATTTCAGCACAGAGTGCTGACTCTGGGCAGGGGCAGAGGGCAAATGAGATGGTCCAGCACAGGACATCAATTGCTTCTGTTTCTTTGGGATGTGATTGAAACAAATGGATGTGCTCAGGCTGAATAGTGAATGAATCTCCAGGAATGCTGTTCTGGGGATTTGTTGATAATCTGAGGGGTCCTGCTAGCAAATGTGACTTGGTGATGTATCAGAAGATGGCTCCCTGCTCCCAGCACAGGGCCACATGTCTTCATGTATAGAACTGCAGCTCCCCTGAATGCCTGCTCCTTGCACTGAAGGCTCTTAGGAGGACAGGCAGGACCAGCCATGTGCAGCCCCTCACTGTAGACATGCTGGTAAGCAATGCAACATGTCTGTACAGATACAGATGCTTAGGTAACAGATACTGCACCTATGTCCCCAGCATCAAAGAGCTGCATGGTACTGGTTAGAAGGGAGGTCTGATTTGTTACACAGGATGCAATTTTCTTCCAATAAGGCAAGGGCTGGGGCATTGGCATTTGGTTCTTCAGGGACCTTTTGCAAATATAGGTGGGGAGCCATCCTCCGGCCATGTGCTGTGCCCAGTAACCTGGGGTTTGGCCTCAGTGCTCTCACTGCGTATGCCAAGAACAGTGCAAGCTGGAACAAGGTAATTTCATAGATTTCGTAGTGAGTCCAGTCAAAGCATCCAAAATAACCTTCAAGCAGCGGGGTCTGGCAGTTTTCCCTGGATACCGGAGCAGGTTCCGGAAGAAAGTCTCTGAGGGAGCTAGCACAGATGATGAAGCATCAGGAGATGCTTTACAATGCCAAAGCTGCTGCTTGCTGTGGGATGCATCCAGGGACTGTTTGCAGACAAAGCTTGTGAGGAAGCAGGATAGTCCTCCTCAGCTTTAAAAGTGACTTGGTTCATGTGAGGCTACCATACAGATGTGAAGCCCAGGGCAGGGAACGTTGGTCAAAAGCATGTATGGCCCCAATACTATCCCCACTGCCTGTCATTGCTGAGAGCTGAGTTTGAGTCCACCCTTGGATCTGATGTGCTGTCATAGGAACAGCTGTGATGTCACCGGTCCAGCACTCCATTTTTCATGGCCACTTTAACAGAGCTAATCCCAAGAAGCCTATGAGGATGGATTCCTCAGGGCTTTCAGTCCTGGGGTTGAATGAGAAGTATCTGTACCTAGGAGCAGACACCTTGTGTGTGAGAGCCAAAGGCAGCTGCATGTACAAGCTGGCTGTCCACCCAGCTTCTCTGCCCCAAGCGCCATGGTTATACCCTGCTCTTCCCCTATCACTCAGCTTCCTCAATGGCATCAAGAGTAGAGGCATTCTTCCAGCCAGAGCTCCTCCTGGCAACCCATGCTTCAAGACCCAAATCCCCCTGCTCTGAGAGCAGGCTTACTTGGCACAGGGCTGAAAATGCTGGTAGTTGTTTGGGGCCCCAGGTGTCTGCCTGGAGAGCAGAGGCTGTCCAGTTTGGCAGTGCAGCCTGCATCATGGGAAAACCTCCCACCAGATTGAGAAGACTGTGTGGCAATAGGCTCTTGGGCTGCTGACACCAGCCTCTCTGTCTGCATTTTTTCTGTTGGACAAGGTAGTGGCTAAGATGCTCCAGGTATCTGATGGTCTTACTCCTAGTGACTGAGGGACCCCTGGCGAGTCTCAGTCAGGTCAGGTCATTGGGAGGGAATGTGGAGAGGATGAGTGGGAGGGGAGGTGCCTTACCTATTCCCTGGTTTCTGCATGGCAGCTACTTCATGGGGCATCCACCTGATGACCTGAGAACTCCTACTTTGCTTTCTCAGGAGCAGCCCCTGCAAGGACACAGTGGAACTTTCCCCACCCCATTCTTTCACTGGGCAGCAGTATCTCCAGTAAGAGTTTGGGAGGCTCCAGCCCATTCCTGGTCACAGCTGCTGCTAGTGCCTGCCCCCACAAGAGAGAGTGCTATGGGAATCCCGGCCCCGTAACTCTTGGTTGGGGCAGGGTCTGTGGGAAGGAGGTAGGGCTTTATGTTCCCTGAATTCAGGGGCTATGCAGGGCCTGGTCCACCCAAGGTATAATTTAGAGCAGTGCTTCTCAAACTTTTTTGTACCAGGACCCATCTGTAAACATCAATTGCCAGTCCTGACCCAGTGCCCCTCACTCCTGACCTATTACCACCCACCCCCAGGCCCCAGCCCCCCAGTGTGTGGAGAAAGTGGGGGAGGGGGGAGGGAATCATGGCTGGCTCCAAGCAGCTCCTTGCAGGCTGGAACTCTGCCTGCAAAAGCCATGGTTTCCCTTGTTTTTCTCCTTTAAGGGAGAATCAATTTTTAAAAGTTTGTTGATCCACTTTTGAAGCTTGTTCAGTACCCTTTCGTATATTCTTGCAATCCACCAGTTGAGAAACGCTGATTTAGAGCAGCTTGAAAGCTGCTCTGATTTGTGTTGTGCTCTGCCCTGGGCCCCAGGAGATTACCCATAGTTCATGGTTTGCCCCATGTTTCAGGGCAGGGGGTGAAGCTGGTGCTGAGCTCTGAAGCCAGAAAGCTGATTCTCAGGTTTGTCCCCACTCATTTTCAAGCTCTTTCATGTTGCCAGGGTATCACTGGGAATCAGGGCTACCCTTCTCCCTCCAAAAAGGGCTGCTCTCTCTGGCTAGGAGCCAGCTAGTCACTACTGATAGCACTTGGCTCTGTGCTGTGGTAGGGTGGGGATTGAGTCCCAGCATGCTGGAGTGAGGGATTACCTAGGTATGATGTGCTGGCTGACTCTTTCTGTAGCAGATGCCATCTACCCACCCTGTGTTTGGCCATGCCCAGAGCTCTGCCCCCCAAAGCCCTGCATGGACACCAATGACTTCCTTGGCCAGCTACATTCCAGCACCAGACTTGGGCACATATAGGAGGAGATAGGGCTTCCCCTGTGTTACTGGAAGGAGCTAGGACGGAGTCAGACCTTGGTGCCTACAGTTCTGGATGCTGAAGCTGCCTCCAGAGTGAAGGAAGGACCATGACCCAAGCACCAGGCACAACCACCCAAGCCCATCCCTAGTATAACTTTTCCAAGTATGCTGATGTCAGTGGAGCAACATCCCCCATTTATGCCACCCAGGTGAATGTATTGGGCTTTGCCCTGTCTGCTATAAATTGGAGTGTCCTCCCCAAACTCATTCAATGAATGGCATTATCCATGGGAGCAATCCATCGTGTAGGGAGGGGCTGAGATACCCCTGTAATGTGTGCCAATCGGAGAGACTGAGCGAGTTGGTGTCACACAGCAGCTACAGGACAGTCTACTCCTCTCCCTGAGCCATTGACAGTGGGACAGAAGGGCATGGATGATGGAAATGGTGTCTAGCTCAGCAGTTAACTGTAGTGCTGTGCACTGCTGTGGACATGGTACTACCAGGCAGCTGGCGCTCTCCTCCTTCATTGAGAGCAGCGTTGCTTAAATGGGGTAAGGGAGCCCTGTGGACAAGTGGTGAGTGTCTGGAGAGGATGGGGGTGAGGGGGAAGAAGAAGGAAAAGTGGGGAATAAAAATGGAGGGAAAGACAGAGGGAATGAAGAGTCCTGGGCTGTGAGTGGGTAGGAGTATAGGCAACGCGTAGGGTGGAAGCATGTGCTTCCCCTCAGATTGGCCGTCTCTGAAGCCGCCACTGGCATCTGCAGATGGTCGCTGCCTGCACCTCCACCCCCCTTGCTGCTGATGTGGCTGTGGGTGGTCCACACTTGCCCTCGCCACCAACACCGCTGCCAGCAGCTGCGGATGGTCCCCGCAAATGTTCCTCTCTTCTCCTCCATGGTGTGGATTCCTCACAGCACCCAGCCATACAGCAGCCTGGAAGAGGGGCACTTGAGCCAAAACCATGTGAGAACTGCCAGGGCAATGAAGGAGGACTTAAGGCTGTGGTCCGGGGGGAAGGGAGCGGAGCTGCCAGGACAAATGTAGCCACAAAGCTGGGCTGGGCCTTCAGCCTGGGGACCCCGTTCCAGAATCCCCACGTGCCCTTCTCCTGTACAGAAGGCAGAAGTGCCCAGGCTGGCATGTCCCACCACTGTCCCTCTCCCCTATATGCCTCATTTGGGGGACACCTGCCATTTAGTGACACCTTTTTCTGATGACCCATCAGAGCTATGGATACCCATCTCTTGGGTTCCAGGAGGCTTGATCTGGGCACCCACAATGAATTACCACCTGGAAAAACTTGAGCCTTCATCCCTCCTAGGCCCTCCTTCCCTCTGCCTAGAGGGGTGACAGGACTGGACCTTGCTGGGCTAGGAGAGATTTGCTGGATATGTATGCAGGGCTTGGAGCTCCTTGGTGGAGAGGCCACAGAGAGGGGTTGGGGGCTGGAGAGTATTTACCACCCTAGAGGTAGGAGTGACATGGGAGGTGGGGAGGGACTGGGAGATCTCAGGAGGAGGCTTGGATCTTAGTAACTGCTTAAGCCTGGGCCCTGGAGGTGCTGCAGCCTTAGCAGAGGATGCAGCTGGGTCGCCCTTGGTTACCTCTGCAGCAGCCTCGGTCAGGCGCACAGCCACGAGCTCTCCTGCAGTCGCTCTCTTGCTGAGGGGGTGCTGGAGTAAGGACGAGGAGAACAGCTCTTGGCTGTACAGCCTTCCTGTGTCCCTTATTATTTTCTTTGGCCATGAAGAGGGAGCTGCAGCCAGAGCAACGCACCATGCTAGTGAACCCCACTGTGCCCAAGCTGCAGCCTTTGGCAGGGTATGTGGTGCCACCCTGTTGGAACTGTGCCCCCTTTGCTGTGTGGGTCTCGGGGTAGCTGTGCAAGGGGCTGACATCCCAGCTGTGCCAAGAGGAGATTCCCATAGTCTGAGCTCCAGCTGTTTCCTGGGAGCAGCTTCTCGCAAGTGGAGCTTTTTTATTTTTTAACATGGCACCCTCAGTGAGCTCATAATCCTAGCTTCTAGGAGCCAAGATCACACTTTAGCTGCAGCCATGAGCTATTTTTTGATTCCCCAAGTTAATCCCATGCTGAGCTGCAGCAGCTTGGGTGCATCCCCTGTGGCTGGAGGGGGCTGCCATACCGGGGTCATGCCTAGATGGCATGTGTTTCCATGCCCTCTGCTGCCCTTGCTCACACCCGTCTCTCAATCTGGTTGTCCGGGCCTCCATCCCTGCTTCCACAGGGGCACTGTAATCATGTGATGGCATATCATTCTTTGCCCTGGAAACAGGTGGTGTCAAATAGTTTGCTACTGTGACATCATAGGCAGGCAGGGCCCAGGGAAGAAGCTGGGCTTGGGGGCACATGTCTGGGGGACCATCTAGTAAGGTGCAGAACACTCAGCAGAGGTCACTAGGTTGGGGTCTTGTGTCCAGGCAACGTGAGTGGGCAGACACCCTGGGTCTGCCCCAGCTGATGCTCTGCCCTTGCAAGAAGGAAATCTAGGCTCTGCTGGCTCAGCTGGCTGAGCAGTCTGGTTCCTTGGCATCCCTTGTGCTCCAGACCATCTGTCCGTTTTGGCTTGATGCCCGCCAGCAAGGTGCCACTCCAGCCCCGCTGGGCACAGCTTCCTCCCACAGTGGGGAAGCCTCTGGCAAGGACCTGGCTAGTTGCACTGGGAACCAGGCAATGCTGGTTTGTGCCTCGTGTGGCTCTGCCTGCTTAGGGTTAATCCAGGAACAATTAGAAGCTGTACTGGAGGTGACTAAACTTGGATGTCCAGGCCTTGCCATTCTGTAGCATTCCTTGGGATCTAGATGCTTCTAGATGCAGTGGCTGAAATGCAGCCCCTTTTGGGGTGGATTATGGTAGGTCTTTAGCACGGCAGCAGCATGTAAGACTAGAAAAGCTTGTGTTCAGTGATGGCAGAGTAGACCAACTGCTATCTCAGCCCACACAACTTCCAAGCAGCCTCTGGACCGTGGCTTTGCAGAAGACTTTGGAGCCTGAGCAGGTGACCTGGCCCAGAGCCCAAAAAGGCAGTGTCTGCTCTCATGATTCCCATTTCACCTCCAGACCCACGTCCTCCCAGTCCTAAGGATTGGTAGCACCAGACTAACCACCCAGTGCTACAATAGTATAGACCTGACTGCACAGGGTAGCTCCCCCATCATAGATGGAACTAACCAGTAGGGCCGTGCAGGTTTGTCCAGCACTTGGTAGGTTGCTTTAGATAGGAATGAGCCTGTCCTGAGCAGGGGCCTAGACTAGATGTAACCTCCTTCTGGCCTGATGTCTCCATGACTATGACACTGGCATCATCCCCAGCAGGAGGTGCTTATCTCTCTGAGGGTGAGCACAGTGGTGGTGGCAAGGGTTTTTGCTGCTTGCTGAGGTCTGCAAGGTTTGAAGTGGGAACTGGTGCCTAGGGGGGTAGCACTATGCCGCTGTAGGGGCCCATGCCTCATGGGGAGGAGGCTGTGACTGAGGTGAAGCTTGCTGCCTTTTGCCTCCCACACCCCTTGGAGTGTTAATTGTGAGCCACATGTTTGTTTGATGGTGCTGGCTTCTTACTGTACCCTGAGGGGGCTTCATTGTGGTAGTAGCTGGCATGTTCCTTGGAGAGATTTGGAGTCTATCACACTGTAGCAGTGGAAGGTTATTATATTTCCTCAGCACCCTCCCTACATCCTTTGTATGAGCAGGATGCTGCCTTCTCACATGCCCTTTTCACTCTGCTGTGGGGCAGACACCTGGCATGGTGGTGATAGGCATAGCTCATTCCCATCACTCAGAGCAGGAGGATGTTTGTGTCCCCTGGAAAAATGCCTGGTAGGTGCTGTGCCCCTGAGAGGTAGGGGCCATGGGATCGTAGCCTCAGTGGAGACTGTGGCTGCTTCTCCCGGCTGGGTTTGTTGTTGTTGCTGTTCAGCTGCCTTCGCCCTGGCAGGGAGGTGGAAGCAGCAGATGGCAAGTGGGAGGCGTGAATCGCTTGGCATCATGTCTCCCATGAAGACGGAGGCCGGAGCTATAGCTGGGCTCCTGGACTTGCTCTTCCTTGCAGCACCAGGGGCAGGGCATGGCCGGCTTGCCTTGCAGGGGCAGGGGCCACAGCACAGGGCATCTACAGCACAGGAAGGGGCCCATAGGAGTGGCAGCAGAAACAAACTGTATATGGTGACTTCTGGGGCCTTTCCTTAGGTTTCGTGGACCTGGGGCTCATGGTAGAGCTTAGTTGACATGAGGGCTCCTGATACCACAGGGGACCCTTAACATCCCGTGCTGCTGGTGGGGGTAGTAAGTGGGCACTCCTACCTACCCGGCTGTTCCTTTGGCATGGCCAGAATCCTGTATCCCTGCCCCATAGTACCACAGAGTGTTCTGTATCTGCCCTGTGACAGGCTGATGCATGGTAGCTTGGGAGAAAACTGGCAGGCAGGCTTCAGCCCCATCACAGCAGTCAGTCAGTCTCTCTTGGGGCAGAACCTGTGCCTTCCTGGGGGGCCTGATTTCTGTCCCTTTGGCAACCAGAATCCTATCAGGGATAATGCCTAGTGCCCATGTCTGTGCATGTGAGATGCATGTAGCTGGAGCAGGGCGGGAAGAAGATGTGGCTCAGAGTTGGTAACAGGGCCAGAATTGAAGTGGGAGGCTAGGAGGGTAGGGAGTGGGGGCCTGGCCTGGCCTCACCTTATCTCTAGCCCCTGTCCATCTCCCCCAGTGAACTTTACACTCCTTAAGCTGCTGCTGTGTGGATGACGGTTGATGCTCCCCTGAAACTTTGGGAAGCCTGGGTCTGTCTCCCAGCCATGCCACAGCTACGCCTGTGCCCTGGGGCAGTCCCTGAGGCTGCCCAGACCTCAGTGTCCCAGTTGTGCAGTGGGGACTGGTTCCTACTCAGCCCTAGCACTGTTGGTAATGAGACTGCATGGCTGATGCATGGGAACTGGAGTGTAGGTGGGTGAAACTGTCCCTTAGGCACATAACCCATTTTCTATGGGTCACACGTGCTGGCTAACTTCACTGGGCTTGTACCTGACTTCACTCCTTCCCCCCAGCTGTGGGGCATTCCCCTCTTCATCCCCTCCACCTGTCCTCATCTCTGGCCACTTATTTGGATGAGGAGATCCTGCCACCATTTGGCTGAGGAGGCCCCCCTTCTGGCTAATCCTGCAGCCAGCTTTCCTGTCACTCTCCCCACTCAGGGGTTGCTCCCCTCCCTCAGGAAGTGAAGTTGCTGTAAATGGCACATTCCTCTTGCTGAGATGCTGGTGGCCATGAACACTGGCCAAGCTGCGGTCAGCCTGCAGTGCTCTGCCTGGGGACCTTTTCAGTCTGCAGTGGTGGGGGTGAGCAGTAGAGGCAGGGAAGGTGTTGTTCTGGGAGTCTCTGACTGTTGTGGGCTGTGACACTTGTGGCAGGAGCCCCAGTAGGTCAAATGCCATCAGTCACACAAGCATCCCTGTGTTTTAATTCTTGTTGGTCTGTAATATCTCAGAGCCCATAGACCAGATGACTCCGTGATGGTTGTAGTGCAAGCATATGAACAGAGCAGGGGGAAGGTTGAGTCATTGGGAACAGTACAGAAAAGGCCTGGAGGTTGCTAGAAGAGTGGAGTAGCACATGGCTAGACTCACTGTTCAGTTAACAACTTTGAGGAAGTGACAGGAGGAAGGTGCATCTCACTGATTGATTTATTGTGTCCTAAATTTGGAAGCTACTGAGAGAGCTTGCGTATGTGTATGTCCCACTGTTAGAGCAAGTAGAGCAGCACTGGAAGCCAGGATGCTTAGGTTCTGTTTCTAGCTCAGGGAGTGGGATCTAATGTTTAAAGCAGAGGGGAGTGGGTGTAAGGACTTTTTCTGCTCTCAGCTCTAAGAGGAGAGTGGTGTCTAGAGCAGAGGAAATTGGGAGTTAGAAGTCTCAGGTGCTCTTCCTGGCTCTGGACAGGGACTGGGGCCCAGTAGGTTGAAATATTGGCTGAGAGGCAGAGCTCCTTGGTTCCTGTCTTAGCTCTGGAAGTGGGGTAGGGTTTGGTGGGTTAGAGTAGGAAGGGATGGGAACCAACACCCCTGTGTCCTTTCCATGACTCTGGGTTCTCTCATGGCCGCTCCAGGGTACAAACATGGCCCTTTATGGGTCTGCCTGTGTGTTCTTTCCAGACAGCAATTTCATCCTGGCCAATGCTCAGGTTCACCGTGGCTTCCCCATTGTCTACTGTTCTGATGGCTTCTGTGACCTCACTGGCTTTGCCCGCACTGAAGTCATGCAGAAGAACTGCAGCTGCCGCTTCCTGTATGGGCCTGAGACCAGTGAGCCTGTCCTGCAGCGCATTGAGAAGGTGCTGGATGGCAAGCAGGAGTATCAGACCGAGGTCTGCTTCTACAAGAAGGGCGGTGAGTGGCAGGCAGGGCAGCGGGCACCTGCCTCACTGCACAGTAGTGGGTATTGGGTTGCAGTGGCAGCATCTGAGGCCTGTGCAGTCACCTGGGTGGGGGGCCAGTCTGAAGCCTGTGCACCATATGTCCCACTTCATCCCAGAGGGTCTGAGAGTCAGAACTCCTGGGTTCCATTCCTGGATCTGGAAGAGCAGGGTTTGGTGGGGTAGAGCAGGAAGAGCTGTGAACCAGGACTCCAGAGGGCCCCCTGCATGGGGATGGGGGGTTAAGGTTACAGGACCACATGGGCTGCCCAGCCACTGGGACACCAAGCAGGGAGGGGAAAGGACTGCCCCAGAAGCCTGTCCTTTGTACTTACCCTCCTGCTGCTTTCCAAGCTCCATTAATACCAGCACTGATCTGTGCAAAGCATCCTGGCTGCTTCCAGCCTGCCAGGCTTTATAGACAACTTGAAGGCTCAGTACATGCCCCTGGCCATCAGGGGGATACTAGCCCACTGCTGCTGCTGTCTCATGGAGCTATTCCCATAGCTCAAGCAATCGATCGCAGTCCATACTTTTAGTGCTGCAGTTTGGAGTTCACCATTTGTGGGGATGGATGTTGCTCACAAGAGAGCATTATAGGAAAAGGGAAACTTCTCGGATAGTACTTCAAAACATGCCCTAAGTGAAAGGCTCTCCCTAAAGTTCTGAGCTGGATCCTCGACTTGGCTCCCCCTTTGCTTCCTGCAGTGCTGGCCTAGTCAGCCCCTTCTGGTGGTGTTGGTGAGGGGAAAGTGTCTCTCATCTCAATTCTATCCATCTCCTTGCAGGAACAGCCTTCTGGTGCCTGCTGGACATTTTGCCCATCAAGAATGAAAAGGGTGAAGTTGTTCTCTTCCTCTTCTCCTTCAAAGACATCACTGAGAGTAGGGGCAAGAACCACCAGAGTGACCGGAAGGATGGTGAGCCTTGGCTGGTGGAAAGGACTTGAGCTAGAAAGCAGGCTGAGGGGATGAGAGCAGGATGCAGTGGGGGGAGGAGACAGGGACAATGTATGGTAAGGTGATATAGAAACGGAATAGGGACAAGGTTAAAGAGTAGGAGTGCTCTTTCTCTGGTCCATGGGCCAGATCCAGCCTGTAGCACCATGTCATCCAGCCTGAGGGGCTCTCCACAGGTACGGAAATTTGGTGGCAGAGGAGCATTGCTGCCCAATATGTGGACCCCTGGGGAGCTCTGTGTGTTGGATTGGTGCCTGATCCCACCATGCAGGGCCAGGCAGGGGTGGTGTGAGAAGGGTCTGAGAGGGAGTGCTGGCTCCCCAGGACCCAATCATGGCATGCAGAGGGTAGGAGGGGACAGTGCTGAAACTCCGGGGCCAATCCTGGTACATGGGGCAGAGAGGGGGCAGTTATGGGCCCCAGGGTCCTATCCGGCCCACAGACAGACACTGCATTACTTCTCTGGCCTTCAGGGCCAAAAGACTGAGCACCACTGCTTTAGAGCAAGGGTGGGTCCCACTGGCACAGCTGGTGCCTTCCCCCCCTGGTGCTTGGGGGTGCCAACTGGGAGTGGCTGGGAACAGTTTTTTCCCTAGTGGAGTTGGGGCAAGGTAGCTGAATGGTGCTCATCCTGTGCCTAGGACTGATCTTTGTCTAGCCCAGGGCTCTACATTCATCTCTGCACAGCCCTCATGTGCAAGCACACCTACTTGAGAACAGGTTGAGCTGCACCAGTGCTGACTAGCTGTGGAATGGGCATGGGAGCAGCTGCCCTGGGGCTGGGAGTCTTAACTCTTTCTCCTCTGTCTCAGAAAAGCACAGGAGCAAGAAGGCAGGAAGCTTGCACCTGCGGGCAGCACGGAGGCAGGGTCGGACAGTGCTGCACCAACTCACCAGCCAATTCTCCCGGAAGGACCGGGGAGAAATGAAGATCAGCAGTGTAAGGACCCACAGCCAGCTCAGGGCTCTGAAAGACCTCTTTGCTTGCTTGGTGCCTTCTAGCCCCCATGGCTCTGAGGTCTCCCCAAGAGCCCAGGCTGAATGCAGCAAGCCAGATCCTGTTCCCATTACCCTGGCAGAGTCCTTGTAGGTGGAGGAAATGTGCAGGAGCTGTGGTGTGGGGCAGCCCTCCCAAGGAGTTGGAGGCTTGTACTTTAAATGGAGAGGGAGCCAGCAGTTTGCTTTTGCAATACATTATTTAGTTCCTCTGTCATTCAGAGCTGCAGCCACTGCCATACAAGCCACATGGCACTTGAGTCCAGTTAGTGACTTCTCCACTTTTCCTTGCCCCCTCTTTTAGCCATGTCTGCTCATCCTTGGGATTTCCAAGCACCCTTCTGCTGTGACTCTCTCCTACTGCCCACTCTCTCAGGAGGTGTGTCCCTCCTGCCTTTCATTCTCCCTCTGGCACGACATCCATGGGCAGATCTGTGGCCTCTCCTGCTGCCACAAACTTCACTGTTCCTTGGGCAATATCACACTTTTCCACCGTGCTTCATAGCACTTCTCTGTGGGTCAGCGGAGGGGTCTAGCTGTGTGGATTCCCTGATCACTTCTAGTCTTTTGGCTAAGATCACATCTCACTGGGGGCATCCAAAGTCCCAGGTCTCTGGGCCTGGGACTTGTACATAAGATGCCCACCTGTATATGGGGAGTATCTGAACTCCCTGGCCTATGGGTCTGGAAGGTAGGATACTGGCCCAGTTAAAATTGTATGGCCTGTGGATATTTATAGACAATTTTTATTGGATTTGGACATTGGGAATATAAAATTAGAATTAAAAAAACATGGAGACAAACTCTCCAGTTGCCTAATCCACAGCTCATCTGTGAGACCTGACCCACGCTCAGCCTCCTCTGGGTTTGCAGTGGGAACAGTCACCACTGTTGAGTCCTGACTAAATACAGGGGTTTGTTGCCAGTAGTGGTTAGAGTTCAGTGCAACCAGGAACAAGCGCCTGGTGTCTGCTGGGCTCCACAGTTATATCACTAGTTATATGTTAGAACCCAGCAAAAAATTTCCCTGTGCACAGCTCTGCTGGACCTGGGACCAGAGGGAATTAGCTGCACAGAAGCTGATAAAATAAATTCAGGGGAGAAATGAGACCTGAATGTTTAACAGGGAGGGGAATAAACTGATTGACTTGGGGCTGGGCCTCATTCTCAGCAGTTGATGTTACATAAATGTAACTGGCCATCTCTGAGCAAACTGCCTTTACTCAGCATGGGACCCCTGGGCAGGGTCTCCAGCCCTGTGCTGTGTATGCTCTGTGGCAGCCCAGGTGGTGGCTGTGATGAGGTAGGTTCTCCTTGTGGAGCCTTCCCTCAGTTTCCCAGAAATGCAGAATTGCTTGGGAGCGCAGGTAATTCAGCTCCTGCCACGTGCTTTCCTTTTTTCTTTGGTGTGACCTGAATTGCTTCACAGCGCCAGGGACAGGAGCACGTGCCTTGTATCAAACACAGATGAGTCTGCTCTGGTGGAGCCCAGTAAGGAGACTTCAGCATGCCAGGATGTGCAAGCTGTGGAGAATCAAGCAGGAGTGGGGAAGGGGTTTTCTTTGTGCACAGCACTGTGAAGACATGGCTGGACCCCAGGCCCAGGTCTGGTGTCCACACTGCAGAAAGGATGCAAAGGGTTCAGAGAACGGCTCCAGGGATGCTTCCTTCTCTGGAAAACCTGCCTGGGGGATAGAACCTAAAACAGCTGCTCAGCTCAGCTCACCCAAGCGAGGGTTAGGAGGTGGCTGGATCATGGTCTACAAGCATCTCCATTGGAGGAGATTGCAGGTACTCGGCAGCTCTCAGCAGAGCAAAGGAAGGCAGGACGAGACCTAGCAGCTGGGAACTGGAGTGAAACAAAGCCAAACTAGAAACCAGGGGCTGATCTTGGCTTTTGCTGCCAGGGGCCATAACCATTAGGAACATGGCAGAGCAATCCTGTCACAATGGACCATCTGCTCCTGAAAGCTTTGCTTTCTGTCAGTGCTTATGCAGGGATCTGATGTGGGGATCATCGGCTATGAAACTCTTCGGCATGGGTGAACCAGAGGGCTAGAAAGGGGGGCTGCAAAGCCAACAAAAGGGCTGTGTTAAATGCTTCTTGTGGGGGTTCTTGGCTGTGCTTGGAAGGATGAGAGTTCCCTTCAGTGTCCGTGGCTGGAATCCCTGCCCCACTTCCCCACCCTGGTTAGCATCAGCCCTGGTCACCGCTGCCCTTCACAGGAAGGACTCTATGAATATAGTCCATACAGTCCTCTGGCTGAAAGGTGCTGCCACAGCTTTGGGCATGGCATGGGTGTTGTCCAGCATGACTCTATCCTGTGTGCCAGCCCATGGGAGGGGAGGCACTCGGATACCCCTAGTGACAGGCTACAGTGTCCAAATCCACACATACCTGGGATCGTCCTGTGTTTCAATCCAATGACTCAGGGTGTTCTCAGGGGTGGAAACAGTGGGGAAGAAGCAGGGACCTGCCCTTCACTCACTCAGAGTAGCAGTTCCATGATGGTCCCATCAGCTGGGTTTCATGCACACAGTAGTGCTGAATCTACGTGGGCTGCCCAAATGTGTATCTTTTAAGTCCTTTGGGCAGCAGCAGGCAGCACTGGTAGATTACTCATAATAGCATTAGGCATGTACTTGGAGGGAGTTATCATGGACTCTGCACACCAGATGTGGCTGCTGTAGGGGTCACCTCAGACCAGCCTGGCCGCTGGGTTTCATGAGCCACAGACATGGGAGGCATGGGTGGGAATGCACTCTGCCTCGTAACATATGAGCCAGGGTCAGCGGTTCATCCTCCTTGGGACTCAGCCTTGGTTGGAGCCTGCTCTTGGATGGGGCTTCTTCTGCAGCAGTGCCCCTGGTGGCTTGACATGGCAGGGTGGCTTCGAAAGGGTAGAGTCTGCATGTGAGTGTCACTGTGGGTCTGCTTCAGGCTAGTGCTAGGTGGCTCCTGGGTGTGTGATTTCAGGCTGCTCAGGGGGAGGTCTGGGTTCCCTATGCTGTTTGCTCTCCCTGTTCTGCCCCATTTTCCACCATCACCACCTAACCTATGGATGTGGAGAATGCAGTAGTCTGCCCCATAGAGGATCACAGTTCAGAGAGGGGCTGGCTGAGCTGCATGTAACTAGCAGGGAACTCTAGGCTGGTTTCTGGACAGAAGGTGCCAGGGGGTATGCATGAGGAGGGGGTGTTGGCATTGAGGCAAGATGGCAGAGGAGGTAGTGGGTGTCAGGGTTTCTCTGCTGTTCTGCATGGTTTTCAAGCTCCATGGAGCAGGGGCTGGTCAAGTTTATGGTGCCCCATTAGGAATCTTCATTGCAAGGTCAGAGCAGGGTGGGGGTCTCCCACCTCCTATTATAAGTCCCTGTGACCTCACATGGGTGGACCCTGCCCCCAGGAAGGGTGTGTTGAGGGGTCCCCCATTGCCCCTGGACGGTGACAGTCTCTGAGCTGGTGCCTCCCTACTCCCTGCAGAACGTCTTGGAGAACAAGCTGTCTATCCCCGAGTACAAAGTGGCCTCGGTGCAGAAGTCCCGCTTCATCCTGCTGCACTACAGCATCTTCAAGGCCCTGTGGGATTGGCTCATCCTGCTGGCCACCTTCTACGTGGCTGTCACTGTCCCTTACAACGTCTGCTTCACCAGCACCGAGGACAGCCTGTCAGCTGCCCGCAGCACTATTGTCAGTGACATCGCAGTGGAGATGCTCTTCATCCTGGGTAGGTCCCTGGGTTTGGCACTGGAGCAGGGAATATGGCCAGGAGCCTTTGTGGCTGGAAGGGGTGGAAGGGAGAGAGGGCCAGTTTTCTCCCTCAGGCCAAGTGTTGAGGTGATGTTAAGGCCTTGGCCCTGGCTTTGTGCCAAAGACAAGCACATATGGGTGAAGCCAACCTTCCCTTGGATTGCAGGTAGCTGCAACGAGCATGTTAGTGTCTCCCCCGCTCATCCACCAGTGCACCTCTGCCCCGCTCATCACCTGCTCTGCACTGGGTCTGAGCCTCGAGTTTCCAGGCTGACCTGGGGAGCAAGGCCCAGCAGCACAAATGGCACTGCCTGGAGTCTGGCTGGGTCCAAGGCCTGGTAATGTCAGGCTGCTTGTGGGGTGGGGCTGTGACAGGGTCATTGCTCCTCTTGGCAGACATCATCCTGAACTTCCGCACCACCTACGTGAGCCAGTCGGGGCAGGTGGTATATGACACCCGCTCCATCTGCATCCACTATGTGGCCACGTGGTTCTTCGTGGACCTCATCGCTGCCTTGCCCTTTGATCTCCTTTATGCCTTCAATGTGACTGTGGTAAGTGACAGGGCTCTTTCCCACAGGGCTCATCCTGGTGACTAGTGTTGGGGACTGTATGTGCATTTCCACAAGGAGCTGGCGGGCTGCGTTGGGGGGTGAGGGGAATCATAGCTATCACAGCTATAGTGGGAAGCCTCCCACGCATCCTAATTTAACCAGAGACAACCGCAAATGACAGCAACTGCTAAATCACTGCTACAGGAGGTGCAGGCTCGGAGCCCAGCTCCCCCATCTGAACCCTCACTCTGCAAGGTGTGCATTTGCACGCATGCTCACATGCATAAATGCAGCAGCAGACATGCAAAGAGACCCAGGGAAATATTGTCCAACACACACCTGCAAATACAGTCCCATGCATGCCTGGCATCACTTCCACCTGCAGAAGCATTCTTGCAAATAGGTGCGTGCATACATACTGGGAAGCAGACAGTGCTGAAACAATGCAAATGGGTGGAGGGGGGGAGGTGGAAATGGGCGGCAGGGTATTCATGCTTGATCCCTGGGCAGACATAACTGATACAAGAGGAGAGCTTCACTTACCTATGGCCACCTAGTGCATGTCACCATGGGCAGGGAGAAGGGTCTGTGCCTTGCAGAGCTCTCCATGGACCTGAATGCAGATCACTGAGCTCCTGTCAGCAGCAGGACATCTTGTGAAAGAGGGTGACCCAAAAGCAACCCAGTGAAGTGGGAGCATCCGGGGAAGAACTTTAGTTCCCTTGTCTATGGTGCCAGCCCACATTACAAGATCCTTCTTCATGCACGGACCACCAGTTTCCTTCACTGCTGCTGCTCTGAGAGCCACCTGAAAAATACTCCTGACCCTGCCCAGATGCACAGTAGATGCAGTATTTCAAGGGTTAAGTCCTAAGAAGAACCTGATCCTAGATCATTTCGGATGGGTCTTTCCAGGGAGCCCTCGCACCCACACCATATCACAGCCTCCTTAGAGAGAGATGAACTCCTCTGCAGGGAGAAGCATTGTTTGTGGTGAGTCTGCATGTGCCTAGGATGTTTGGTGTGTGCAGGGTTAGTCCCCAGGACTCTGTCTGTCAGAACCCTGGGAGCCCCAGAAATTCAATCCCACAGCCACTCCTAGACCTCAATCTCAGCCCCCTTCTGCCTTGGGAAGCTCTATGCCAGTGGGTGCCAAAGGGTTAATGGATGCCTGCCCAAGCACGGTTGAGCTGCTGGGAGTGTGGGGCTGTCACCAGGCAGCTTTCCCTCCCTGGTTGGCATCCTTTGCTAATTGGAGAAGGGAGCCAGGAGGTGTGAGGCCCAGCCACACAGAGTGCAAAGCCTGTAATTATCCTGATTGCAGGCGCAGCAGTCGCACTGGGGAGCAGCGTGGTGCTCCCTGGGAGCCCTTGAATCACTGGAGCTGCTGGGTTAAGCCAAGCCCAGGTCCTTTGCTCCTGTCCTCATTGCCCTGTGTGTCAGGACATGTGCATGAGAGCAGCCTGTGATCGGGCACTGGCCCACAGGGTTCCTGCAGGAAGGAGATGGAGGAGGCCATTGCTCAGGTGCAGGAGGAAGCCTGTGTCTAAAGTGATATGTGGGGAAGGGAAAGTGCTGGGTGTGAGAAGGGCAGCAGTGGCCTGCTGCAGAAGCCCAGCTGGAGAGGGAGCTCTGGACTTTTGCTGCAGTGAGAGGGTCTCAGATGCAGGCCCAGGAGATTCTCAACAGCACCAAGAAGCTGAGGGGAAGGTTCGTGGAGGTGTCTTCACAATGAGCAAGCTGTCTGCATAGAGTTAGCCTTTTCCTGGTGCTGCTGTGTGCATACACACACCATGCCCTTGATTGTGTGTGCTCCGGCCTTCCCACCCTGCAGTCTCCTATCGGAGACCCCTGTTTAACAAAGAAGAGAGAAGCAAGAAATGTGCAGCCAGGAAAACCAGAAGTCCTGAGTCATGTGGGGTTTCCTGATGAGCCAGTGAATGAAACCCCAGCTCCTAGCCCTCAGAGTGGATCTGGATAAGCTAGGAGGTCTCTGCCTTGTGAAGAAAGGCTGTAACATCTTCCTGGGATTCCCCTTTGCGAACAGATCTTATTGGCCTCACACCAAGCAGCCCCAGCAGCAGACTTACAGCTGCCTGTGTCCTTTCCCCACCAAGTTCATCTTTCCTTCTCCAGGTGCAGTCTCCCCAGTTGTCCCCTGATGAGGCAGCTTACTATGGACCTCTCCATTCTACCCTTAGGATGGAGTTTGTGCAGTTTGTGGACCAGGACTGGAGGAATCCAAATTTTGTACAGGTCCATCTTACATGCTCAAGGGACTTGCTGCCTCAGGGGCTCAGCCGCCTCTCCCAACCAGAGGGACCTCATCTCCAGGGCTAGGCAGAGTAGGCCCTTACTGGGGTCACCCCCTGTCTCCACTGCAATGATCATAGCTGTGGTGCTGGCAGGGAGGAGTCCTTCACCTCCAGCAGTCCCAGCTTTGTAGGGGGCTCATCCTTGCCATGTCACGTCTGCTCTGCTGGGCACCTTGAGGATCACATTGCTTCTGCTCTGCTTATGCCCCTGGGCTCTCTGCACCATCTCTGCTCCTCAGGGAAGAGTCCATGACAGGCAGGATCCTGGGGAAGCCCTCACCATGAAGAAACATGTCTTTCACCCAGGCCCAGGACTCCTTCATCGGATGTTGCTGACTTCTGTTCTAGTCAGGGTGACCCCATGCCCGCCTGATGCTGTAGGCTTGCCTATTCACATTAGACTGTCTAGTGGTTCAGACTGTCTAGTGGTTCTCAACCATTTTAATCTCAAGGACCCCTTGATAGACTCAAGGCACCTCTCAGAAAATTCCAGCTCTTAGTTCTCATTCATTTTTTGACTACGAAATTATACTAGAGCAATTTTTCTGCTGCCAAGACCTTAGAAAGACCACAACAGGGCAGAATGTTTTTAACACTGTGGATTCCTATTTAAAATCTCTAGATTTATCTTGGGAATTGTGCGCACACCTAACATTGCTAACATTGCATGGGACCCCACAGCAAGGTTCCCTCTAAGCTGCATGCATGTGTGGCTGCACACAGTTAAATATCTTGCCGCACACCAATTTTTTAATGCCACACGCCAACCCAGAAAAGAGCTGGGCGTGGAGAGCAGCAGAGGCACCAGGGCCAGCATGGGACTCTTACTGAAGGTAAGCTCCTCACTCCTCATGCAGGACAGGCAGCGGCTCCTCCCCAAGGCAAGGTGAGGCAGGGGCGGGGACGGGTGCTCCTTGGGGAGCGAGGAGGCACATAGTGTCAGGGCTGGGGAGTAGAGCAGTTCCCCAGAGCCAGCAAAGCAGTTCCCTGGGGCCAGCAGAGCCCACACCAGCCCCCAGCCCTGCCTTGCCTCACCTCAGGGAGGAGCTGCTGCCTGCCCCCCGTGAGAAGTGTAAGTGTCCCACGCCAGCCTCCATGCCTCCCTTCCAGTTCTACCAGGTGATTGTGTCCGACCCATGGCTGCCCCACAGCACTCCACTATGCTGCTCTGGGCAGCAGTTAGCATGGAGAAGGGTGGTGGCCGATCCCTGCCCACTCCCACCTGGACACTTACTGTGGGACACTTACCGGCAGACCATGCTGAAAGGGGGAGGTGGGACCAAAGCGGCGCGCTCATGGACCGCTACTCCTTAGAGGGAATATTGCCCCACAGCACTCTTGAAAGGATCTCAAGGTACCCTAGTGTGCCGTGGCCTGCCCCAGCCATTGAGGATCACTACTTTAAACTATCTCCACCCTGACCTAGGGGCTGTGGCCCTAGGAAGCTTCTTCCAAACCAGACCATCCTATGAAACCATTCCCTGAAACCTTGAACAGTCGTAGGCTGGAAGTGACTGTTGGATCTCTAGCATGGCTCCCCTGCCTACTGCAAGCTATTGGATTTCATCCTGCCTGACACAGGAAGACCTCCAGCCTGGGCCTTAGGACCTCAAGAGATGAAGACTCCACCACTGCCCTGGGTTGCCCACTCCAGTGGCCAGTTGTGCTTGCTGTCAAACATGTACCTTAGCTCATGGTTTCATGCTGCTGCTTCAGGCAGCAGGTAGGTGGTTTTCACAGTCCAAGAAGAAAGTGTGAAGGTGATCAGTGAGATTGAAGCTAAATATCCAACTGTTTCAAGGTCAGGATCATTGCAGTGATGGGGCTGTATCTCTCCCTCTGGAGGAAGGGGAGCATTTTCTGTCTCTGGAGGGGGGCCATGTCAGGACCTAACAGTGGGGCAGGGAGAAAAGGTAGGTTTTCATTGGGAACAACTTTGAATTAGCAGGACTCATTCAGGAATATGTAGTTCTCTTGTGGAGCAGAGCCAGGGTGAGGCCTCACCCTGGCAGAGACAAGGTTGAGGGCTGAAGTGGGAATTAAGTGGTGACTGAACAGGGGCTCCTCTTCACAGGCTGCTCAGCAGGGTGCAGGCCTCATGATGAGCCCTCTGACTCCATTTCCCATCCAGCTCCTGCCCCATATCTCAAGCTCCTGTCCATCCACGGGGAACAAAGCATGTTGTGGTGCTGGCAGTCGGTGACAAGCTGTGTCTCTTCTCAACCCCCCAGACCTCACTGGTGCACCTGCTGAAGACTGTACGTCTCCTGCGGCTTTTGCGGCTCCTGCAGAAGCTGGACAGGTATTCCCAGTACAGCGCCATGGTGCTCACCCTGCTTATGTCCATGTTTGCGCTGCTTGCACACTGGATGGCCTGCATCTGGTACGTCATCGGTCGGAAGGAGATGGAAAGTAATGACCCCCTGACCTGGGACATTGGTGAGTGAGCCTGGTTGCAATGGCAGGTGTTGTTCTGCATCACTTACCGAGACCTTAGTGTCTCTTGGGAATGTGCACAAGGGGTCAGTGGAAGAGGACTCCTGAGCAAGAGGGTAGTCAAGGCCAGAACTCTTTTCTCTGGGAGGAAAGTGGGGTCCAGTAGTCTTGAGCAGGGGACTGGGTGTCAGGACTCCTGGGTTCCATTCCTTGCTCTCCAATGGACTGTAAGGCTTGTTTCCACACCCGCAAAGGTCCCATGATACTGACCTACCTGCCACGCCTCCATGCAGAGGTTTTGTTAACCTTTACTTGTCTACATCTGCCTTTCCCCCAAAGCACTTTGCAAATTGTCCTTCCTACTGATCATGGGAAGTTGGAGCACAGTCAGCAGCACTCAGGTGTCGGGTGAGGGGGACAGCTGTGAACCACCACAGGTGTCCAAGGGAACAAAGGGAATCCAGGGTATCGCAGCTGGGTTTTCCTTTCATCCCAGGAGCAGCACAAGGCTTGGACAACAAGGTAGCTCAGTGGATGGGAGCTGTTCCCTCGGAAAATAACCCTGGCTGCTGAGGGACAGTGAGCTGATACTTCCCATCCCCCAGGGTCTTGGCTTGGCCCCTGCTTGGGAGAGAGGGTCATATTTCAGCTCCTGCAACAGCCAAGCTGAGCACAGTTGCTGTCTGAGTGGCAGGCGTGGCCATGCAGGCAAAAAGCAGTGTTGGGGGGACTTGGGGATTTGCACCGTGTGCATGACTGTTAGTCATTGACTTGGTGCATGAAGACATGCCAGAGAGGGCACCAGGGGAGGTGAAGGTGAGGAGGGAGATTGCTAGCTAAGCCGTAATCCCTGTGAGACCCCCTGTGTGCATGGGCTGGGCTACTGGGGTTGGGGAAGGAGTGGAGGGGGGGCAAATTTGTGGGTTGTTCCTGTCAGGGCTGGGTATTAGAGCAGGTCTCCCCCCTCACCCTGGCAGATGTGAGCCTGGCTATGCAGGTCCCAGGGATGGGACTCTTAATGCCTGGGCCATGGTGTACTCTCTTCACTAAAGGTGCTCCCCTATCCTGTCCAGGCACAAGCTGCTTTTGACCACTGTAATTTTATTGGGGGTGGGGAGTGGCTGTGGCCTTTCTCCAGCCAAAAGGCCAGTGTCATAGACAGGCTGTGGCTGAGAAGTTGGGGGACTGGAGCAGCCCCAGTGCCCCTTCCACCTGTAATCTGTGTGTGCACAGGCTGAGAACTGGGGGAGGAGTGGGGGATGGAGATTCCACAATAACGAGCTGCCATGGGCACTACACCATCCCAACACCCCACAGAAACCAAAGCCAAGCACCGGGTGGCTCTAACCTCAGGCTGTGGTTGACTTTAACCCCAGGCTGGCTCCATGAGCTGGGCAAGAGACTGGAGGCACCGTACATCAACAACTCTGTGGGAGGCCCTTCCATCCGCAGCGCCTACATTGCTTCCCTCTATTTCACCCTGAGCAGCCTGACCAGCGTGGGCTTTGGCAATGTGTGCGCCAACACCGATGCTGAAAAGATCTTCTCCATCTGCACCATGCTCATTGGGGGTGAGCGGGGAGAGGGGGCAGCCATCATGCATATGCCCCACTCTGGCATTGGGTAGGTGGGGTGGCGGGTAGCACAAGTGTGGGGGGGGCAGGGGGATGGGTCATTTCTCCCCATGCTGAGAGTGTTAGATGGAGTGATGGGGCTGGGGTGGGGTTCATAGAGCAGGTTCCCACAGGATGGGCATGGTCTTATCTTTGACTTGCTGGCTGTCAGGGCATCAGGATCAGTGGGAACTGGGTTAGTCGCTGGGAGACAGAGCCCCTGCCCCACTTGGAAGCTGACCTCTAGCTGATGAGGGTAAGGGGGGATCTTCCCTGGGAACAAGGTATCCTGGCACCATGGAGTGTCCTGCACCTTTCTCAGCAGCAGCTGGGCAGGACAGCCCCACCCCCGGGTCCCTGTCCCTTGGTGTGCGGCTAGGAGAATGCGTGCCTGTGAAATTGACACTTGCCCCTGCCTGTTCTCCACAGCACTGATGCATGCTGTGGTGTTTGGCAATGTCACAGCCATCATCCAGCGCATGTACTCACGCCGCTCGCTCTACCACACCCGCATGAAGGACCTCAAGGACTTCATCCGTGTCCACCGCCTCCCACAGCAGCTGAAGCAGAGGATGCTGGAGTACTTCCAGACCACCTGGTCAGTGAACAACGGCATCGATGCCAATGAGGTAGGAAGTACTGCTGGGGCTGTGCCAGCTAGGCCCTGCCTTTGCTCTTCCTGCCTGTGGGCTCCAGAGCAGGGTGTCATGAAGCCAGCAGGGCAGATTCTGGCACAACCCTCCATAAGCCTCCTGCACCTGGGCTTCTTCTCCAGATTTACCCCTCTGAGGGGAAAGCAGGGCCCTGCCTGCTGTGCCAAGCACCCTAGGTAAGCTGGGAGCCTATGTCAGCAAGGACCATCCTCCTCATGCAGCAGGAGCCCATGAGCTTCCATCCAGAGCCCATCTGAACTGGACCCAAATCAGCTTATTAGGACCTAGAGCCTGAGGAAAGAGGGGGTGGAGAGGGGTTATCTTTGCTGGCCCTAGTTGTGAATCCCAGTGATCGCCTCTGCCTTGGGCTGCAGCCAGAGGCACAAGCCCAACCCCAGGCTCCTAAATCCCCTAAGCCCTTCCCTGCCACTCAAGTCACAGGTGCCCCTCAGTCCTGCCTGTGGACTTCTCCAGTGCCCCTCTCTCCCTCCGCACCCCTCACAGCCCTGTCCCATGCTAGCCACAAACCTGTCCCTGTACCAGCTCAGGCCATATGCAGGTGGCGGGGAAGAGTGACAAAGAGCAATGGGCCACTGCCAGGACAACTGGGTACTATTCCTGGACCTACAATGTGGGAGGAGGTGGTGGAGAGCTGCGTAGTGGGGCACCTGCCTGGGGGAGGTTTCTCCTTGTTTGCCAAGGGAGAGTCAGTGCTGGGACACTCAGAAGCCCCCCACCACCCCCAATGGGGCCAGGGGCCTGGAGGACTCAGTTTTTGCCTCTCCCATGACTCAGCCTGTCTCTCAGCAACTCTGGGGCCACACCTGCAAGGGCTCCGCTCCAACACTGAGCTATGGGAGGCTTTGATCCCAGGGGCCCAGCAGGGTGGGGAACAGGAAGGTGCAGCCATGCCTGCAAAAGGGAGGCAGGGGCCTGGTGAGGGAAGCCAGGGAGCATTAAAGCAGAAGTACAAAGTGCAGTGCAAAGCCAGGGGCTGCCAAGCGCTGTGTGCGCATGCAGGGGGTGGTGTATGCGTGTGTCATTGCTGGGATAATCTTGACCAGCAGGTCCATTGCTTTAAACAAGAGTCCCTTGTGTTGCCACCTTATCTGCAGACACAAAACCCTTTCATGCACCCACCTGGGGCTGCCTGGCACCAAGGTCTAGCTCACAGGCAGAGATAAGGGCAGGATGGGAGAGACTGGGGTTTCTCCTGCCCCCTCCCCTCCCCCCGTCCCCCCAACCAGGCAGGCCCTGTGGTCTTCACCACTGAAGGCCGGGGCATGCAGTGTCGTGAAAGCCACTCTTGACCTGCTGCCCGAACCTTGTCTGGTTGATTGTGCTGGAGGTGCCTGGTCCCTGGGAGCATGCATGAGGGGAGGTCAGTATCTCCTGGGCATCTCCAGTATACTGGGTGTTGGCATCTCCTGCAACAGAGAGGCCACTTTGCCCAGTGCCCTGGGCATTGGCTCAAGTGTCCGTGGCAGTGAGAGGCCCAGGGACAGGCACGTGCTGTCTCCCTGCCAATGCTCTGAGCTTCTCCCCTTCCCAACAGCTGCTGCGCGATTTTCCTGACGAGCTACGGGCTGACATTGCCATGCACCTCAACAAGGACATCCTGCAATTACCACTCTTCGAGGCAGCCAGCCGAGGCTGCCTGCGTGCCCTCTCTCTGCACATCAAGACCTCCTTCTGCGCTCCGGGCGAGTACCTGCTACGCCAGGGTGATGCTCTGCAGGCCAACTACTTTGTCTGCTCTGGCTCCCTCGAGGTCCTGAAGGACAACATGGTGCTGGCCATCCTGGGTGAGGCCAATGGCATGGTGGAAAGGCAGGGGAATGGGTGTGCCAGAGCATTCTTTTGTCTTACTAGGCAGCAGGTGGCAGTAGGCCCTGGAGAGAGGAGGCAGTGCCCAAAATGGGGCAAATTGGGTTTCTCTCTTTCCCCCTCCCCTGCCTGCCCTCCCAATGGTGGAGGAAGCAGGATTCCCCAGGGTGAGAGCAAACTGTGCCCATGCCAGGCTGCCAGCTTGCTCCTGTGGTCCTGAGTCAAACCCTGCACTGCATCAGTCCTTTTCTGTCTTTTGTGGCTGGTTTCCCACCCACTGGGCCCTGTTCCCAGCTAAGCCTAGGCCAGTTTCCCCTCCCCATCTGTGCAATGGGGCTTGCTGTTCCCTGGAGCTATGAGGAAACTCAGCTGTATGGGCTCTGGGCAACCTAGGGCTCTTCCCATCACCAGGCCCTGACTGAAGAAGCCTGTCCCTTCTCCCTCAGGGAAAGGGGACTTGATTGGGGCAGACCTGCCCAGCAAGGAGCAGGTGATCAAAACCAACGCGGATGTCAAGGCGCTGACCTACTGTGACCTTCAGTACATCAGCTTGCGTGGCCTTTTCGAGGTGCTAGAGCTATACCCTGAGTACTCCAGCAAGTTCATGGCTGACATCCAGCAGGACCTGACCTTCAACCTGCGGGAGGGCAGTGAGGCAGAGGTGGGTGCAAGCCCTGTCCAGCCCTCTTGTCCCTCCCCTCCCCCATGACAAGAGTGGGAGACTCATGACACCGGTGAGCTCTCAAGGCTCTTGTCTACAGGGAGCTACTGCACGTCTGCAAACTCCTAGCACAGAACTTACCACCTCCTGCATCTGCTGCATGCTCCTTGCCTGCAGACAAGCCACTGACTCTTCAACCTCACCCCCCATCCCAGGTTGCCAGTCTCACCTCTGCACCATCTAACAGCTGCAGGGTGACCTTGGCCAGATGGCCCAGGCTCCCTGTCCCAGCCTGCATACCACAAGTTCCTTGGGCATGAACTTGTCCTGTGTGGGTGGATGAAGTCACTGAAGCAATAGGGAGTGCCAGCTGTACCCAGCATGGTACCTGGGCATTGGTAGCACATGTGGCCACCCAGCAGGTGGCTGTCCCATCACAGCCCAGCAGGCACATTTCCCCTAGCTCTCATGGGGAAATTCAGCAGCCCAGTAGCTCTGCTCTGCCCCTTGCCCATGCAGGTCCCTCCTGCTGTACTGCGGGACATTATTCCTCCCTCTCAACCATCCATCCATCACAAAGATGCTAGCAGTGCTGGAATCTCTGCCAGCAAAGCTAGCTGGGAGCAGGACAAGGATTTTGCAGGCAAGAGGCTTTGAATTATTAACCAATTTAATCTTCCTAGTGAAAAGCAAAGGGGAAAGTGTCGAGTCCACAGTTTTTGGGGGGTGGCAGGGGCTGGGCAGCTGCTGATGCTGCCAAGTTGTGAGGACGAAGCATGAGCTGTTTCTGCCAGGGGCACCCTGAGAGAGCACTGTGCCTGGGCACCAGCCCTCTGTGCCTGGCATGTCTCCCCCACCTGGGGGGAGGGGGAAAAGGGTTGGTAAGTTTAGTCATTCTGCTGACTCCTGCCATCAGGCGGGAACGTTCTGCTTCAGAAATAGCAGCGCGTTGCTCATCCTCCCCTTTCTGTTTGCCTACTCTGTGCCTTCTGAAATAAATAAGTGCTGGGGATTTTGTACAACAGTGCTTCCATGCTGGCTCCCAGCATGCCTAGCTGGAGAATACAGATCGAGCTGTTTCTAGAGCTAATTGGAGAAGCTTTCTCCTAGAGTCTCACTTCCTTGTTCAAAAATATCTAGCCTAGAGAAATTTGTAAATGCATATAAAGAATGCCCAGTGTTTATGCAGGACCTACCAAAACTCTGGGTTGTGTGCACCCTCTGCTGGTTAACTGGCAAACCTTACTCTTGGGGCACTGCCGGCCATGCCTTGATAACTGTTTTTTGACATTGTATAATTAATGGGCTACAGAGCTAAAGCAAAGAGAGGGCAGCAGGATTGGGATGGGGTGGAGCTGAGAGTTCAGCAGCTAGCCTGCTGGCCCAGCAGAGCTGGGATCTGCTTTGGAAGCACCTGCTGCTCCTGAGAGTCTGGCCCATGGTGGGGTCTATCTTTACAAGTGATCACAGTGATGTCTCAGTGGGAGCTAAACTAGGACGAGAAAATAGCTTCTTTCCTGCTTTGACCGTGACCCAGAAGCAGGTTCTGGGCTGGAGCACGCAGCATTGAGGTCCTGTTCATAATAAAAATAGGAGAAAAAGGAGGAATAAGGGGTAACTCATTTTGTGCATCTTGGAGGGTAGAACCTGACCAAAGTTGCAGAGGAAATGTCCTCAGAGCCCCCTCCCCTCATTCCCCCAACCCTACAGCTGTAGGAGAATGAGAGCTCTACTCCACCCACGTAACTCTGTAATGTACCCCAGGCTGCTGGTGAGGAAAATTCTCTCCTGAAAGCAGGAGGGTCCCCGACACCTTGTGTGGATGGTCGCTCAGTGTCCTCATGTGAGGATTTGCCTGGTGGCTTTTGGCCACAGGCACTGACCCTGGGTGCTGGTGCGCTGTAGGGTGCCAGGTGTGGCTAGCTAGCCTTTGCCTTCTGCTTTCTCTACAGGGGCTCCTCCGATACTCCAGATCCCCTCGGCTGTCCCAGGTAATTGGGGTCTGTGCTGTGTGCAGGGAGGGGGGGCTGCCCCAGGCTGTCTCAGGTTTGTACCTTGGGCATCCCAGTGAGTGGCAAGGGCTCTTTGGAACACAAGTGAACCAGGAGAAGTGACCCCTGCATACATGCATGCAGATCCCCCAGGTGTGCAGAGGTTGTTCTGATATCCAGGAACTGTCCCTAGGCTTCAGTGCTGCTGTCTGGAGCCAGGGCTAAGTGCATAGGGGCTGCCTTGCCCTCCTGTACTGACAGGGCCTCACTCTCTGCAAAGCTCTTTGGAGCAGTAGATCAGGTTGCTTCCTGGTTGAACTGGGCCAAGCTGAGATAAAGGTGTCCCTGAGAGACTGTCCTGCCCTAGAAAGAAAACACAACCCCCAGGGTGCTTGTCACTAGGGTGAGATCTAGCAGCCCTCTGGAGGGCCTAAGCCAGTGCCAGGCTGAAGGTGTCCTGCCTTGCTATCCCTGGATCTCAGTTTCTTTTCTTTGCACCCACCACGACATTTGGCTCCCTTCCTGTCCCTGCAGCCTCGCTCAGAGAGTGGGAACACCCCTGAGAAGCCCCTTCCATCCATCCATGAGGACGAAGAGGAGCCCGATGACTTCTTCCACCCCTCACCAGCCACCATCACGCGCCGGAAGCTGCTGCTGCCCAACCTTAATAGTCCCGTGCGCCGTGGATCCCTCAGCAGCCTGCTAGGTGATGACCTGCGGCAGTTCTCAGCTCTGCGGCGTACCTGCCGCTCTCCTGCCCACTGTACCAGGGGCAGGAGCCCCTCCCCGCAGTGCCGGAGAGGCAACCGGCCCTCGGAGAGTGAGAGCAGCAATGGCCGGAAGCCAGCCAAGCTGCTGATCCCCTCCCTGAACACCTATGGCCCCCCGGACCTCAGCCCCAGGTAAAGGTGGGAGGTGATGGAAGGGCTATGGTCTGTGAGGGCTGCAGCCACATGACTGGCCTCAAGACAGACTAAGGAGCATGCTGTCATGTGCTTTTGTATGTAGTGGCATGTGCACATGTCTATGCTCTGAGATGCTTATTAGAACACATACACGTGTGCATGCATGTCTGCAGGGGTGACCTCATTTTCATGCTTGAGTCTACCTGCATGTTTGCTTGTGCTGGAGAAGCTGGAACTGCTTGTATGCAAGTGGCCTGCATTGTCACTCTCCCTTACCCAGCTGGTGTATCTGTGATCCCTGCTTCTGCCTGGAATAATCTATCTTTTGCACCATTTGCTTGCCAAACTGGGCATGCTGCTCTCCCCATGGGGTCATGTGCATTTCACCTGTCATCTGTGTGCCTGTGATTGGAAAATTGCAGCCCTAGAATGTGGGGTCAGCTCAGAAGAGTGATTGGGATCAGCTGTGTCCCCAGAGCCAGGCTCACTGGATTCACAGGGACTTGACTACCTGCCACCCCCCCGGGCCAAATGTATGTGGGTGCTTATCTCATGTCTATGTGGGGAGGCCAGCAGCCAGAGAGCTTGGATGTCTCCAGACTTCATACCTCAGCAGCAGAAATACTGCTGAGGTTCTGACTCTGACCCTTGCCCAGCTACTTGCCAGCTGCCAAGCAGGGAGGCCACAGTCCCATAGCTCTGCCCCTGCCTGTGTGTCCTTGCTGCAGGCTCTCAGGAGGTGCTGAATTGACTTGAGAGGATCAGAGAGTGCTTGGGCCCAGGGGCACTTGGGCAGCTGTGGCAGGCAGGTGCCAAGGCAGGAGAGGCAAAGCAGGGTTAGAGGTGCTGGTAAGCATCAGTACATCATGGAGCTGAGCAGTGCCCCACACCCCACAACCCTCCTCTGCTGTTCCCCCACTAGAGCCTGGATCCTTGCCTTACTTTATCCCCAAACCAAGACATTCTTGCATTTGGCTGAAACAGGGTCAGTTCAAGGTGCTGGGGCAAGAGCCCTGGATACACAAGTCTCAGTGCATCTCCTGGGGCAGTCGGGTAGTGCACATGTGCCCACATACACACAGGGCCCCCTATGCACCCTTCCCCATGTCTGGGGCACCAAACCTCGAGCTGGATGCTCCTGCTCTGGAGAAGAGAGTGTGGATCAGTCTCCTTCCCCATCCAGCCCCAGCATTTCCAGTGATGCTGCCATCAGGGAAGAAGCAGCAGGTAGTGCCAAGAGCAGGGATGAGATCGTCAACATTTGCTCAGCCCCAATCTGAAGGAAGAGATGCGATGGCTCCTTTCATACCAGCTGTCAAGGGGCAACAGAGCAGTAGGACCTGGGCAGGAAGGTACAGACCCTGTGAAGCAGTGAGTTCACAGGGGGTGATGTCTTTGTTGTGATAGATATTTCCACTGCCATCATGTAGGTGGCCAGGTGGTGAGGGTGCTCAGATATGCTGTGCCAGTCAGGGGCCTCACTCGGGGTCCTCACCTGCTGCCTAGGCTCAAGCCTCCCCTCCTCCCTAGAGTTGTTGACGGGATTGAAGATGATGGTGGGACATCAGAGACGCAAGCCTTCCATTTCAATGTGGACCCGCCCCTGCCGAGCTCGACCACAGATTCACCCTTGTCAGGTACCTGAGTGCCCACACCCTCACGCCCCCACACTGCCTGGGATCTGGGTTCAGAGGCTCCAGGCCACAGGGGCCAGCTGGTTTAGGCAGCTCTCTGTCTCTGGAGAAATTGTTGGACATAAAAGAGTGAATGTTTCCTGTGGGTCTGGGGAAGCAGTTATTCCCAGAGTTGGAGGGGAGGTGGTTTGTGTGGTTAAAGCATGGGAGGCGGGACTCCTGGCTTCTCTCCATGGCTCTGACTCACACTGTGACCTGGGGCAAGTCACTGTGAAGCAGTACCATGAATGCAGGGCCACCTCCCTCCACCCCAGGGATCATGAGGCTTAGTCATTTGTATTGAGAAAAGCCTCTTGCAGAACTGGCCTAGGCACCAGGGAGGAGGGGCTGGCATGGTGTTGGCATGGGCTGCCACAGGGCTGGCTCATGGTGGTGGGGGGAATCCCAGGGGAACAGCTTCTGGCACCACTCTCCTCTCGCTTTGGACAGAGCCCAGCAGCTTAAAGCAACACCCCTCCCCCACACCTGCACCATTGCGGTTTGGTCCCCAAGTCAGACCTAGTTGGGTGGGGCACAGTGGGGACCAGTCCATCCCAATTCTGGGACATGGGGCATTGCTAGGGAGGGCTGGGGCTGGGCCCTGGTGTGAGCTGCAAGCTGTAGAGGGCCTATCAGAGCATGCTCTGTCGTCCTCCAAGATTTTCCTTGGGCTTCCTTGCAGGGACAGAGCAAGCCTTAGCAGCAGAAGCAGAGGAGATAAAGCAGAACGTCCAGAGACTGAACCAAGAGGTACAAAGGGGCACTTGGCAACTGGGGGGCTTGTATGTCAAGTGTTGTATGGTGTCTTCCCTTGTGTTGCTCCCAAGGCTGGGTCCATCCTGAGAGAGACTCCTTGAACATTGCTGATCTGAAAAGTACAGCAGCCCCAGCCAGACTTGATTGATCCTAATGTGGCATCTGCCTGAACCAGCCCAAAGGCCACTCTGGATTGTGCAGCCATGGCTACTCAGCATCCATGCTTCTGACTCGGGTGACCTGGGCTTAAAATTAGCATTGCCTGTTTTGGCAGGGTTTCTTTTCATAGCAGCTAGTACAGCTCTTGCAGAGCTCTTCCTCCCTAGACTCTGCTTCAGCCTTCCCCTGGGCTCTGTGCCTAGGCCTGGGATATGCTACGCTTGCATGTGCCCAGCAGGTCCATACCTGTGTCCCATATCCTGAGACAGATCCATAGATGCAGCCCATAGGGAGCAACAGCGGGGGTTTTGCAGTACCCACAGTCCAGGCATAGCCCTGCCATGAGCTCAAGCTGCACCAGGGTGGCTCAGTGCTGGTCTTACACAAGGATTTCAGCAACATCCTTTGCCGACCCTGATCCTGGCTAGAGAGCTTGCTGTCTGGATCCCCCATGTGACGGGACTCTCTCGCAGTCCAGTCTTCCTCCAGTAGCATCCCCATGTGTCATAGGGCCTCAGCTCTTGGGTGCCATGTGTGGAAGCTCACAGTGGAGTGGGTCTGGGTTTATAGGTGTGAGCGTGCCCTCAGCTCATTGCAAAGCTGTTGCATCTGTGACCCTGCCTCCTGGGCATTCCTCTCCTCCCCAGCCAGCCTTCATGGTAAACAGCAGTTCTCCAGAGACCCTGGCCTGGTTGCAGTTACTACTAATGAGCTGGGCTATTAAGCAGTATCTGAGAGCTAATGTGTGGGTCAAAGCGACCGCCCTTGCAGTCAGACACAGACAAGAAACCTCTGTGGCCACCACAAGTTTTTATAGGACCTACCATAACTAAAGGCCACATGCTCCCTCTGCTTCAGCTTTCCTTTCTGCAGCAGCAGACAAGGTTGTGGCCAGGGCTGCATGGTTAGTGGGGTGCAAGAGTCAGAAAACATAGCAGACCTCTTGCATCTGGTAGAGATGGCAGCAGAGTTACCCTGACCAGGGAGTATAAGTGAGCATGCACAGTAAAAGAGGCTGGGCTCAGGGCTGGGCTACAGGCATGCACTGAGCAGGCTGTCCTATCAGAGAAGGCACTACAGCAACACAGCCCATCCTGACCCACTTTTCTCTAGCTGCAGTCTGGATCAGTCCCAATCCAAACCAACATCTCTATCCCAGAATCCTTTGCTGCTTTGGAAGCCAGGCTGTAGCCAGCCAAGGGGTGTGGGTCATGCAGGTGGTTGATCTGATATGGGGGCAGAGGCAGTGGGGGAGCAGGGGCAGGGGATGGGCATAGAGTGCAGGAGGGACAGCAGCACTTGGTGCTCAGGGCTTGTCCCACTGCTCCTCACAGTCTGTCCCCCTTCTCCCTTTCCAGATCAGTAACCTCAACCGGGAAGTTTCCCACCTCAGCCGAGAGCTGCAACACATGATGCACATTCTGCAGACCCAGCTGGGCGCCCAGCCACTGTGCGGCCCCACCCTGGCCTGCCCTTACAGCCTCCACAGCCTCTCCTCTCCGGAACCCAGTGGTGGAAGCGAGCAGTCACCTGTTCCACCTTTGGCTCATGTGTCCATCATGGTGCCGCTATCACCTGCAAGCAGGGGAGCTTCTCCCAACACCGCCTCTGCCAAGCTCCCCAGCTTCAGGAGCCCCCATGACACTAGCCCGCAGGGCGAGGGGTCCCCCGCTCAGAGAGACTTACCCCATGTCCCCTGCAGCCCCTCTTACCACCCCCCACTCCCATTGTCGGACACAGAGAGGGCCTGCTTCTCACAGACAGAAGTGCAGTGTGCCCAGTTGCCCACCTGTGTCCCATTGCAGCTGGGCTCTCCAACGCTGTGCTCCCTCACTGCACCTTCCTCTGGATCCATACAGGCCTTCCCCTGCTGCTCGGCTCAGAGCCACCCACCCTCGCACGTGCACCTCAGGTCCAGCTCGGAAAGCTTCCACTGACACCACGGCCCCCCCAAGTCCTGCTGCTGCAACCCACCGGGGGTGCCCTCCATCACTGGCCTCCGTCGTTGCCATGGAGACTGCGATGGATGGATGGAAGGAGGCTGGGCCCAGCCGGTGGCTGATGACCGACACCATTGGTCTGCAAATGGCGGGTTTTCCTCATATTTGCAGATTTCACTGCAAGAGTTGGGTAGGGGAAGGGAGAACCCTCCCAGCCTGCACTCAGCCTGGCTTCCTGGGTAGCTTCCAACTCCAGTAACCTGGTCTCAGCCCCTCCTTTGCTGAGCAGACTAGTTTTCTATTAGATGGCTTTTTTTTTTTTTTTACCTTTGGGAAGAGGAATTTATTCCAGAGCCTTAGAACTCCTCCAAGGATCTAAGCACAAGCCTGGTTCCCCAGGACCACCCTGGGTCATCTGCATGGCCAGGCACCTCCCTGCTCTCCTGGCTTTGGAGCCTGAGATGTCTGCTCCCCACTCACCCTCCACGCAGTGGCCAGCTCTGCGAGGTTTGACGCCACACTAGAGAATGTAGCTCTGTTAATTAAACAGGATGAACTCCTCTCACCCTGCGCTGACGGCCTCACAGGTGCCAGCAGCAAAGGGTTCTGGCACCGTTTGCAGAGGAAGCAGCCTGCTTAGGAACTGAGTGATGCTGACAGAGGGCAGTGATGCTGGGAAAGCAATGTTTCAGGTATGTTCTCTGACTGTGCTCTGTTGGACTCTGCTGAAATCCCTGGAGTTGCACTGGGGCCTGTTTTTTCAGCAAGCCTGGGTCCTCATCCTCCTAGCACTCATCCTGGAATCTTCCCCTTTCCCTTGCGCCTGTCCTGCTTGGTTTGGTTATCAGGCTCGGGTTTCAGGAGCTGAAATATGGGTATGACCAGCATATGTGACTCTTGGGATTAGCTTCTCCAGGGCCTGCATGTTAAGGGCATGTGTAAGCTTCCCTGTGGGGCCCTGGAGCTTAGACCTATACCTGCAGCTAGCCCAGCAGGCTGCTGCAGAACCCTTAACCTCAGTCCACATCAGTGGCTCCTGGATGGAGACTACGTGTCCCAGTGGGCAGTGGTAACTCCCCCTACCCTGCCCTTCGTGGTCTGTAGTCCATGCCCTGCTTTGTTCTTGACCCTGTTGCTGCAGCTCCTGACTAAAGATGACATCCTTTTTCAGCATGAGCTGTAGAAGCTCAAGCTCCTGGTGGAGGGGTGTCATCCGTGACAATGTGTGTAGCTCTGAGTGTCCTTATCGCAGTAGAGCAGTGCATGCTGGGACCCAGCATCTCCCAGCTTGTACAGAAATGACCCAATTCAGTGCTGACACAAACAAGTGCATCTCCCTCTGAGTCTGAAGTGCCTGGAAGTGGTGCCCACTTCTGCTGTGGCTGGCTGCAGTTCCTTGTGCCCAGGGAGGGGTCTCCCCTCTGGATACAGAGAGGGAGGCTGCAGGCTTGCTGGGCACGAGCATCTTCCCCCTCCTGACCTCTCTCAGTTCACCCACACTTAGAAACCCCCTTCCTGTTCTGCCAACTCTGAGCCTGCAACCCTCTTGAACTAGAATGCTCTACTGCCCAATGCTCCTGCAGTGCAGCCAGGTTTGCTAGCACCTGCAAAGGGACTTGACCTGGGCCTTCAGCTATCAAGGCCATGAGGAGGATATTACCCAGCCCAGAGCTGCCCCCCACAGGGGCAGACTTGGTTTCTGCTGCACTGGTTCCTCAAGGCTGGCTTGCAGGTGCAGTAGGGTAGCAAATGCAGCTAGTCAGGTCCTGCATTGAAATAGCAGTCCCTGGGAAATGGGGACAAGGCTGCTTCAAGCCCCACGCTCGACTCTCAGCCCTAATGCCCCAGAACTTCTGGTTGTGACCAGGGTGTGAATTAAGGGGGCATTTGGGGGGGGCTGAGCCCACCCATAAGAGACAAGAGCTCCCCTGTAAGATTTGAAAATCATAACTTGGGGGGTCTTGATCAGATTGCTTTTTTACTTTGGTGGGCTTGTTAATCAATGAACCGGTTTAATTTTTTTTGCAGACACTCCCCCAAGAGTCAAAGTGTAATTCAAACCCTGGTTGTAACTCAAGTGAGGGACCAAGGGTTGGAAGGCAGCCAGGCCAGAGCTTGCTCCGCCTCTGCAACCCAGCTGTGTTCACTGGTTGGTGCTAGCTGAGCAACTCCTAATGCTGGCTGAGCAGCTCTGGGTCCAGCAGCACCCATTTCTCTCCCTGGTAACCAACACGCCTGATTTCCTCCCCACAGATGTCACTGAAGTTACATCTGATTTTCATGGGTTCAGGTGAGGTAAGAGCTGGGCCCAGTGTCCCTGCAGTGGCAGGAGGAAAGGAGTTGATCTGATCTAAGTGTGTGGGGTGGGGCAGTATTGCATGGGGGCATGCAGGGTTCAGCACAGCCTGCATAAGTGGGCTTCCCAAGAGAGAGGGTCCCCTGTGAATGCAGGAGCTGGCTGAGTCCAGTTCTGGGTTGCCCATCTCCTTGCACTCACCAGTGACAGCTGCAGATCTGTGGGTATGGGAAGGCAGAGCAGATTCCTCAAGGTACCATGGGCCCATTCACAGGTGACTGTGACCTCAGTGGGAAGCAGCTCCCAGAGCCTCTGTCTCTGAGTGCAGCCCCTGACTACTGTTTTTTGGCACAAGGAGTTCTATGGTTCCTGGCAATGGTTGACCAGATGGGAGGGGTCCAGCCCCATATGTAGGAGCTGAGTAGACATGCAGCAGTGGAGGGGAGGGGGGGATGGTTCCTTAATGCAGCCCCTGCACCTGAATGGACAGGTGAAAGCAGGGTCCAGGGTACCTGTATGTACCCTGGAGCACAAAGAGGCAGGGGCAAGTGAATCACAGTAAACCAAATACATCTGCTTGAATGCCTTTGGCTGCTGGCAGGAAATGCATGCTGCTCTGCTAGTGCTGGTTGAGAGGATGGCTGTTCTAATGCATGGATATAGCCTGAGAAAAGCAGTTGCTGCCCATGCTGATTTAGATGACTTGGCAAAGAGAGGGTTAAGACTCCTCCTGTCCCCAGCTCTCCCAGTCCTGCACCTGTGTTGGCCATTTGTCATAGTATTCATAGTTTATTGTATTCATAGAAAGAAGTAGGGTTGGAAGGGACCTTGTAGATCTTCAAGTCCGAACCCCTGCCTGGGCAGGAGGAAAACTGGGCTTAAATGACCCCAGCCAGGTAGGCATCGAGCTGCTTCTTAAAGACCCCCAGGGTAGGAGCCAGCACCACTTCCCTTGGAAGTTGATTCCAGATCCTAGCCGCCCTAACTGTGAAGTAGTTCTTATGGATGTCCAATCTAAACCTACTCTCCAACAACTTGTGGCCGTTATTCCTTGTTATCCGGGGGGGGCGCTTGGGGAAACAAGGTCTCCCCCAAACCATTCTGGTCCCCCCTAGTGAGTTTATAGATGGTCACAAGGTCCCCCCTCAGCCTTCTCTTGTGAAGGCTGAACAGGTTCAGGTCCCGTAGCCTCTCATCGTAGGGTCTGCCCTGCTGTCCCCGGATCATGCGGGTGGCCCTCCTCTGGACCCTCTCAATGTTGTCCACATCCCTCTTGAAGTGGGGTGCCCAGAACTGGACACAATACTCCAGCTGTGGCCTGACCAGTGTCGCATAGAGGGGGAGGATCACCTCCTTGGCCCTACTTGAGATGCACCTGTGGATGCACGATAGGGTCCGGTTAGCCCTGCCGACCGTGACCTCGCATTGTCGGCCCATGTTCATCTTGTAGTCAATGATGACTCCAAGATCCCTTTCTGCCTCCGTGCTCTCAAGAAGGGAGTTTCCCATCTTCTAAGTGTGCTGCTGGTTACTACTGCCCAAATGCAGCACCCTTGAATGAGTCTGTCCCCCTGCTGCATGATAGTGCATGCCATCAGTCCTTTGCTTAGCCCTTAGCCTTGCAAATGTATTTAAATGCATCTGGACTGTTGCAACTGGATTGTGGCACCTGGGCATTTAGGTGAACGTGTGGACACAGGAGGAGGGGTGGATGTCGTATACTTAGACTTCAGGAAGGCCTTTGATGCGGTATCCCACCCCATACTGGTGAACAAGTTAAGAGGCTGTGATGTGGATGACTACACAGTCCGGTGGGTGGCGAATTGGTTAGAGGGTTGCACCCAGAGAGTCGTGGTAGATGGGTCGGTCTCGACCTGGAAGGGTGTGGGCAGTGGGGTCCCGCAGGGCTCGGTCCTTAGACCGATACTCTTTAATGACTTCATCAGCGACTTGGACAAGGGAGTGAAATGTACTCTGTCCAAGTTTGCAGATGACACAAAGCTATGGGGAGAAGTGGACATGCCGGAGGGCAGGGAACAGCTGCAGGCAGACCTGGATAGGTTGGACAAGTGGGCAGAAAACAACAGGATGCAGTTCAACAAGGAGAAATGCAAAGTGCTGCACCTAGGGAGGAAAAATGTCCAGCACACCTACAGCCTAGGGAATGACCTGCTGGGTGGCACAGAGGTGGAAAGGGATCTTGGAGTCCTAGTGGACTCCAAGATGAACATGAGTCGGCAGTGTGATGAAGCCATCAAAAAAGCCAATGGCACTTTATCGTGCATCAGCAGATGCATGACGAATAGGTCCAAGGAGGTGATACTTCCCCTCTATAGGGCGCTGGTCAGGCCGCAGTTGGAGTACTGCGTGCAATTCTGGGCGCCACACTTCAAGAAGGATGCGGATAACCTGGAGAGGGTCCAGAGAAGGGCAACTCGTATGGTCAAGGGCCTGCAGACCAAGCCCTACGAGGAGAGACTAGAGAAACTGGACTTTTTCAGCCTCCGCAAGAGAAGGTTGAGAGGCGACCTTGTGGCTGCCTTTAAGTTCATCACAGGGGCACAGAAGGGAATTGGTGAGTATTTATTCACCAAGGCGCCCCCAGGGGTTACAAGAAACAATGGCCACAAGCTAGCAGAGAGCAGATTTAGATTGGACATTAGGAAGAACTTCGTCACAGTTCGAGTGGCCATGGTCTGGAACGGGCTCCCAAGGGAGGTGGTGCTCTCCCCTACCCTGGGGGTCTTCAGGAAGAGGTTAGATGAGTATCTAGCTAGGGTCATCTAGACCCAGCACTCTTTCCTGCTTATGCAGGGGGTCGGACTCGATGATCTATTGAGGTCCCTTCCGACCCTAACATCTATGAATCTATGAATCTATGGATGGGGTCACACCTGACCTCACTACATTATCTCCATCTCCTCTTGCTTATCACTGAGGGGTGGAGGGCTGCCTGGATCACAGGTCAAATCCAGCTCCAGGGATGGCGGAGGGAAGGACTCATTGCTCAGCAAAATCACATTTGAAAAAAATGTGAGAATGGGGAGAGAAATGCCTAGTGGCATGTGACCAGCCCTCATGTGGGGCCTAAATCATTGGTGAAGTCCTGATGTTAATGGGGTGATTTCAGGCCAGGTTGGACACCAGCCTCTGCCTAGCTCCGTAGGGAGAGAAAAGGGGTGGAAGGCAGCAATGCCTCTAGCTCAATGGTTCTTAACCCTTTTTGTACCAGAACCCATTTGTAAACATCAATGGCCAGTTTAGACCCAGTGCCCCTCACTTCCAACCCATTGCTCCCCAGCCCCTCAGTGTGTGGGGTGGGAGGTATGGGGGCCCCAAGGAACCCCGTTGCAGGCTACAACTCTGCCAGTCTGCAAAGGAAAAGCCACAACTTCTCATGTTTTTTTCCTTTAAAGGAGAATCCATTTTTAAAGTGTGTTCATAACCCTTTCATATATTCTTGTGACCCACTTTTGGGTTGTGACCCATGGGTTGAGAAATGCTGCTCTAGTTGAGGCAGAAGGCAGGATCCTGGCAGCTGAGCATGGGGCTGAATCAGGCTCCTCTGTAGCCTCACTCACCGTGACTGCCCCCTCCAGGTTGCTCTTCCTGCCAGCAACCCCAGGCCCAGGTGAAAGACATCAATCAGCACAGGGCTGAGGTGTCAGGTCAGCCTAGCTATATCTTGTTGCATAGGTGTAGCTCCAGCTCAGTGCCTGCCATGGCTGGGTCCACAACCCAAGCTCCCAAAAGGCTGTAGGAGTGCCTGGTGGGTCAGGGGCAACTAGAGTGGCTTGTTTGCCCCCTGCCCCTCATGCCCACATACTGATCCATTCTTCCTGGTCTTACAAAGTTGCTGTTGCAGTCTTGGCAGGCAGATCCCTCTGCCAACACTCCCACCTCCCCGTCCTCTGGCTAAACCCTGCTGTTCTCACTGTTGCAATAGGCAGGGATTTTTTAAGGACTTTTGATACTAGTTTTCCAAAGCTGGGGGGGTGGTTGTTGTTTTTTAAAGAATACTTCCTGGTGGGAGTTTTTCTCCTCTACCCTATGAAGCCACGGATCACTCTCCCATCGCTTTCCACAGAAGAGGGGGCAGGGCCAGGCCAGGGGAGCCAGCTGCAGCCCTAGTTGCCTTGTTGGGCAGGGAGGGTTTTGTGAAGCTGGGGTCAACCGCTAACTTGGCCCCTTAGATGCGATGATTTTGACAGGGTCTTGGGCCAGTTCTCAGTGAGCCTGATGTCCACCTGACAAAACCCCAGCACAGCTAGCACTGACTAGGCCCCTTGTGGACCAGGGCAGGGCAGGGTATGCAGGATAGCTCCATTACCAGCCCCCAGCACATCAGAATCCTGCAGGTGGCCTATGCAAGGAGGCTTGTCCCTGCTCTCAAGAGATGGGTCACTGAGCATGGTCCTCCTAGGCCCTGCAGGCTGTGCCAGGCAGGCCTGGCTGGGCATGGAGTGGAACTGTTCATCTAGGAAACCAGGCAACAGGGTATGGCTCCTTGTTGTAGGCAGTGTCCTCGTTCCACTCTGTTGTTTTCCCTGTGCAGGGGGAGTTCCCAGGACAGGTTTTGGGGGTCACAGCACCTGTCCGTGGGGCTACTCCCATGAAAGATCTGGGCAGGGTGGCAGTGCCCAGTTTTTCTCTCACACTGTGGAGCCCTGGAAGCAACAGAGCCCTGAGCCAGGACGGAGGCACTGGAAGAAGGGCAGGGGGGAGCCGGTGCTCTCTATCTGCCCCAGGGTCCTGGCCATCCCATTGCCAGTGCAGAACCAGGCCCTTCTGGCTCTGATCTCACAGGGATTCCTCCCAAGTCCTGCTAACAAGGTGCTTTCCCTACAGGCCCTCAAGGGCTGCTCCTTCCTTCCCCCACTGGTGCCAGAATAATTTCCCATGACAGTGCCAGAAGTGTTCCCCCTGTTCCCGGTGGGCCCCACTGCCATGTTCAGCCATGCCAAGTTGAGGACATGGCTCATGCTGGTTAGAAGAGGGAGTGGCTGCCCTCCCTGCACTGAACTCTATCCAGGCCAGCCTGCTCAGGATCAGGTTCCCTGGCTGGGGGAGTCTGTGAGTACCTCAGGCTGATTCTCTGCCATGCAGGCCACGGACTGGGTTGGGGGGAGGGGGGAGTATTGGTCAAGCCCCCCTCCCCAAAGCAGAAGTCCTGCTGAACCACAGAGCTTTGCTCTTCTCATTCAGCCTGTATGATCCTGGCAAGTCTTACACCCTACTAACCCCTTGCTCTTATCTGTAGCCTCCTGCCCCATTGCTTATCTCCCAGTGTTTGCCCCCACTGTAAGTGTCTTGCAACTCTCTGGAATTTCTTTTTCTTTATTATTTTATTTCCCCACCCAAAAGGCCCCAGGTGCAGCCCTAGCCCTGCACATACTCTTCCACCTCCGCGCCGCCCCGCCACTGCTGCGAGGATGTTGCACACACACCACGGGAAATAAAAGCTCTATTTTTACAGCTGCTGGCTCCGCGTGGTTGTGCTGCTGCTGCTGCTAGAGCCTCTGTGTTGGCTAAAAAACACAAGCTCCAGCTCCTTCCTAAGCTCAGGCCAGCCAGACTGCTTGCTGGAGGAAACATTGCTGGACCATTCCCCATAGGCAGAGGTGCAGGTGGGGACTCCTGAGGCACTGTGATCTGGCTGCATTGGCAGAAATTAGCACTTGAAAGCCTGGGGCTGCTTAGCACTTACCCAGTGTGCTCCCTTCTGCAGCTGTTCCTCATTAGTCAGTCTGCCAGCCCAGCTGCCTCCAGGACTGGGTCATCTCAGGGTTATATAGAAACAATAGCATGGCAAAGAGCACTGGGTTTGGTCACATCTGCAGGGCAAGGGGTGACCTGTAGTTTCTTCAGCCACATGTGGCCTGGCAGGCAGTGTCTGGGAGTGGGCTGACCTGCAGTTAAAAGGGGAGGACTCAGCAAAGGTCCTGGACTTGGGGACTCTAATACAACACCTTCCACTGGGCTGGGGTCAGGAGAGAGCTATCAGCCCTGGTGGCTGTGCATAGCACGAGGTAGGAAGCCTTCCTCTAAAATTGAGCAGAGGCATGGCACTTGCCTGGCACCCCCTGCATCTCAGCAGGCACTAATTGGCCCTTCACTTGCCAGCCTCCAGAATGGTGGGTGGCCAAGGGGCCAGAGAGGCTAAACTCTTCTCTGCTGTGTGTTGAGACTGCAGGGCAGGGCTGAGGGAGGGTTGCAGGCAGCAACACTAGGGGCTAACATAGCTGCTGCCCAGGCCATCCTTGTTGCGTTGCCCCAGGCCTGTATGGCTGGAGCCTTTCACCTCCAGGGTCCTGTCTGTCTATAACTGGAGTTACATCTTTGTCTAACTCACTACCCAAAGCCCCCAGCTCCCAAGAGAGCCCAGGAAATGCCAAAGAGGGCAAGTGGCCACCTGTTCTCATTCCTTCTCACTGGAGGCAGCTTCTGTCCACAGGGCTGGGGCAGGGGCTGGCAGCCCCCTGTCATGGACTAGCCTGAGCCAGTTTGCTGCCCTAGAGGAGAGAGCACATGCAGCAGCTCCTTACACGCTCCTGGTGGCTGCCCTACGTAGGACTTGGCCAAGGGCAGGCCTGCCTCAGGTCTGCAGGCTCTGTGCTAAACTTGCAGAGCTGCCTCAGCTCTGGTAGCTCAGGTCTCAAAGGGAGTCCATGCATTGGGGTTTCTCTGGTTCCACCCCCCCAAGCTGACTTCTCTGTGCTAGGGGAAGTCTAGAGCTCCCCTGGGTCTATGCTGACCAAGACGGGCTGACACCACAGTTTCTGTTAGCAAGTTGCATGGTGTTGCCATTGGAAACGCACAGAGAAGCCTCCTGGTTGCCATTCACCTAATGAGTCCTCTGGGTAGGTTGCATCACTTGCCCCAGGGATGGTGGCAGGGCCTAGGAGACTGGTGCTGCCTGGCTGGCTCCAGGCTGTTTGGCTGTGACAATAGCCTGCTTCCAATACCTGTGGAAGGGGCATGAGACCTGACCTCATCCTGTGGCCCAGCTAGTGCGTGCTGGGTCACACTGTGATGCTGTCTGGGCTCTGCAGGCTGCCCACTAGATCCAGTCTGTGATGCAGTGCAGCAAGGCTGGAGGGCCCCAGTGCAAGCTGGCATAACCAAGACCACAGTCAGCCCTGCATTTCAAGATTGATGCCCCCCCACAGGGACCTGTCACCAGGCAGGGCCAGGGTAGTTTATTACTTGGGCTGCTAAAATCTCCAAGGCAACCTGAGCTTGTTCTTCAGTGCCTGGTCCCTGTCCTCTAGCTTGGCAACCAGCCAGGACCCTAGTAACCTCCTAGTGCCAATTTCACCATCCCTGGGAGATGTTTTCAGCCTGCCTGTATGCTTCCAGCCCTGTCTCCTAGGTACTGCACTCTGGATCCCTCTTGCTCCTTCGCATTAAGTCGCCCAGCACAGAGATTGGGCCAGTTTCCAGTGACAGCTCTGTGTATACCAGAGCCCTCTGTGCAGCCACCTTCAGAAGCCTGGGCACTGGATCCCTGTGTGGGCTGCTGGTAGGTGCTCAGTAACAGGGGTAGTGAGTTAGGAGGTGGTTATTCATTTATTTTAACAGAGTCTTTCAGTAAAGGAAAAGAGGTACTGTTGCTCCTGCCCCTATCCCAGGCAGAGCTTCTGTGGGGGCTGTTCCATGTTCTGGTCCTCCTGCCATTGTGATGGAGGCCAGCTGAGCTCCTGTGCAGACCCTGAAGAAGAGATCTCCTTCCCCCTCCTCCAGCACACAGACCCGGAGCTAAGAGGGTAATTCTGACAGAGGTAGATAAGTGCGGCTGTGGGTGTAGCTGCAGAGACGCAACCTCCTTGCAGCTGGGGCAAAGCAAGGTTCTAAGCACCATGCTGCAGCCTGAACATGCAGGGGGCCTGGGGCAGCCCCACTGGCTTCCCAGGCCTGGATCTGCCCTGGGGGAGATGAGCTGTAGCTGGGCTGTCTGACATAGCTCTGGTGAGGGTGAACTGGTACAGGCACAGTACGGCGCAGTGCCCAAGCAGCTGGGTTCCATTGGCTCTTCTGCAAACCTGGCTGGACAATAGATGCCCAGTCTCTTTGGGGTTGAGATGTCATGCACCTTCTTCCTGGCAGCGAGGAATGATAGCTTAGTGATAGCTTGGAGAAGCATAGGCAGCTGTGATCACAGAAACCTCTCCTCCAAACAGGAAGGCAATGCTAAACCCCCACATTCATTTTTCCTTCCCCCAAGCTTTGCTGCTTGAGAGGCCTTTAGGATGGCTCGGCAGAACTCAGGCATGCTGCACAGAACCCCCTCCCCCCCCCCCCTCCCCTTTATAACCAGCTCCGAGAGCAGCAGGATCCCTTTCAAAGCAGCTAATGGCAAAGATGGTGCTTGTAATCAGTCTGTTCAAAGGAGCTCCCTGCCCCCTTCACAGCAAATGACAGCCCTGCTCAGCTTCCATCAGCAAAACCAAGGGATCCTGAAATTACCCCCAAAACCACCCAGGAACTCTGCTGGGAACAAGGGAGAAAAGTTCTCAGGAGCTGGGTGCAAAGAAAGAGGGTGTCAGCTCTGTAATGCAGCCATTACCTGTGGTCCCAAGCAACCTCCCTGAGGGACTGGCCAGGTAGGTCATCAGCATCATCCAGCCTCATTACTGAGCCATAAGACTAGGGAACTTCATATGCCTTATAAAACCACCTGGAAGGGGGAAGGGCTGTGCTCACCAGGAAGAAAACATCCTAGTGACCCTCTGACTATCCCAATCCACAGCTGAGGCCAGATGTGTCTGCTCCACCAAAAACCTCCTGCTTGGCTCATGGTGACTTTCCTGACTTCAAAGGCCCCTGCTTCAAAAACAGATGCCCCTCAGAAGCTAGCCCCGACGGGCCAGGCACTGAGCTCATAGCAACCATCCAGGCGTACACGGCTCCATACTGTCTCAGTTCCGTTCCCGCGACAGGAGAGAACACTTGCATTACTCTGCAGTGCCCCTGTCTGGACATTGTAGGCACAGCACATGTGGTTTCTGAAATGAGATCTGGTTGGGGCTTCCCAGCTCTAGGAAAGTCACCAGGGTACAAAAATCCCAGCTCAGGGCTACAATTTGGAGAGTGATCTTGAGCACTGCACCCCATCCTGGAGATATGAAAAGTTAGGTTCACCCAGTCCCAGACATGTATCCCCGCACTGCAGGTGGCTTGGTTTTGCCTAACCTGAGTGTAAATCCACTAGGACCTTTGCTATGTCCATACCAGTGATTCTTAGCTAGGTGCTGTAGCACCCTGGGGTGCCTTGAGATCCTTTCAAGGGTGCTGCAAGGTGCAATGGAACGTTAGCACTGTTAGGTGTGAAAACATGATTCACAAGACAAACCCAGAGATTTCAAATAGGAATCCAGTGTTACGTCATTGTGGTCTTTCTGAGCTCTTGGCAACACAACAATTGCTCTGCTATCTTTCCATAATCAAAAAATGAGTGTAAACAAAGAACTGACATTTTCCGAGAGGTGTCTCGAGTCTAACAAGGGGTTCCTTGAGTTTAAAAAGGTTGAGACCCACTGGTTCATACAGCACACTGCAGTGCACAGGCTAGGCTGACTTCTGAAAGCAGCTCAGCCACAGTTGCAGGGACTCCACTCAGGGTAGAATGGCACGGGGGATTGCTTAGATCCACCTCGGTATCTCCCCGCTGCATTACACAGTACAGTGCAAAAAACCCTCTAACCCTATTGCTAGGGCAGCAGAAACGTTCTGACAAGGTAGGCCGGCTTCCTGCTTTCTCCACTGGCTGCTTCATAGAGCAAGTATTTAATGGGTACACACTTCAGCGTTGATAAAAGCTGCAAGGAAGGAGGCAGTGCC